>NC_030815.1:6357871-6673414 GCF_001704415.2 Capra hircus
GTTAGAACTGGACATGGAATAACAGACTGGTTCCAAATAGGAAAAGGAGTACGTCAAGGCTGTATATTGTCACCCTGCTTATTTAACTTATACGGAGAGTACACCATGAGAAATGCTGGACTAGAAGAAACACAGGCTGGAATCAAGATTGCCAGGAGAAATATCAATAACCTCAGATATGCAGATGACACCACGCTTATGGCAGAAAGTGAAGAGGAACTAAAAAGCCTCTTGATGAAAGTAAAGAGGAAAGTGAAATGTTGGCTTAAAGCTCAACATTCAGAAAATGAAGATCATGGCATCTGGTCCCATCACTTCATGGGAATGATGGGGAAACAGTGGAAACAGTGTCAGACTTTATTTTTGGGGCTCCAAAATCACTGCAGATGGTGAGTGTAGCCATGAAATTAAAACACGCTTCTTCCTTGCAAGAAAAGTTATGACCAACCTAGATGGTATATTTAAAAGCAGAGACATTACTTTGCCGACTAAGTTCCGTCTAGTCAAGCTATGGTTTTTCCAGTAGTCTGCATGGATGTGAGAGTTGGACTGTGAGAAAGCTGAGCACCGAAGATTTGATACTTTTGAACTGCGGTGTTGGAGAAGACTCTTGGGAGTCCCTTGGACTGCAAGGAGATCCAACCAGTTCATTCTGAAGAAGATCAGCCCTGGGATTTCTTTGGAAGGAATGTTGCTAAAGCTGAAACTCCAATACTTTCGCCTCCTCATGCAAATAGTTGACTCATTGGAAAAGACTCTGATGCTGGGAGGGATTGGGGGCAGGAGGAGAAGGGGACGACAGAGGATGAGATGGCTGGATGGCATCACTGACTCGATTAACATGAATCTGAGTGAACTCCAGGAGCTGGTGATGGACAGGGAGGCCTGGTGTGCTGCAATTCAATGGGGTCACAAAGAGTCGGACACAATTGAGTGACTGAACTGAACTGAACTGAAGGAAAATTACACTTCAAGTTACTAAACAATAATAAAATTTACAAAGAAAAAAAAAAAAGCCAAAAGCCATGCTATCTCATTTATTGAGGCAAGATGACAAAGCTTTATGTTTTTTCCAATAGTCATATACAGATGTGAGAGCTGGACCCAAAGAAGGCTGAGCAGCGAAGAATAGGTACTTTCAAATTGTGGTACTGGAGAAGACTCTTGAGAGCCCCTTGGACTTCGAGGAGATCAAACCAGTCAATCTTAAAAGAAAATCAACCCTGGATATTCATTGAAAGGACTGATGACTGATGCTCCAATTCTTTGGCTGCCTTATGCAAACAGCCAACTCTTTGGTAAATACCCTGATTCTAGGAAAGATTAAGGGTGAGAAAGAGGGTGACAGAGGATGAGATGGTTGGATGGCATCACCAACTCAATGGACATGAGTTTGAGCAACCTCCAGGAGATGGTGAAGGACAGGAAGCCTGGCGTGCTGCAGTCCATGGGAGTTGCAGAGTCAGACATGACTTAACAACTAAACAACAGTGAAAAGCAAAATAACCAGATTAAATCTAAAAGTCAAAGGCATGGAAACACCAATTTTTGTATCTACTAATTATAATTCTTTTTTAATGAATAATATAATTTGCTGCAAATATTGTGGATCTCTAATACTTAGTGAGCTTCCCTGATAGCTCAGTTGGTAAAGAATCTGCCTGCAATGCAGGAGACCCTAGTTCCATTCCTGGGTCAGAAAGATCCACTGGAGAAAGGATAGGCTACCCACTCCAGCATTCTTGGGCTTCCCTTGTGGCTCAGCTGGTAAAGAATCCATCTGCAATGCTGGAGACCTGTGTTCAATCCTTGGGTTGGGAAGATCCCCTAGAGAAGGGATAGGCTACCCAATTCAGTATTCTGGCCTGGGGAATTCCATGGACTGTAGAGTCCATGGAGTCACAAAGAGTCGGTCACGACTGAGTGACTTTCACTAATGCTTAGTAGAAATGTTTCTCCATTATACAATTAACAATTCTTAAGGTTACAAATGATCTAAACAATCACTTTTAGAACATTTTTCAAGGAAATTGTCCCTAAATGTTTGAACTGTGAGAAAGGAAAACATATATAATATGAGGAGAGCTTTATGTAAACAATAAAAGCTAAAATATTTTGTATTACTGTTTACTAAAAATCAAATGTTACTAAAGAAAATGTCAAGAATGAATTTCCAAATCATAAGTGCATTTTTTAACATTCAAGAACCCACTATGACTTCAATTCTAGTATTGTACTTTTTGATTTTTTTCTTTTGTTTTTGGTTATTTAGTTTAAGAAACAGCTCGTATCTTTTAAACTCTGGAATGGTGTAAATCATTACAGTGGTTTCACATTTTCATGGGATCAAGGAAACAACAGTAAGCTCATAAAACAGATACCACTAATTATGCAGAGGAGAAGTCATAAAGTTACTGGGAGAAGCATGTTTTATATTCATGGACACATCATTAAAAGTTTAAGACATGCTATCAAATTCTACATTTTAATACTATACCCAACAGCTTTAAACCCTCCCAACAAGAAAATCAGATTGTTTAATGATCCTTTTTTGTCACACTGGTTTTATATGTCTGCAGTTGAAGCAGATGTGGAATTTGTATTGCTGGACTTCTAAAAAATAACTTGAAAATTAAATATCACTTTATCTGTAACAACATCTAGTTTTTAAAAAAGATCTGAATCATCTTTCAACATCCATCTCTTAAATGAAATATATTTACTGAGGTAATAAGCCTTCATTCTAGATCGAATGTGTGTTTTTTTTAGATAATTTTTTTGGGTTTCTTTGGAAAGTATAAAAACATAAAGGGGCTTAATAAAACAATTTTGATTTTAAATTAATTTCTAAAATGCAAACTGAAACTAGGAAATAAAATAAACTCACATTTCATGGGGCACATATGCAAATACAAAAGTCTATCTGGTCACCAAGAGAAATCACTGAGAAATCTGAAAATCACACAAAGTGGTAACAGTATGGACAGCACTTTTAAGAGATGTTCAGAGCTAGACCATCACAAATATGTGCCAACACTGGGATGCACATTTCAGCAGTAGCCTTTTTTCACCTCTCCACAAAGGGATTGAGATGCTCTGTTTTAATTTGCAGTACAATTCTAAAATATTTCCATTTGTACATAAATGCTTTGCATTCCCTTGTTTAAGGACATCTTAGAGTCAACTCTACAATATACACTTTCTTGAGCATTTTATTGGGGATTTTCCATGCTGATAGCTTCAAGCTTAATCTCAAAGTGAAAGTAAGATATAGTCCTGGCAAATTCAGAGATGAGACCCAAATGACTGCAAAGGAAAGGAAAAAAAAGAAGAGTGATTAGTTGTCGAGGATAAGAAATAAACCATGGGAAAAGCAAAGTCATTGAAAATCCTTAGATGCTACAGGAGAGATTTATGCACCAGCTCAGCGCCTAGACTAAAAGGAACCAGTCATTTAAAGGAATTTGGTGAGGGTTTATTCCTGGAACTTGGTGAGGTCAGCCGTGCCAGTGGACACCCATGGGAAGCAGGCAAAGAGCCTGGGGCTGCTGTCTGGTTCAGTGGGCTTACTTTGCTATAATTTCATCATTATTTAATTCATTTCTTTCTTTCTTTTTTTACATATTGTAATGGACTTAAAAGGGTGAGAATGTATGGATAAAACACTGTAAAAATTTTTCTAGCTCTAATTTTTGGATTTATGTGGTCAGGACAGACTTTGGATTACAGTTTGAAAGTTACAGTATGCACATCAAAATGGATGTTTGTAATTTGCATAAACACAAGCTCATTAACATTGTGAACTACAATGTGAACAGCATTTTCTCAAAAGTAACTGTACTAAACTGAAATTTCGAGGAAAAGGCAGGTGATTGATAGAGAATAGGACAGAGAGAGGTCATTATTATATGCCAACCTACCTTTTGACAAAACTATTAAATTGATACACGCACATACATAACATAGAATTATTCTAATTCTATATTATAAATAATATACATATTATTCTAAACACTTTATATATATTATATAAATAAATAAATAAATATAAGCTTATTTAATCCTCTTGACAACTTCGGATGTAGATGCTATTCTTGCTCTCATTTTGTATTGAGGATACAGAGATAAAGCTTGTCCAAGCTCCCAGAACTTGTAAATGGAGGATCAGGTTTAAAAAAAAAAAAAACAAGCAATTTATGAAAAGTTTGGAGAATATAATGTAATATTGGTCTATCTCACAAATCAGGCTCTATGTACATATATGTACATATATATACACACATTCAAATTACAGAGACTTTTAATTATCTATAGATATTCTTACCATACATACACTTATTAACACATTAACTTATATTATAAGTGTAAAAGCTTGTGTTTCACACTATCTGAATCTCTGCTTGTGGACAAATCTTCAGTGCAAGGCACCACAAACATGATAACTTTGGCACTAAATCCATTTAATCTGCAAATGTGAAAAAGTACAGATTTGGTCCTTTGAGGTTAACTGATATGTAAATATTTTCAATGAAATTACTGATACATGAACTAGCCCAGAACTGTTCTGAGCTGTCAGGAGTCAGCTCTTACAAATTTTGGAGCTGGTTTTAATTTAAGCACTACAAGTGAAACACAGCAAACTCAGAAGAAAACAGCGTTACTCATTTGCATCTTCAATTTAATAACATCTCTAATTGTCCAGTTACCAAAGTCAGATCCAAAGGCTTATTCTGTTCCAGAGGCAGCTGCTCGACAGAATGAACACTGATTTGATTTTTCTGCAGGATCCATGTTCATGCGCCCTCCTCATGATGAATAAATAATGCCAGGATGCTGTGGAGTTGTGGACCTTGCCTTGCTTGTGAAAAGGACTGCATCTGTTTATTCTCAGACATTCACAATCCTAAAGGAATAAGACACCAGAGGCCTGTGAATGAGAAGGCCTTTTCAGACATACAAAGCCTTCGCTCCCAAATCCACCTTAACCAGTTTGGAGAAAAGAGCTTTTGGCACCAAGGCATCCTTCAGGGAAGACTGATAATGATCACTAAAGACTTACTCAGAGCTGCTGCCTGCTGCACTTCAAAGGTTTTCTCTCTTAATCAACATTAAATCATCATTCTGCCAGGAATATGGGGACAGCTGAACACAATCTATTTGTTTTAAAACAGATTACAGTCAGGTCCCTCTGCCAAAGTATAAACTTCTTAATGTTGCATGTGCTTTCATATTTTTTTTTATCTTGGAACTTTTATTTCTAATGGAGGGTCCCAAATTAGCATTTCTATCTCAGCTGATGGATTGCCTCTTCCCATAAAAGCAGACCTAATAGTTTTATCAATTATCCAGATAATTTAAACAACCAGAGTAGGAAAAAACAAAACTTTTTAAAATAAACTATCCAAATACTTCAGGCTGCAAAATATGAAGTCACAACTTGCTACAGCATTTTGTGTGCTGTATACAGATATCACACCAGGATGATGCTCTTACTACTTGATATTAGCCATTTAATATCTCTGGTCACATCTCTTCTCTTTTTCTTCTGGAAAATGTAGTTTCACGTGTCTGACACCTTTTATCTTTGTTTTGATCCCATGACACTGGCAACCCTAATTGTCTTTATCCCCTGGTGGTCCTGATAAGTCAAGGATAACTACAAAGACATTTTATTACCCAATTAAAGAAAAGATCTTTTTTTAGGATAATGAACAGGGCCCTAAATTTCACCCCTAGTTGATCTCTCCAGCTTTATGCAAAAGAATATTAAGCTACAATATCTAAAGTCAATCAATATTCATCACTTCAAAATTATATATATTACGTAGATGCAACACACACTGAACAGAAAATTTCTACATTGAATTGTAGTCAACTAATACAAAGTCTCAGTTAAACTTGGTTCAAAATAGTTCCTTTAACTGACTTCCCAGGTGGCTCAGTGGGTAAAGAATCCACCTGCCAATGCAGGAGATGCAAGAGAGGTGAGTTCGATTCCTGGATCGGAAAGATCCCCTGAAGGAGGAGGTCATGGCAACCCACTCCAGTATTCTTGCCTGGAGAATCCCATGGACGGAAAAGCCTGGCGGGCTACAGTCCATAGGGTCACAAAGTCGGACATAGCCAAAGCGACTGAGCATGCATGCAATCCCATTAACGGTATAAATGATTGCATAATTAGAGAACGTTCATATTATGTACTATTTTTATTGACTTTTGAGCAGTTTGTTGATAATTCAATCTGGGTCATTACCTCCATTGTACTGATTAATGAATCAAAGAGAAGATTGTTTTTACTAAATCACTTTGCTACAGTGTTAGATAAGAATCAGTATTTCTTTTGAACCTATAATTCTAATATCTCTAGCAATGTCTTTCCAAAATCTTTTACATTTTTGTTAGAAATGTAGGAAGGAAAAAATATATGTGGATTCAAATTTTGTTTTTAAAGGCATGCACCAGAAGATGTTGCTTTTATGGCTTTACAGACTTTTAGGTTAATAAAAGCCCTCTCTACTAAATTGACTTTTTCACTTATAATTTATATTATACAGGCACTGGTAAAGGCTTTGAATGTTTATCAGAGAGGTTCATTTGGTTTCTGTGGTTTTCCATAGAGTTTTATAAATGAAAAACCGAAAGAAGTGAAGACCCACAGAATAGAAGGAACTAAAGACCTCAGAGGATGAGCACCTCTTTTATTCTATTTATATTAGAAGAGCACCAGTAAAGGGGGTGCCATTAAGCCTCCGCGAAAAAGAAAACACAATCTGGAGCTCCCGTCTTCTCGTCACCATGTGTCCTAAGCCTGGAGAGATCCAGCTATGCCAACATCTAATCATCACTCTGCTCCCTTCACACCTTCAGGGCAGGAGGCAACTTGTGCCTCTGTCTGTATTCCAAGTGCTGACACATCTCCTGAGTGGTTTAGGGAAGATCCGAAAGGACTCCTGCACCGAGATCGCCCTAGGACAGCTCAGCCGTGAATGAGCAGAAATCTCTAACAGAGCACAGGAGATAGGGAAACTACTTCTGTTTTCTCTTCTGTGTTCCCGCCCTTCCTTCTTCCCAAGCTTTCGGCCCTCCTGATAAAATTCCTAACCCTTCTTACTTTGTTGGGTCCTCTAATGGCAACCCACTTCAGTACTCTTGCCTGGAGAATCCCATGGACAGAGGAGCCTGGTAGGCTATGGTCCATGGGGTCTCAAAGAGTCGGACGCGACTGAGCCACTTCACTTTCACCACTTTCTAATGGCCAAAATGGTACGGTTATGAGGCAACTGAGTTGGTGATTGAGAATATAGGTGTTCGAATCTCATACACTGAGCTCCAATTCTGGTTCTGCTACCATCTATAGTGTATTATTGTGGAGAAAAAGACGGCAACCCACTCCAGTATTCTTGTTCGGGAAATTCCACGGACAGAGGAGCCTGGTGGGCTACAGTCTGTAGGATCACAGAGCGTCAGACATGACTGAGTGACTAACACACACACAGTGTACTATTGAGATGCTACTTACATTTTCTGATATATAATAGTACCTATCTGAGAGTTAAATGCTATGAGAGTTAAATGAAAAGAAATATACAATGTACTCAGCATAGCATTTGGAAAATGTAAATGCTCAATAAATATCAACTTTTGTTATCATCTTATACATAGCATTCAGATCTGTGAGGGCAAAGCATAAAAGCTACAACTGGAATTACTATGATTAATTGTACTTATACTATTAAGATGGATAGATGGATACTATTATTCCATCAATAACTCCATAAAAAGGATTCCAAGTATAACTCTCCTTGCTTTCCTGAGCAAACATGTATATAACTCCAAAATAACAGACACCTATTAACAGCCATACTTGGGAGAAAGGAGGAATTTACTTAAATAAGTTGATTTATAGGATGGTTGCAAACAGTTCTCTTCACAATTCCTGAAAGGACATCCAACTCCCAAGGGAAGCAATGGGAACATTTTGATTGCTGCATTCTTCAACCATCATCAAAGTGTTTATTTAGTCTGAATGCCTAACTGGTTCATCATCTCTAGAGGTTTTAAAGCTAACAGTTTATCCTTACATTTGAGAGTTCATATCACCAGTGGAATCCATCAGAACCTCCACCTAGGTTTCAACACTGAGGAATTTTCTGACTGGAATTCTTAGAACTTCTCAGAACTTCTCAAGATTGAAATAAGGATTTTACTTTACATGTTGCGTGATACAAACTTTTACTTATCTTTTCTTCAGATTCTTAATCAAGACATTTCTCTTAGTTATTTGGACTTGCAATAACCATTGATTAGCTTCTTGTAATTTTTATTTTTTAAGAAATTAAGTTCTATTATTTTATATATTTTCACTGTCAAAGTTGAACAAAGTTGAAGATATTTGTCTTGAAATGTTGAAATATCAGAGTCCTGAATGTTAGGTAAGAGAAATTATTAATAATTGAAATAGTGACAAAAGATCACTTAGAATGAAACTGAAACTTAAAAACTTCATAGATTTTAGGGCAGGAAAGTATTTGACTGAAAAAGAAATGTATTTTTAAAAAATGAAATAACCAGAAGAGGAAAAATGCCTGCTAAATAAGAGCATGTTTAAGTTAATTTGAAGAAATTAAACATGAAATGAATCATATTTCATGAATTTTAAAGGGGAATATTGAGTAAGTGCATTGATAAAATTTTGAGTCCACTCAAAATTTTTAGGTAGTATAACCAATCTACATGTTACAATGACATTTAATCATATGAAATGTGATTGTGGGGCATCATTTATGGGACATTATTACTGAAATAATTTTATTTTGGGTGGTTGAACGTCTTTTTTAAAGATTTTTTGATGTGGACCATTTTTAAAATCTTTATTGAATTTGTTACAATATTGCCCCTGTTTTATGTTTTGGTTTTTGGCCCTGAGTCATGTGGGATCTTAGCTCCCCAACCAAGGATCAACCCAGACCCCGTGCATTTGAAGGCAAAGTCTTAACCACTGGACCACCAGGGAAGTCTCTAAACTTCTTAAACTAAGAATGGGTTTCCATTCTTGGAGGCAGAGCCAGCTAAGAAGTTGGCAAACCTGGTATTCACCTTCATCTAATGTAACTATGTTTCAATAAACATAAAAATCTATGTTTTTATGTGTTATCTTCTTTAAGAGTTTATGAGTTTAAGATTTTGTCTTCTTTAAGAGGTATTAATAATTAATAATTTCAATACAACAATAAATGTTGAAATCTCTTGCATGTGAGAGTATTTTTTTCAAGTTTTCAGTAAGAAATCACTCATACATTGTAGGCATTTGATCACAGAGTATTTGCTGTGCTACATCATTTCAAGCTGCTCATAGATGATTCCTTAGAATGTTCTTACTTTGTATAAAATAATCTATATCAAATCAGTTCACCTACCTTCTCAAAATTAAAAAATTTCCAAACTTTTAAAAGATATGGGAGAGGAGAGTATATTTTAGTAGAAAAATGGCTTATTACTCAAGATTTTCCACGTTTTTATGTATTTTTGGTCCACATATGAGAAAATATAACTAAGGTTGTATTAAATAATTTATCAGCAATACAAATTGTGAGGAATGAAAGAAAGTATCAAAAGAAGGGTCCTCCTTCAAATGCTTACTTTCATGAAGTATCTATAAAATTAAGGCAAAAAAAAAAAAAACACATTCTAGCTTGAACTATGTGGATAATTGGCTCAATTCTCCAATTTATTGTGCAAATGTAGTCACCACCAGAATGATAAAATTATATCTATTATAAAGAGACCTCGAAAGGCTAAGCCATTCAGGTCAGAAAATTGAAAACAAAGCCAAATGTTTACTCCAAATCAAACCCAGAGCTTCTTTTGAAATTCTCTGAGAGAGCAATCATTTCCAATGTCTTTTCACCTTCTGGTATGAGATGGGAGTCAAACTGGAAATACTGAAACGCTTTAAGAAAGGCAGTAAAACAAAAACAAGCCTTCTTGTACGACTTCCAGATGAAAGAGTTTTGAATAAGCATTTAATCATGTGGATCCGGGTTCAAGCCAAGCTGAACCTCAAAGGTTTACCTGGGCTCATTATTTAGAATTCACTAAGGAATGGAAATTCATTGCATCTACTGGGAACGTTGACAGTGAAATGATTTCTTAAGGAAACTGAATGTTTATGTTAAGCCCATAGTTGTGATGCCTCTGGCAAAAGGAAGCAACAGAAAGGTGCAGACCTGCCAGGCTGTTTGGAGGTGGTTTGTTTTCAAACTGTGCTCTCAAAACCTTGGGTCTTTTTTATGTTCACATAAGATTTTAAGTCAGAATCAATGGTGCCAGCTAGTAATAATTTTCTTAGCTGATTTTAAATTTCTGTCAATTTGTATAATGGAAGTCTGTTCCAAGTTTAAAAAATGTTCTTGGAAAGACAGTTATTTAGGATATGACAAGAAATATTAATAAAATGAAATAGTATTAACCACCCATGAATTGTCCGCAAGACACCCATTTGATGAATTGTGATTTAAATTCAATAAATGTCATGAGCCAATTAAAAAGGCTTATCTCCATAGATATTTTTGAACTTGTAGTATTTTGCAATTGATTAAATATTTGATTGTGTGCCACATTGGAAAATCAACCCAGTAAGACCCTTATTTCTACTGTTTCATGAAGATGTCACCAATAATCAAAGAAGGGGAAAACTCAGAATTTTTTTTTCTGTAAGCAGAATTCTCTTTCAGCATGCCAGGGTCAATTTTCCTGACATCTTCTCTTAAGAATCACTGGAGATTCTAAACTGAATAAATTGGCACCACTTAGAGGTGGCAATAACATAATTAGGCATAATTCCAGATCTGATTTTATTTCTCCTTCCTTTTAGGTGACAGCACCTCTTCCCTGAGGCAGGATATCCAAGCATACTGTATACACACTCTAAAAAATCATGCTTACAACTGTCACATGAAAGAATTCACAAAGTTACATTTCCACACTGTTTTGGCTTCCTCCACATCCTGACAATAACCAGACTATATGTTTCACTTGTTCTGAAGCCATATATAAATAATAGAATGATATAAAGAATAAAACAAACTGCTTTCCAAAAATGAAGTCTGTAAATCACTCATTGCAGCAGGTTTTGCTTCCAAAACAACTAAACTCTTCCTGGTTGCCAGTAATATGGACCACAGAAGAGCCACTGAGTTACTTTCAGTAGGGACTGGCTAATCTTACAAAGGCAACTGGTAAGAATTGAAATATGAAAAAAAATTTGAGATGCTACTGTTGTTCAGTCACTCAGTCATGTCCAACTCTTTTTGACCCCATGGACTGCAGCATACCAGGCTTCCCTGTCCTTCTCCAGCTCCCAGAGCTTACTCAAACTCATGTCCATTGAGATCCTGGGAATATTGCTTTAAAGAGTTTATAAGAGATGGACTTAATAGCACCAAAAAAGGAGTACTTTATACAAGCAATAGAAAAAGTACCCTTATTGAGAATCCAAACAATGAGGGGAGTGAAATCAATGATATTCTACTGGTCATTGGGCATTGTCATTACTCTGCCTTGCAAAATCTGAAGCCTATGTTGTTTAGAGTGTTTATTATTGCATTAAACTCTTATGGAAGTAAGAGTTGGTCCCTGGTGGCTTCTGCTTTCTTTATAGTCCAACTCTCACATCCATACATGACCACAGGAAAAACCATAGCCTTAACTAGATGGACCTTTGTTGGCAAAGTAATGTCTCTGCTTTTCAATATGCTATCTAGGTTGGTCATAACTTTCCTTCCAAGGAGTAAGTGTCTTTTAATTTCATGGCTGCAATCACCATCTGCCGTGATTTTGCAGCCTCCCAAAATAAAGTCTGACACTGTTTCCACTGTTTCCCCATCTATTTGCCATGAAGTGATGGGACCAGATGCCATGATCTTCGTTTTCTGAATGTTGAGCTTTAAGCCAACTTTTCACTCTCCTCTTTCACTTTCATCAAGAGGCTCTTTAGTTCTTCTTCACTTTCTGCCACAAGGGTTGTGTCATCTGCATATCTGAGGTGATTGATATTTCTCCTGGCAATCTTGATTCCAGCTTGTGCTTCTTCCAGCCCAGCATTTCTCATGATGTATTCTGCACATAAGTTAAATAAGACTCTTGAGAGTCCCTTGGACTGCAAGGAGATCCAACCAGTACATTCTAAAGGAAATCAGTTCTGGATGTTCATTGGTAGGACTGATGTTGATGTTGAAACTCCAATATTTTGGCCACCTGATGTGAAGAGCTGACTCATTTGAAAAGACCCTGATGTTGGGAAAGGAGGCAGGAGGCAGGAGGAGGTGAAGGCAGAAGGAGAAAGGGACGACAGAGGATGAGATGGTTAGATGGCATCATTGACTCAATGGGCTTGAGTTTGGGTAAGCTCCAGAAGTTGGTGAGGGACACAGAGGCATGGAGTGCTACGGTTCATGGGGTCACAGTCAGACATGACTGAGCAACTGAACTGAACTGAACTGATGGCTTAGATGGTAAAGAATCTTCCTGCAATTCAGGAGAGCAGGGTTTGACCCTTGGGTTGGGATGATCCCCTGGAGAAGGGAATGGCTACCCACCCCGGTATTCTAGCCTGGGAAATCCCATGGACAGAGGATTTAGTCCAGGGACTAAACCTTGGCAAGCTATAGTCCATGGGATAGCAGGAGTCAGACACAGTTGAGTGACTGAACAATGACAACAAAAGCAGCTCCTCGTAGGGATAGTGCTCATTTAGACAGAATCCTTTGTGAAGTACCTGTTCAAGCCTTTGCATAGTTCAGTTTTGCTTCACATATTTCAGTTTTCTCTCCTTAACACTGAGAAATTTATATTTGAGGAAGACTAACCCAGAACCATCTGGTGCCAAATCACTTCTAGATCACTCCATCCTCACTGTTTTACCAGGCAGGTCTCACTTAACTGCCCTCCTTTTCTTTGTCAATGAAGATCTTGAGTCTCAGAGAAACTAAGTAAGAGATCAAGGCAACACAGCTCCTAAGAACTAGAGCTAGGATTTGATTTCAGGGTTTTTTTTAAGTTTCTGATTTTTTTCCATTGGAAGTACTGAGTCTAGGAAATTTTTGTTATAACCAAAGGAGTAAAATCCAATACACAGTGAATATTCAAAGGAAAATATTTGAAAAATACATATGCATTTATTGCTACATTTTTTATAGTTAATATCCTACTGTGGAGAGAAATTATTCAAGACAGTAAAGACAACCAGACAACTCTTACAGACACTGAATAGAATTGCAGACTCTCAGAAGTGACGAGTCCTTAGCCATGTATATAGTCACATTACTCGTCCTTTCCACAAGGACTTCAGGGAGTGATGCCTACCTGTGACATTTCTCACATCACTAAGTAAAAGTCAGGAACACAGGTTTCCATGCTACATTTTGCTTGCAAGATTCTCCTGGTAAAAACACATTTTACTAATTTATTCAACTGAATAGCATTAACTTGCTCATCCAGGTTTCCTGGGTCTTTGAGTACATTTTGCAGGCAGCGGAGGTGGCTGGCACACTAAGCTCAGGCGGCGGCGACTAAGCGCGGCCAAGAGCTACCCCACATCCGAGGTCAGGGGCGAAGGCCAAGAGGAGGCACCACACGTCCAAGGCCAGGGGCAGCGACTGGGAGGAGCAACCCCACGCCCAAGGACTGGTGACTGCCCGGGCTCAGGAGGGCCTAGAGGAGCCATCCCACGTTGAAGGTCAAGAAGGGCAGCAGGAGGAGATACCCCTCATCCAAGGTAAGGAGCAGCAGCTGTGCTTTGCTGGAGCAGCCATGAAGAGATAACACACGCCCATGGTAAGAGAAACCCAAGTAAGATGGTAGGTGTTGCAAGAGGGCAACAGAGGGCAGACACTCTGAAACCATACTCACAGAAAACTAGCCAATCTAATCACACTAGGACTACAGCCTTGTCTAACTCAATGAAACTAAGCCATGCCCTCAGGGCAACCCAAGAGGGGCGGGTCATGGTGGAGAGGTCTGACAGAATGTGGTCCACTGAAGAAGGGAATGGCAAGCCACTTCAGTATTCTTGCCTTGAGAACCCCATGAACAGTATGAAAAGGCAAAATGATAGGATACTGAAAGAGGTACTCCCCAGCTCATAGGTGCCCAATATGCTACTAGAAGTCAGAGGAGAAATATCTCCAGAAAGAATGAAGGGATGGAGCCAAAGCAAAAACAATATCCAGCTGTGGATGTGACTGGTGGTAGAAGTAAGGTCTGATGCTGTAAAGAGCAATATTGCATAGGGACATGGAATGCCAGGTCCATGAATCAAGGCAAATTGGAAGTGGTCAAACAGGAGATGGTAAGAGTGAACATAGAAATTATAGGAATCAGCGAACTAAAATGGAATGGAATGGGTGAATTTAACTCAGACGACCATTATATCTACTACTGCGGGCAGGAATCCCTCAGAAGAAATGGAGTAGTCATCATGGTCAACAGAAGAGTCCGAAATGCAGTACTTGGATGCAATCTCAAAAACGACAGAATGATCTCTGTTCGTTTCCAAGGCAAGCCATTCAATATCACAGTTATCCAAGTCTATGCCCCAACCAGTAACGCTGAAGAAGCTGAAGTGGAACGGTTCTATGAAGACCTACAAGATCTTTTGGAACTAACACCCAAAAAAGATGTCCTTTTCATTATAGGGGACTGGAATGCAAAAGTAGGAAGTCAAGAAACACCTGGAGTAACAGGCAAATTTGGCCTTGGAATGTGGAATGAAGCAAGGCAAAGACTAATAGAGTTTTGCCAAGAAAATTCACTGGTCATAGCAAACACCCTCTTCCAACAACACAAGAGAAGACTCTACACATGGACATCACCAGATGGTCAACACCAAGATCAGATTGATTATATTCTTTGCAGCCAAAGATGGAGAAGCTCTATACAGTCAACAAAAACAACACCAGGAGCTGACTGTGGCTCAGATCATGAACTCCTTATTGCCAATTTCAGACTCAAATTGAAGAAAGTAGGGAAAACCGCTAGACCATTCAGGTATGACCTAAATCAAATCCCTTATGATTATACAGTGGAAGTGAGAAATAGATTTAAGGGCCTAGATCTGATAGGTAGAGTGCCTGAGTACAGTGTCACAGAGGTTCGTGACATTGTACAGGAGACAGGGATCAAGACCATCCCCATGGAAAAGAAATGCAAAAAGCAAAATGGAAGCCTTACAAATAGTTGTGAAAAGAAGAGAAGTGAAAAGCAGAGTTCCAAGAACAGCAAAAAGAGATAAGAAAGCCTTCTTCAGCAATCAATGCAAAGAAATAGAGGAAAAGAGCAGAATGGGAAAGACTAGAGATCTCTCAAGAAAATTAGAGATACCAAGGGAACATTTCAAGCAAAGATGGGCTCGATAAAGGACAGAAATGGTCTGGACCTAAAAGAAGCAGAAGATATTAAGAAGAGGTGGCAAGAATACACAGAAGAACTGTACAAAAAGGATCTTCACGATCGGGATAATCACAATGGTGTTATCACTCATCTAGAGCCAGACATCTTGGAATGTGAAGTCAAGTGGGCCTTAGAAAGCATCACTACGAACAAAGCAAGTAGAGGTGATGAAATTCCAGTTGAGCTATTTCAAATTCTGAAAGATGATGCTGTGAAAGTGCTGCCCTCAATATGGCAGCAAATTTGGAAAACTCAGCAGTGACTGGAAAAGGTCAGTTTTCATTCCAATCCCAAAGAAAGGCAATGCCAAAGAATGCTCAAACTACCACACAATTGCACTCATCTCACATGCTAGTAAAGTAATACTCAAAATTCTCCAAGCCAGGCTACAGCTATACGTGAACCGTGAACTTCCTGATGTTCAAGCTGGTTTTAGAAAAGGCAGAGGAACCAGAAATCAAATTGCTAACATCTGCTGGATCATGGAAAAAGCAAGAGAGTTCCAGAAAAACATCTATTTCTGCCTTATTGACTATGCCAAAGCCTTTAACTGTGTGGACCACAATAAACTGTGGAAAATTCTGAAAGAGATGGGAATACCAGACCACCTGACCTGCCTCTTGAGAAATCTGTATGCAGGCCAGGAAGCAACAGTTAGAACTGGGACAACAGACTGGTTCCAAATAGGAAAAGGAGTATGTCAAGGCTGTATATTGTCACCCTGTTTATTTAACTATATGCAGAGTACATCATGAGAAACGCTGGGCTGGAAGAAACACAAACTGAAATCAAGATTGCTGGGAGAAATATCAATCACCTCAGATATGCAGATGATACCACCCTTATGGCAGAAAGTGAAGAGGAACTAAAAAGCCTCTTGATGAAATTGAAAGTGGAGAGTGAAAAAGTTGGCTTAAAGCTCAACATTCAGAAAACAAAGATCATGGCATCCAGTCCTATCACTCCATGGGAAATAGATGGGGAAACAGTGGAAACAGTGTCAGAATTTATTTTGGAGGGCTGCAAAATCACTGCAGGTGGTGATTGCAGCCATGAAATTAAAAGACGCTTACTCCTTGGAAGGAAAGTTATGACCAACCTAGATAGTATATTCAAAAGCAGAGACATTACTTTGCCAACTAAGGTCTGTCTAGCCAAGGCTATGGTTTTTCCTGTGGTCATGTATGGATGTGAGAGTTGGATTGTGAAGAAGGCTGAGTGCTGAAGAATTGATGCTTTTGAACTGTGGTGTTGGAGAAGACTCTTGAGAGTCCCTTGGACTGCAAGGAGATCCAAGCAGTCCATTCTGAAAGAGATCAGCCCTGGGATTTCTTTGGAAGGAATGATGCTAAAGCTGAAACTCCAGTACTTTGGCCACCTCATGCGAAGAGCTGACTCATTGGAAAAGACTCTGATGCTGGGAGGGGTTGGGGGCAGGAGGAGAACGGGATGACCAAGGATGAGATGGCTGGATGGCATCACTGACTCAATGAATGCGAGTCTGAGTGAACTCCCAGAGTTGATGATGGACAGGGATGCTTGGCGTGCGGCGATACATGAGGTTGCAAAGAGTCAGACACGACTAAGCCACTGAACTGAACTGAACTGAACTGAGTAGATTTCAAACACAGAAGACATTCTTTTAATTTATACAATGTTTAAATTGAGAAGGACAGAAAAGGCAGAAAAGAGAGCTGTCATGCCTTGTGAGTGAAAACAATTGAGGGGCCAAATATAGGATGAGCTATTTAGAGATTACCTAGTTATGAAACTCTTAGTAACCCCATGATTGTAATCACCATGCTATCTTTCTACTTGGAACTTGGTTCAAACTAGATCCACAGGTTACTGTCAAGACAGATCAAGACATTACTGATGCTATTCTAAATAAAGTGTGTTCATGAAAGGGTATGACACCTAAGAACTTTGACAAAATTTTGAGAATACATAGTAATTGCTCTTGCCTTACCAACTAGAATTATTTTTCCAGATCTTCTCATTAATTATAAAAGTGGAAATCATTGTACTTGGTGCTTTACAATAAACATTCAAGCAAACGAACCTTGCTTGAAAGTGGAATATATACATAAAAAAATAAAATTGCTAAAGGATTTTTAAAAAATGACAGTATTGAGCCATCAGAGCATTTGAATTCTGCCCAACATAATGAGATGAGATTTGGAGCCCAAAGACAGATGAGAAACACTGGAGGCCAGAATTTTAAGGTACTTAAGGCCTTTTTTTGTTTATAAAATTGTATGCAAATGTATGTAGCAAGTATCATATAAGGTTTATTATATGTGATTGGAACTTTTTACCATTCACATAAATTAATTCACATAATTCACATAAATTAATGAGATGGGGAGGGAGTTGGGAGGGAGGTTCAAGATGGGGAACACATGTACACCTGTGGTGGATTCATGTCATTTTATGGCAAAACCACTACAATAAGGTAAAGTAACTAGCTATCAATTAAAATAAATAAATTTATATTTTAAAAAATAAATTAATTAAAAGAGCGGGGGGGGGAAAAAAGCTCCTGGCACTGTGAGACTAATTGCCTTGAATCTGGAAAGAAAGAGTGACTTCTGCCCTTGTGAGATTTAACCTCCCAGTTTCTGTGTCCATTCTGTCAAAGAGGAGGACAGTCACTGTATCCCTAAGGTGTCTTCTGTTGAAAACCCATCATCAGTCAGTCAGTTCAGTCACTCAGTTGTGTCCGATTCTTTGAGACCCCATGGACTGCAGCACACCAGGCCTCCCTGTCCATCACCAACTCCTGGAGTTTACCCAAACTCATGCCTATTGAGTCGGTGATGTGATCTAACCATCTCATCCTCTGTCATCCCCTTCTCCTCCTGCCTTCAATCTTTCCCAGCATCAGGGTCTTTTCAAATGAGTCAGTTTTTCACATTAGGTGGCTAATTATTGGAGTTTCAGCTTTAGCATCAGTCCTTCCAATTCAGGACTGATTTCCTTTAGGATGGACTGGTTGGATCTCCTTGTAGTCCAAGGGACTCTCGAGTATTTTCCAATGTCACAATTCAAGAGCATCAATTCTTTGGCGCTCAGCTTTCTTTATAGTTCAACTCTCACATCCATACATGACTACTGGAAAAACCATAGCTTTGATTAGAAGGACCTTTGTTGGCAATGTCTCTGCTTTTTAATGAGCTGTCTAGGTTGGTCATAACTTTTCTTCCAAGGAGCAAGCATCTTATAATTTCTTGGCTGCAGTCATGAAAACCCATCAGTGTTCCATAATCCTGTTCTCAAATTTGCAAGTGAGAATGAGTACTCAGGGGAGAACCAGCCCTAAAGAAAGACATCAATGGTGATGGATGAGGTGGGTTTGCTTGGTCTGCTTTCTAGTAATAGGTATCTGGGTACCTGGGCCTGCACCTTTCCAGCTGGGTAATTATGGCCAATCACCTCACCCATTAAGGGATCATGATCGATGGAGGAATCATCTTTGAGGAATTTGAGAAAGTTTCTGAGAAGAGAAATAGTTAAGATTCCGAAAAAGGGAAAAGAAAGCCTCTGCACTTAGACGTGTCTTCCAAATTCCCAGAATAACCTATCATGGTAAACCAGGACACACAGGTAATGAAGTGACGTTGAGTACTATGTATGAGATGGGCTTCCCAGGTGGAACTAGCGGTAAAGAATCCTGCAAATGCAGGAGATGTAAGAGACCCGGGTTTGATCCCTGGATCAAGAAGATCCCTTGGAGGAGGGCATGGCAACCAATCCAGTATTCTTGCTTGGAGAATCCCATGGACAGAGGAGCCTGGCAGGCTATGGTCCATGGGTTCTCAACATGCACATGTATGAGATAGTCAGCATATGCTAAAATGCTTTATATAGTGAAGGCTCTGTCTATCTGTTTGTTTGTCTCTCTCTCTTTCTTTCTGTCTCTTTCTCTCACATACCCACACTCAAGAATATGCAGTACACACCTGGTCTCTTCAAGTCCTCCTCCCTGTAGACATCAGTCAGTCAGTCAGTTCAGTCGCTCAGTCGTGCCCAACTCTTTGCGACCCCATGAATCACAGCACGCCAGGCCTCCCTGTCCATCACCAACTCCAAGAGTTCACTCAGACTCACGTCCATCGAGTCAGTGATGCCATCCAGCCATCTCATTCTCTGTTGTCCCCTTCTCCTCCTGCCCCCAATCCCTCTTAGCATCAGAGTCTTTTCCAATGAGTCAACTCTTTGCATGAGGTGGCCAAAGTACTGGAGTTTCAGCTTTAGCATCATTCCTTCCAAAGAAATCCCAGGGCTGATCTCCTTTAGAATGGACTGGTTGGATCTCCTTGCAGTCCAAGGGACTCTCAAGAGTCTTCTCCAACATCACAGGTCAAAAGCATCAATTCTTCAGTGCTCAGCCTTCTTCACAGTCCAACTCTCACATCCATACATGACTACTGGAAAAACCATAGCCTTAACTAGACAGACCTTAGTTTGCAAAGTAATGTCTCTGCTTTTGAATATACTATCTAGGTTGGTCATAACTTTCCTTCCAAAGAGTAAATGTCTTTTAATTTCATGGCTGCAATCACCATCTGCAGTGATTTTGGAGCCCCAAAAAGTGAAGTCTGACACTGTTTCCACTGTTTCCCCATCTATTTCCCATGGAGTGATGGAACTGGATGCCATGATCTTAGTTTTCTGAATGTTGAGCTTTAAGCCAACTTTTTCACTCTCCACTTTCACTTTCATCAAGAGACTTTAATATTTAAGGTTAAATCTTCTTTGTGGTTTGATACTCATATTAAATTGTAACCAGGATGTATGTGCTGCCTCTTTCCATGCCTGCTTGCTCTTTTAAGCTATGCGGCATATTTCCTATGGGAACTGTCTTCTAGCAGCATCCCTTGTAGGGTCTCATGCAAATGACACCCCTCAGTTTCCTCATCTGTGAAATGGGATAATAATAGTAATCTTTTCAGTGGATTGTGACAAGAGTTAAATGAACTCATTTTTTCCAAAATACTTAGTACATTGCACAGCAGGTAATAACAATGACAAAAATATGTATTAACTAAAATAAATATATTGTTATAGTTAAACTTTTCCTAGTTTGAGTTCTTTCCTCATGAAGCTTTCCTTAAGGAAAAAGATTTGCCATAGATATCTGTGTTGTCTTCTGGAAGTCAGAAAACCAGGCTGGAAGGAAGGAAGGAAAATACTCTTTTATTGGATAGTTCCAATGAACCCAGATGTATTAGATGTTTTAAATCAATTTTCCAATTTAATCTTTCAAAGAACCCTATGAATTGGGCAAGAGTATCCATGTTTTTAAAAATGAGAAAACAACATCACAGAAGATGACCTACTTGCCAACAAGGTATAGAAGTGGCCCAAAAAACAATTGTAAAGATTATGCCGTTCCCGTGCTTTGGTTCATTTCTAAATCTGGCTTTTTTTCATTTCTCAGGCCAAAATGTGCCAAAACCAGTGACAGGGATAATATGTGTGTCTTCTCAACTTAGAGCAAGTTATCTGTCCATCTACTCACAATGATGCTGTAAAAGTGCTGCACTCAATATGCCAGCAAATTTGGAAAACTCAGCAGTGGCCACAGGACTGGAAAAAGTCAGTTTTCATTCCAATCCCAAAGAAAGGCAATGCCAAAGAATGCTCAAACTACCACACAATTGCACTCATCTCACACACTAGTAAAGTAATGCTCAAAATTCTCCTAGCCAGGCTTTAGCAATATGTGAATTTCCAGATGTTCAAGCTGCTTTTAGAAAAGGCAGAGGAACCAAAGATCAAATTGCCAACATCCGCTGGATCATCAAAAAAGCAAGAGAGTTCCAGAAAAACATCTATTTCTGCTTTATTGACTATGCCAATGCCTTTGATTGTGTGGATCACAATAAACTGTGGAAAATTCTGAGAGAGATGGGAATACCAGACCACCTGACCTGCCTCTTGAGAAACCTATATGCAGGTCAGGAAGCAACAGTTAGAACTGGACATGGAACAACAGACTGGTTCCAAATAGGAAAAGGATTACGTCAAGGCTGTATATTGTCACCCTGCTTATTTAACTTATATGGAGAGTACATCATGAGAAATGCTGGGGTGGAAGAAGCACAAGCTGGAATCAAGATTGCCGGGAGAAATATCAATCACCTCAGATATGCAGATGACACCACCCTTATGGCAGAAAGTGAAGAGGAACTAAAAAGCCTCTTGATGAAATGAAAGTGGAGAGTGAAAAAGTTGGCTTAAAGCTCAACATTCAGAAAACTAAGATCATGGCATCTGGTCCCTTCACTTCATGGCAAATAGATGGGGAAACAGTGGAAACAGTGTCAGACTTTATTTTGGGGGGCTCCAAAATCACTGCAGATGGTGATTGCAGCCATGAAATTAAAAGATGCTTACTCCTTGGAAGGAAAGTTATGACCATCCTAGATAGCATATTCAAAAGCAGAGACATTACTTTGCTGACTAAGGTCCATCTAGTCAAGGCTATGGTTTTTCCAGTAGTCATGTATGGATGTGTGAGTTGGACTGTGAAGAAAGCTGAGCGCCAAAGAATTGATGCTTTTGAACTGTGGTGTTGGAGAAGACTCTTGAGAGTCTCTTGGACTGCAAGGAGATCCAACCAGTCCATTCTGAAGGAGATCAGCCCTGGGATTTCTTTGGAAAGAATGATGCTAAAGCTGAAACTCCAGTACTTTGGCCACCTCATGCAAAGAGTTGACTCATTGGAAAAGACTCTGATGCTAAGAGGGATTGGGGGCAGGAGGAAAAGGGGACAACAGAGAATGAGATGGCTGGATGGCATCACCGACTCGATGGACATGAGTTTGAGTGAACTCCAGGAGTTGGTGATGGATAGGGAGGCATGGCATGATGCGATTCATGGGGTCACAAAGAGTCGGACACGACTGAGTGACCGAACTGAACTGAACTGACTCACTTTCTATCAAGTGAATCACCATATCATAATCATCACACTTGTGTTCTTCTTAGTTTGAACTCATGGAAACTTGTTAACCATAACAAGTGGCATCTCTGAAACTGGGTATCCAGCAAGATATTAATAGACATTCTCTGAAAATCAGTTCTGTCATCAGGAATGTTTGAAAAATAAAAGATTAAACAAAGTTAAACTGTTGCTTTGCAGCATAACTTCTGCAAAACTTTCAGTATTTCTGTCTCTCTCCTAGGAGGTTACAGAGCATGTAACTATGCCAAAATGTGCTTTACTCCAGGATTTAAAGTTTTTGCCCATTAATATCTACAAGTTACTGGTGTTCAACAAACCTTGGTTTAGAAAATTCTGACTTTTTCTTTATGATGAGACACAACGAAAAAGTATATAAAAATTGAGAACAAGTAAACACAAATATTAGACTATCAGGAGGAATCCACCAGCCAAAGAACAGCATTTTCGTGGAGACCCTTAGAAAAGTAGCCGTCACAGGCCAGTGGCTAGAACCATTCCCAGTTTCTTGTAGAAACTCAGTGAATTCATGTTGAATGACGAGTGGATGAAAACCAGTCAGTTGTTCTGTTTAAAGAAAATGCATCTCTATTTCTTTCCCTCATCCTGTGTGGAATCAAAGATACAGAAAAAAAAGAAAGAAGAAGTGACAAAGCATTTCAAAGTGTTGGTGTCTACTGAAATTAGGCAAAAGTTTTTAAAGGTGGTCTATCCATTCATCTAATAAATATTTGATGAAGGAATAAATAAAGAGAAACTCAGAAGAAGGAGGAGGATTATTTATGAAAGGGATGCTAGTACAGAGTCAAGGAACCAGAACCTCAAGAAAAAAGAAGACACTTGCATGTGCCTGAATGCACACGCGCGCGCACACACACACACACACACACACACACACACACACACACACACACACACCAATCTCAAACATCCTTTAGCAAAATTTCCTGATTCTACTGAAGCAAACAATGTTTAAGCAGACATGACTAAAGGCAAGAGAGCATGTGTGATATAGATTTTGATATGGTTTTGAATTTTTCAACCACAAGTCGAATTTATTTTGGACAACAAGACTGATTTTTAAAAGGGGGAATGGGGAGAAACAGTTGGTCATTTGGCTCATGAATTGTTTTTCTCCAATATGCCTTTCTTTGTATCTCTACAAAACTTTGCCTTCCTTGCTTCCTTCTCCATGACATATTTTGATTATTTCTCAATTTTCTCTTCCTTGTCTTACCAAGAAAACATAGTGATTAAAAAGAAAAAAGAATTCAGAAAAATGGGGGGATGGAGCAAAGATTTTTCTGGTGGAAGAGATTTCTAAATAAACATTAGAAGTGAAATATGATATGTAGTATAAAATTCATGCCAGAAATATTCTTAAATTTAAAACCTAGTAGCAGTGATTGTTATTTGCTTGCTGATTTCATGGGGTCATGCATCTGGAGGGGCACAAAAGAGACTCCTGGCCACTAATTCATTTGTTCATCTTCCTGGTGCTGGTTTCCCTTTTTGCTTCCTATTATAGTAAGAACCCACTATTTCAACCCTGTTCTTTCTGAACCATGACTCCTTGTACTTTTTCAAGCAGGGTGCTGGCGCTGGTTACAACTATTACAGAAAAAAAAAGAGGTTAAGAGAGAGTAAGAATGTGAGTGTAAATGCACGGGCAAAATATAAAAGACTTTCTGGCCGCCCTGAGCCACTCCATATGCTTCTGTACCTTGGTGGCAGCCCCCAATAGGAGCCTGTGTCTTTAGTACTGTGTATAAATTTGCTCTGTAAATTAAAACGTTGGCTTATGCTCCCCTGGTGTTTAAGAAGGTGAGTGATGACCTTGGGGGAGTATGTTTGTGTAGAAATGTGTCATAAAAGATGATGTCTTGGCCCAGGGAACCTGAGGTCCAGGTTTAGTCATTTGTTAAAAAAAAAAAAAATACCAGAGTTAAACATAACTAACACATCATGAGAGTAGGCCCTTGCCAAATGTTACTTTGAGTCTGAACTGTCAGCTTTTACCATGTGTTTTTAAAGAATATTTTTAGCATTTTCCTTTAAAGAGTTTCCCTATGATTTGGATCATTTTTTTAAACTTAGAAAACAAATCAATAAGTGGTTGTTTGTTTGTTTGTTTGTTTACCAATAATCCATTGATTATTCTCTTCCTGTACATTTATTGGATAATCACGGATTCAATTCAATGTGCCATTTATTTTCTGAAGTGACCAAGATTTGGCAGGTTTTGTGTTTCCATTTCTACTCTCAATTTTGAAGATTCAACATTAAAATATAGATAATAGGAAGGAAGGCTTCCCTGGTGGCTCTGCAATGAAGGACACGCGGGTTCAGTCCCTGTGTCAGGAAGATGCCCCAGAGAAGAGAATGGCAACCCACTCCAGTATTCTTCTTTTTTTTTTTTTTTAGTTCTTTATTTTTTTAATTTTAAAATCTTTAATTCTTACATGCGTTCACTCCAGTATTCTTGCCTGTTGAATTCCATGGACAGAGGGGCTTGGTGGGCTACAGTCCATGGGTTTGCAAAGAGTTGGACACAACTGAGCACACTCACACACACATACACACACACACCACTAACACATACACACACAATAGGAAGGAAAGGTTTTTTAAAAACCATCTTCTTCCTATCATTTGTGTTACTGGTTTTCATTTTATCTGTTAAGTAAAATGAGTAAGTCTATGCCATCCATCCACAGAGCTCTTTGGCAAGTCACTTTTTAGGGGAAGCCAAAGACAGATATCAAAAGCACATTGTCCTCTTCCATCCATATTGTTTCCCGGAAAGTGGTTCCCATAATGTTCTGATTTTCTCACACTAGTTCATCTGTTTTTTAAGACAGAAATAAAATCCACATTTCAGGTTGATAAATAATTAGGGTGATTAATTTAACATATATTAGGATGTCACAAATGCTGATAAAGTGTTATTTCAGAAGTGACTGTCTTACATAAGCACGCTATAGGTGCAGTTCTTTTATCAACCTAAAAGAAATTGATAACTAAGAAAAGGATTGGAACAATTATATGCACATAAAATCTTCAGTGTGAGTTTTCTTAGCATTGACCATTCAGTTCAGTTCAGTCGCTCAGTCGTGTCCGACTCTTTGCGACCCCATGAATCGCAGCACACCAGGCCTCCCTGTCCATCATCAATGGAGTTCATTCAGACTCACGTCCATGGAGTCAGTGATACCATCCAGCCATCTCATCCTCTGTCATTCCCTTCTCCTCCTGCTCCCAATCCCTCCCAGCATCAGAGTCTTTTCTAATGAGTTAACTCTTCGCATTAGGTGGCCAAAGTATTGGAGTTTCAGCTTTAGCACCATTCCTTCCAAAGAAATCCCAGGACTGATCTCCTTTAGAATGGACTGGTTGGATCTCCTCGCAGACCAAGGAATCTCAAGAGTCTTCTCCAACACCACAGTTCAAAGCATTAATTCTTCTGTGCTCAGCCTTCTTCACAGTCCAACTCTCACATCCATACATGACCACTGGAAAAACCATAGCCTTGACTAGACGGACCTTAGTCTGCAACGTAATGTCTCTGCTTTTGAATATACTATCTAGGTTGGTCATAACTTTTCTTCCAAGGAGTAAGCGTCTTTTAATTTCATGGCTGCAATCACCATCTGCAGTGATTTTGGTGCCCCCCAAAATAAAGTCTGACACTGTTTCTACTGTTTCCCCATCTATTTCCCATAAGTCTTACCAATTGTTTAAAGATCTCCAGGTATTGGAGCCTAAATTGATAAGATTTACAGGAAAGAAGATGAAATGTTATTAATTTCTATAGGGACTGTGGGAAATTACCACCAAATTATTTGCTAAGAGCCACACAGCTTGTACTTATAAAAACTGGGGAAAAATTCCTGATTTGAGCCACACATGAACATTGTGACAAATAGATTCAAGGAATTAGATTTGATAGACTGAGTGCCTAAAGAATTATGGACAGAGGTTTGTGTCATTGTACAGAAGGAAGTGATCAAGACCATCCCCAAGAAGAAGAAATGCAAAAAGGCAAAATGGTTGTCTGAGGAAGCCTTACAAATAGCTGAGAAAAGCAGAGAATTTAAAGGCAAAGGACAAAAGGGAAGATATATCCATCTAAATGCAGAGTTCCAAAGAATAGCAAGGAGAGATAAGAAAGCCTTCCTCTGTGATCAATGTAAAGAAATAGAGGAAAACAATAGATTGGGAATGACTAGAAATCTCTTCAAGAAAATTAGAGATACCAAGAGAACATTTCATGCAAAGATGGGCTCAATAAAGGACGTAAATAGTATGGGCCTAACAGAAGCAGAAGATATTAAGAAGAGGTAGCAAGAATACACAGAAGAACTATAGAAAAAAGATCTTTAGGACCCAGATAACCACAATGGTGCGGTCACTCACCTAGAGCCAGACATCCTGGAATGCGAAGTCAAGTGGGACTTAGGAAGCATCACTAAGAACAAAGCTAGTGGAGGTGATGGAATTCCACCTGAGTAATTTCAAACCGTAAAAGATGATTCAGTTAAAGTGCTGCATCAATATGCCAGCAAATTTGGAAAACTCAGCAGGGGCCACAGGACTGGAAAAGGTCAGTTTTCATTTCAATCCCAAAGAAAGGCAATGCCAAAGAATGTTCAAACTGACACACAGTTCCACTCATCTCACAAGCTAGCAAAGCAGTGCTCAAAATTCTCCAAGTGAGCTGAGAACTTCCAGATGTTCAAGCAGGATTTAGAAAAGGCAGAGGAACCAGAGATTAAATTGCCAACATCTGTTGGATCATAGCAAAAGCAAGAGAGTTCCAGAAAAATATCTACTTCTGCTTTATTAACTATACCAAAGCCTTTGACTGTGTAGATCACAACAAACTGAGGAAAATTCTTCAAGATGTGGGAATACCAGACCACCTGACTTGCCTCCTGAGAAATCTGTATGCAGGTCAAGAAGCAACAGTTAGAACCAGACATGGAACATGGAGTGGTTCCAAATTGGGAAAGGAATATGTCAAGGCTGTATATTGTCACCCTGCTTATTTAACTTATATGCAGAGTACATCATGCAAAATGCAAGGCTGGATGAAGGGAAAGCTGGAATCAAGATTGCAGGGAGAAATATCAATAACCTAAGATATGCAGATGAAACCACCCTAAAGGCAGAAAGTGAAGAAAAACTAAAGAACCTCTTGATGAAAGTGAAAAAGGAGAGTGAAAAAGCTGGCTTAAAACTCAACATTCAGAAAACTAAGATCACGGCATCCCATCATGGCAAATATATGGGGAAACAATGGAAACAGTGTCAGACTTTATTTTCTTGGGCTCCAAAATCACTGCAGATGGTGACTGCAGCCATGAAATTAGAAGACACTTACTTCTTGGAAGAAAAGTTATGACCAACCTAGACAGCATATTAAAAAGCAGAGACATCACTTTGCTGACAAAGGTCCATCTAGTTAAAGCTATGGTTTTTCCAGTAGTCATGTACAGATGTGAGAGTTGGACTATAAAGAGAGCTGAGTGCTGAAGAATTGATGCTTTTGACCTATAATGCTGGAGAAGACTCTCATGAGTCCCTTGGACTGCAAGGAGATCCAACCAGTCCACCCTAAAGGAAATCAGTCCTGAATATTCACCAGAAGGACTGATGCTGAAGCTGAAGCTCCAATACCTTGGCCACCTGAAGCTAGGAACTGCCTCACTGGAAAAGACCCTCATGCTGGGAAAGATTGAAGGCAGGAGGGGAAAGGGACAGCAGAGGATGAGATGGTTGGATCCATCACTGATTCAAGTTTGAGCAAGCTCTGGGAGTCGGTGATAGACGGGGAAGCCTGGCGTGCTGCAGTCCATGGGAACACGACTGAGCAACTGAACTGAACTGATCAACATTGTAAATTGTATATTAGCTTAGTCTGGCACATTATGAACACTGAAGCAAAAAAAGAAGTATCTTCTGTTCAGATTTAAACTCATACTCATGGAATCAAAGTCATATCTGGAAAGTTCACTGTTTTAAAGTCAAAAAACCTTGTTCCTAAATTCACTGACCACGTGAATACTGTCTTCCTTCTCTGGTCCATTCTTATCTATTAAGTGGAGATGCTTGTTTATGACTGTTTAAATAATGCATTTTTAATTCCCTTTGGTTGACTGTCTCTGATAATAAACTGAAGTGCCATCTGCTTAATTTGGTCATAAACATAGCTGTCAATGATAATCATGAAGACAGTCATAATATGAGTGACTTGTCATGCTTTCTCAGCACAAAACTTTCTTTAAAATTTTTCTATTTTATAGCAGATTTACATCCACATAAATCTGAATCATCATCTCTGTTAAGAGTCTCTTTATGGGTGATCATTTCATTTCTTTTCCTTCCTTTTTTTCTTTTTTAGGATGTTGAGCTTTTGTAGAACTTGCTTGTTTTCAAACCCTCTTGACACTTCAGTCAATGGTGAAATTTTAAGCTCTTTAAGACCACAAAAGTAGGCTTATCCCTCCAACTCTAGATCAGGCACACATGCCACTGACACAGAGCTCTTCAGGCCCACGAGAGAACAAACGCTTGATCACTCACTCCAATTATTTTCCAAAAGTATCTCTTAGGTTGCACATTATGGAAAAGAACTCCATCCTAAGCTTTGTGTATTGCTGGAAATACTAAAGTTTCCATAGTTACAGCTACCAGTCTCTGCACCCAAACTACATGCAACATTTTCAGTTGCAGAGAAGGAAGTTCTCTTGGAAGGCTACAAAGATAAACAAAACAATTGCTTTTCTTTACCATAAGGATGAACAAATTAAAATTCTGTTAGTGAATAGAGCTTGCTGTGTGTGTGTGTGTGTGTGTGTGTGTGTGTGTGTGTGTGTTCATGTCCCTCCCAAGGTACAAAACTAAAATTTAAAGGCTATGAACACAACTGAGTGACTAAGCACAACACACAAAGGCTATGAAAGCCATCTAATGCATCCATGCTTAATGCTCAGTCGCTTAAGTCGTGTCCAACTTTGTGAACCTATGGACCATAGCCCACCAGGCTCCTCTGTCCATGGGATTCTCCAAGCAGAGAAGTGGATTGTCATTTCCTTCTTCAGGGGATCTTCCTAGCCCAAGGATCAAACCTGCATCTCTTACGTCTCCTGCATTGGGAGGTGTGTTCTTTACCACTAGCGCCACCTTCTTCTAATAGCTGACATTAATTGAGCGTTTTCAGCTTGTTACAGAATGAACTGGAAGGGTAGGCTTAAAGGAAAGAATCTTCATAAAATCAAAAGACATTGTGAAAAAGACAAAGTAAGCCCCCCAAATATGATAGGATGAAAAGCATGTGAAAAGTAAAGCTATGTTCAACCACCATACCTATTAGAGTCCACTCATTTTAATTCCATCTTCATTTAAAAGTACATGCTGGATTTTTTTTTTTTTTTTTTTTTTTGGATAGTAAATGCTTCCAATGTGAAACTCTAGAAGGTTCTTAGTGAAATTAAAAGGGGGGAAATATTGCAAAAATCTGAGTGATAGCATTCTCTCATTTTAAAATTTTGATACAATGATTCATAAGGCAAAGAATTACAAGGCATAAAAGTTAAAATACTTTCTTTTCTTGGTCATTTCCTCCTCCACCCTGCAACCTCCATCTCCCCTGCTCTTATTGTCTTTTAAAGTCAAGCTCATTTTTTAAACTCTCTTGAATCCTTTTTGATCAGGGGTTCATTACACTGGCAACAGCCCAACTACTGCTTTCAATGCACCTTCTTCAAATAGGCACCGAGGAGTTTTTGTATTTTGTTTGAAGCCTAAACTGGTCCCTCAATGCACTCGGGATTTCCTAAGTGAAAGGGAAAGCTAGAAATTGAGTTCAGCCATTCACTGAAAATATCAGGGTTTTTAATTCAACTTTACTAAAACATTCATTTCCCCTTTTTAAAAAGATGAAAGTGATGATTGTTTATGACGTAAAGGAACAGGAAATCGACGTCAGAGAATTAAATGAATGAATGTTCTATATCCTGTTTAGTGGCATTAGTTTGTGATCACTGGTAACATCTGAGCAGGGATGGAGTAGAAAACAGGGATAATATAGGGGGAAGGACAATCATATAAAAAACAATGCAAAATAAATATAAAGAAGAATGAGTGCAATTGAAAGTAATTTAAACAATAGTAAAAGAAAAGTATTCCTAGCATATATCTGAGGCATATGGCTGTTCATTTTGCTTCATTTTCCATGTTTTGAAAATGGAAATTGTTTTTTCCTTTGGTTCATCAATGTGGGGAATCGAGGAAAACCTAAAACAAAACTTTAAAAATTAGAAGAAGAAGAAAAAAAAGAAATTATCAAGAAGATAATAAGAAAGGTGACAGGAAAAAAAACCTATTGATTTCTTTCACAGCTCTCTCTCTCTCTCTCTCTCTCTCTCTCTCTATATATATATATATATATATATATATATATATATACATAAACACATTCTAACAACCATCCAGGTGAATAATTCTCAAGGAAGCCTCTGAGGACACTGGCAACCAAGGTGCCACAGGTTTCCTACTGATAAAATATCAGCAGCTTTTTTCCATGCCTCAGGAGATACCGAGTTACTGTTTGTGGATAACATGTTTTCGATTTCAAATTTTATATACATAAACTTTTCTTCATCTTTTAGAACATACAACTGTCTACCAGCAAAAGACAAAATAAATAACCAGCACGAAAACATCAGCTTAAAAACTCGGCATAAGAATACTCATTTCTATGGACTCAAAGTGAAGGCTGTAATTGGGCATCCTCTCCACTTTCAGACATCAAAAATAAAAAGTGGTGTACTATATGCCTATAACCTACTCAAATTCTCATATTTACTTTACATTATCTCTAGATTATTTACAATACCTAATACAATGTAAATGCTATATAAATAGTTGTGAATATCTACTTTTACTTTCTGGAAATTTCTGGAATTTTTAAAGAAATATTTTTGATCCACAGTTGGTTGAATGTATGGAGAATCCACAGTTATGGAGGGCCAATTCTACTTTATATATGTCAGATTTTCTGCTAGCACACAAAAAATTTCTTATTTCATGTGATGCAGTATTTTCTGGTTTCCTATATAAATAGCACCTAAACTTTGGGGTAGCTTCTCACTTCAAGGAGCAGAGAAGTACTGGCATGAGGACAGTATTAATTTAAAGACATGTTCTTAAAAAAAAAAAAAAACTCATCTCACTGTCCAGTTGATAACAATGAAAGAAGATGATTCTTGAACCAAGAAGTAAACAGGCACTTGGAACAAAGATTCGGTGATCTTTGACTGGTTAATAATTAGCGCTTTCCTTAGTCAAAATTGAAAGGTAGAAGGGAGCCTGACAGAAAGTGTTCTTTCTATTTCAACTGAAAAACAGTGGAACTTTGACTTGACTAAAAGTAATTATCACCCCAATAACATGATGTCTTAAGTTACCTTTCAGATCATCCCTTTGAAGTATGGTACCGTGGTCCTAACTAAAATGATATTTATCAAAATTAAGGAAGAAAATCTTCAGTAGTGTAGAGGATTGTGGAAAGATCATCCAGATTGCTCTTTAGAAAATGTGAGCCCAGGGTATCTTGTAAACCTGTACATAGTACATGCACAATAAACGTTGCTTGAAAAGAAGGACAAGCCTAAAAGCCAGCTGAGCACCAGCCTGGGAAAAATCAGACAGGAAGGTGTGTGGCCGTGCTGACCATGCCTCCCAACTAAGCCCAAGCTTCAGCCTCCCCAGGTGCCTGTCAGTTTCCTGACCCCTCACCACCTCTCAGCCCGATGAGCCCTTCAAGATGGGTACATCTGAAAAGAGTTCAGGCTTTTTATAAGCAAGTCAGTCTCTCTTTTGAAAGTCTTCCTTTTCTTTCATTTTTGCTATGAATGTATGAAAGCTGGCTTCTGCTCTGTAAGGAGGAAAACCAGAGCCCACGGGAAGTGACAATGATCTCAACGTCAAAGCAGCACACACGAACCAAAAAAAAAAAAAAAAGAGGGGTGCAGAGAGAGAGAAGCTTTCTGCAGAGAACCTAGCTTTTACTTACACGACTCTCTGCTTGTCATTGAACTGGGTTTTGAAATTGAGAAGATAAATTCTGTGTTATCAAAAGAAAAGGCAGAGCTAAGCCTGAATCTCCTGACTCAACTGAAAATCCACTGTCTTTCTGCACAAAGTCTCTAGGGATCCAGGGCTCAGTCCCTCATCCAGAGACGCCCCCAGAAGATCCCAATGTGCTGCCCACCTGCGCCTGTGTTTTGGGTTAGGAGAGTGGCTTGTCCTCAATCTTGGTTTCCTACGTAGCAAACCTGGCAGGAAGCAGCAACTCGACCTGGGGTGCTGTGGAGGCGGGGGTGTTCCCTCTAACCACTGAGGACAGCACAGCCAGTCTAAAGTTGGCCAAAAGCAAACAACTTTCACACCCTGTCTCAAGATCCAGAAGTTGATTCCAGAATAAAAGAACCAAGAAATTAAGCTGTTCTCCTTTAGAATTTTGTCTTCCCATTAAGAAATTTAAATTACAATGTCCTCTCTGCTTAACAAACTTTTTTCCTAACTATAAAATAGGGATTTTTTTTTTCCTCCTTAGAGATAATGTGATATTTTCCCCTTTTCTCAGCCTCCCACATGTCTAGTGGAACTGCTTTAAAGAATAAGTGTAAGTATTACAGCGTAAGGTATACATTGTGGCTTGTAAAATGCTGAAGTTTTTTACCTAGGTTCTTTTATGCATGCTTTTAGATGACTGAAAGCGTGTTCTGAAAATTATTTAAAGTTTTATCTTAAAGTTTTTTTCTCCTACTTATCATTTGTGTCCCACATAACCTGATAGTATATATATTTGACATGTAATAATATATATATGTTTCGCACCTAAAAATGTTTTCATCTGATAGGTCTAACTGCAAATAAGTAAACACACTCTGCCACTCAGAAAGAGATTTAGGGCCTCAAGAAACCAATAATGTGACAGTACTTTGAAACTAGGAAGGGGGCTATCTCCAATTTTTAAGAAATTCAGTAAATAATTAAATTATTTTTAAAAATACAGGTAAAAGTACCATGATTTGAGAAAGGCATTTTAGTCATTTTATTCTGGAAAAATGGTTATCAGAGATAAAGTCCCATATTCTTTAAATGGCTCTAAAGGTAGATGTGTTTATAAGCCAGATTGTTTTTAAAAAATTGCTACATTTGTGGAAGTATGCTAAGCAAATGTATAATGAAAACAAAATACATCAGTTATATTTAAGCATCCACTTTAAACCCTAGTATCTCAACAAAGCTTGAAATATATATAATTCCATTCAGAAGATACATGAAAACTAGATGAAACTAAATTTCTATTCATTTGTTAAAAAGCCTGACACATGGATTTAGATTAGTTTTATACCTTAACATGTGCCAAGGCAACAAATGGATATAATTCCCTTTTTTAAGCCATTCACATCTTAAATTTTTCCTTTATTGTGTGTTTGCCTCAATCGTTTTGAACAATGTGGAGCACATATAAATAAACAGCATTTCATGGTTGTTTTGCTAACTAAAACTGTAGTACAAGTTTAACAGCTTTCTTCATTTACACAATGTCCCCGAAGCCAGATCTCCCAGCAGTTTCAATAACGAAATATGGTTGCTAATATTCCATATTTGATATTTCCTAATCCTTTATTCTTTTGAATTGTTTACTGACATTGAGATGATTATAAGCACATATCCTGTGAGGAAATTCTTTAGATAGATAACACTGTGAGAGATACATCACTTAGGAGGCTGAGGCTCTGGTTCTGGTTAGAAAATTTTATTTTTAGAAGCATAGTTTCGATTTGCTGAGCAGGAGTGATTCAGCCTCCATGGAATATTGTGTATCAAATGCCCAGTGATTCAGCCTGGGGCAATTGGGAGTACTGTAGAGATGGTAGTTTTTCTTATAAAAAAATCAGATTTTCCCCCCAAATTTATCCCTATGATCTATCAATTATCATCATTCCTCTCTTATCTGTAAGACAAAAATTTTTGTCAGTTACATCAAGTCAATCTTAATTTTGAAATGTCTAGATCACATTTCATCTAGAGAAAATGGCCTATCCTGGGTAAGTAGAAAAGAATATTGATACTATTTATTTTCTATGGTGTTATATTTTCAGAGGGAAAATTCATTTTTCCCAACTTTTTGTTTTGAAAAATATCAAACCTACAAGTTAAAAGAACAGAATAAACACTAATTTACCCTAGGTTTTCCCTTTTTAAATACTTTGCTTTATTTGCTTATTTTCTCCTCTCTGTATGCATAGATATGCTTTTTCATGCTTATCTCTTTGAAGAATAATATAACTCTTCAACTCTTAAACACTTCAGTTTTATCACTTAAGAGCAGGAATGTTTTCCTGCAACACCACAATGTCAAACACACTGGAGAATGTGTTCTATAGCCCTCAATGCTTTACTTTATGGATCCAGGATTCAAGCAAGAATCACACACTGTATTTAGCTGCTGTATCTCTAGATTCCTTTAATCTGGAATGAGTTTTTAATCTGATAAAGTAAAAATGCATATTTTCAAAACTGCTCAATCTCTGGACTATCATCCATTAATACTGGTAGCACATAATCATGAAATTAACTTCAAAAACCTGGTCTGGTACTGAACTTAAAAAAGGTGTTATAATTACTTCACTAGAAAAATTCCTTCCAAATTCAACTCACTTCATGTAGGGTTAAGAATACTGGAAGCAAATTTGAAAGTAACCAGCTGCTACAGCCACACAGACCCTGTGCATGGCAGTCAGCATCTTGAATCGAACCCAGAACTGAATTGGTGATCAGCCCAGCTTAGGACAAGGTCACTGAAGATACAGCACAGCCAACACAATAAATGTTCATTTTAATTGGTACCTCACTTCTCAAACACTCTGTCTTTCCTCCTTCCTCACCGAAATCCTGCATCATTTACACAAGAATTTGAACACATTGTTAACAGCAGTTTTGTGAATATTACTGACAAACACGATTATATTAAATCTAGGTTCCTTATCAGAATATTCCTTTTCCTCACAGTTAACATATTTTGAGGAAAGCACATCCTTATTGGCAATAAGATTACTGCTTGTTTTTCCCTTTGGGAGGAAATCTTCATTCTATTAGAAATGGAGTGCTAAAAGGGTTTCTAAATCATCAGTATCAAGATATGTTATAAGTGAATTTTGCATCTCACCCATAAATATGTGCATCTGTAAGAGCACATATCTTGGTACAATAAAATGATAATATATTTTTCAGCATTTGATAAACAATGTGTTATCTTCAATACCTTTTTACAGCAGAATATATACATGACAACTAAATTAATACATGTACTCAGGTTATTTTCCAAATCTGTCATTAACATATGAAATATTTTGGTCTGCCTAAACTGCTAAGTGTTCATCAGAAAGAAAAGAGCCGTTGTGGTGATAGACAAGTAATGGAAATATTGCAGTTTTTCTATTTCTAATTTTTATGTGAACCTCAAAATCAGAGATAGGCTGGATTTCAGACTTAAAAACGATAGACAAAGACCCTCCAGTTTGGGGGGTTTGTATTGCCACCTAGTGTCTAACTTTATAATGACCCGTGTTTGAACAGCATGACATTAGTTGTACAACCTGGAACAGATCTGTGGAGAGGGGAAAAGTAACTACAACACTTTTCAGTCAAATAATTTCTTAGCCTCCTTTTTTATTAAAGTCAGTTAACTGTCATAAAAAATTTTTCTGTACATGACAATATCAAAAATATCCCATATTAAAGAATAATACTCATGAAGATCATTTGTGTATATATAATGATGGGAATTTGCATTCAAAATTGATTTTATTATTATTTTTGATGAGTATAAATATTTGTAGTATTTTTAATAATTAATATTTGTAATTTATAATATTTGATTATTTTGATGAGTATATTTATATTAAAACATATACATATAATATTTAATTTATACTTATAGAAGACTTTATTATTATTTTTGATGAGTATAAATATTTTTTAAAAGTACACTCTACCCATGGAATTCTCCAGGCAAGAATACTGGAGTGGGTAGCCATTCTTTTCTCCAGGGGATCTTCCTGACCCAGGAATTGAACCCGCGGCTCCTGCATTGTAGGCAGATTCTTTACCATCTGAGCCAACAGGGAAGCCCCCACAATAACACAAATATATTAGTATCTGTCAACTTTATTCCATTGATATTTACTTAAAATATTACTAATTATTTTTTTCATATTTTACATTTACTTCATATAAAAACAATCGATAACACATTTTATGTCCCCAAGACTGTTTTCATTTGACAAATAAACTCAGATTTTAGAAACTTAATAGTTTGTTGTCTCACTGGAAACTATGTCTATTTCCCCTCTAAATGTCCAGCTGTTCACTGAAACAAGAAACCCAAGGAACAGCTTTTTGGCTTCAACAGTGTCCTGAAGACATTCTAGTGAAAAGTGGCTAGAGATATGCCCCAACATAAGTACAATCTACTGATCCAATAAACATACATTTGAATAGTCTTATATTTCTCTTCCTTTTCATGTCCTGGGTATAAAGCAGTCATGTAGATTACATTGTCTAGGGAAAAGTTTAAATAGGCATTTTATTGGTCTGAGATGTGACTGTCTTAGTCCAACTCTTTTCTTTTATAAATAGGTATCTGTATTTGGTATAGAGATATTATTTGCTGCTATAATGGCCAAAATCAGGTTTTAGCATCTAAGATTTTGCTTTAAAGTCTAGTTGAATTTTTCAACCATTAATTTTATCTAGTATGAGACAAGCTGGAGCGGTCCATGCAAGTCATAACCAACCTCTCCTTTTAATATGAGCTGCGCAGTCTGCTCTTGGCAGGGTTTCAGTGGTGGAAGACTTACCTGCTTGTAAAGTCTTCCTTCCTGTACATGGTTGCTGTGTGTTTTTTTCCCCTGGGGGTAGAGAGTGCTGTGGAATGGAAAAAAAATAGCAAGAGTAAAGTTTAGGAGCTCTCTATTGTATAGATGGATGGGTAAGCAGAGAGATACTCTTGTGTTATTCAAATAATAAATTTTCTCTCTGAATTGTACCACATAAGAATGTGAGCCTTTAATTCCTTTAAATGTGGTGATTTATTTTCTTGAGACTTTGTAATAACATAAGACCTTGTAGACATGGTTTCTGAGCCTTACAGTCTTTCATTATCGAATTATCAATGACTCACAAAATCAGGTTTGATTTGTTACTCCTTTGGTCATGAATGCCCATATTACCAGCAAGCATATTGATTAAAGTATGGGATTCTCCAGGCAAGAATACTAGGGTGGGTTGCCATTCCCTTCTCCAGGGGATCTTTCCGACCCAAGGATTGAACCTGGGTCTCCTGCGTTGCTGGCAGATTCTTTACTGTTTGAGCCACCCAGGAAGCCCAACAGTAAAACAGACTGATAATTTTTTAAAATAAATGTTTATGTGTGAAGGTAGTAGCAGAGAAACGGGGAGAAAAAGTGTTACAGAAAGATGAAAGAAAATGGAACTAAGCTAATTCTTTGTGTGAAAAGTGAAAGAGAAAAATGCAAACAAATGTATTTCCAGAGGCCTGAATAAGATATTGCAGGTAGGATCTACTGGTAATAATTAAGCTTCATAATTACATCTAAGCCATAGTTACATCTAAAAAAGTTGTTTTCTCAGTTTAATTTCATAAAACAACTCTTTACAAGTTTTCTTAATCTTTTGACAATCACCCCCAACATGCATATTTGTGCAGTTACTGACTTCCAAATGTCATCTGTGTGTTCCCCAATCTCGTAAACCATAGAAATTATTTCCATTTCATAATTTCTCTTAAAGTCAATATTTTCACCTTGGTGTACACCTGAAACTAATGGAACACTGTTCAACTATATTTCAACATAAAATAAAAAGTTAAAAAAAATAAAATCAGAATTTTCCATCTTGAAAACTCATAGAGGGGACAAGCTCTAAGAAGGGGAACTTCTAGGCCAAATATATCAAAGTTAGAGATACAGGTGACCCTGGAAGACTGCCTGGTCTGTTATAACCTTGATTATTCTGCTGATATAAGGGTGTGAAGACTTAGAGAAGATTTAGGATTCAGTGGGGAGGTCCATGCCTGAATATTACAGTGTTCAGTGCTGCACATGATAGAAATAAAACATCCCACATTTCTAAAAGGGACTTGGCTATGGAAAAGTAATGAGAATAGAGTCCTAGAGATGCTAACTCATGTTTGTTTGCCCTATTAGATGGTGGTTTATATCCGAGTGACTCCTGTGGAGGGATTTATTGAAATGCTGAGAAATAAGATTGAAATGAAGGGAAAATGAAATTTCTGGTGCTTTATGTACAAATGGAAACCAAAAAGCTTTGCTGCTGTTGAGTCACTAAGTTGTATCCAACTCTTTATGAACCCATGGACTGTAGTCCACCAGACTCTCTATCTATGGGATCTCTGAGGCAAGGATACTGGAGTGGATTGCCATTTCCTTCTCCAGGGAATCTTCCTGACCATCCAACCCACACCTCTTGCATTGACAGGTGGATTCTTTGCCACTGAGCCACCAGAGAAGCTTTGGGGAGCTTGAATAACTAAATTTCAGGAGAGCAGAAAGTTCCCTCAGAACAATGAGTTGTGCATCTGTAGTCTCAATGTATTATTAAAATATTCTAAATTAACTAAGTTGAACTCATTTCACCTATGAACATTTATTGAAAAATACAAGTAGTATAAAGCAGGTTTCATGCTGTAATTTCATCAGTCAGTTCAGTCACTCAGTTGTGTCCGACTCTTTGTGACCCCATGGACTGCAGCACTCCAGGCCTCCCTGTCCATCACCAACTCCCAGAGCTTGCCCAAACTCAGGCCATTGAGTTGGTGATGCCATCCAACCATCTCATCCTCTGTCGTCCCCGTCTCCTCCTGCCTTCAATCATTCCCAGCATCAGGGTCTTTTCAAATGAGTCAGTTCTTCGTATCAGATGGCCGAAAGATTGGAGCTTCAGCTTCAGCATTGGTCCTTCCAATGAATATTCAGGACTGATTTCCTTTAGGATTGACTGGTTGGATCTCTTTGCAGTCCAGGGGACTCTCAAGAGTCTTCTCCAACGACACAGTTCCAAAGCATCAATTCTTGGTGCTCAGCTTTCATTATAGTCCAACTCTCACGTCCATATATGACTACTGGAGAATCCATAGCATTGACTAGACTACATAGCTTTGTAATTTCACGGACAATTGAAAATTTCCTAGCAATGAGGAGGAAATGTTAACTCACTAAAACCAATCACACATGCTGACAGAGGTCAGAGGAAGGGGAGCCAGCAGTGGAAAGAGCCATGTTATGGGTGGAAAGGAGTCAAGGTCTGAGCTGACCTTGATAAGCCATCAGCCTGTAGACCAGTGGGAGGAGAGGGGAGGTCATGCTTAAGCAGCATGCTTAAGGCTGCATAGACAGGCATTTTCTCCCAGAGGTTGTCAGACCACATTACTCATTCAAGAAAATGAAACTCACTGATTTCTTTCTGAGAGATGGGATGAGGTACAAGAAAAACACAAATGTCTAATGAGAAGAATTCATATTTAACAACTCTGTTCATGGCACCCAGCCTTATGCTAATTGCCTTACCCATGACTCCATACCTTAAAAGTTTGCATTATAATAAAAGAAATGTTTTAAAAACCACACCAATGACGGTCTCTAGGTCCATCCATGTCTTTATAAATCACCCAGTTTAGTTCCCTTTTATGGCTGAGTAATATTCCATTGTGTATATGCACCACATCTTCTTTTCCATTCATCCATCCATGGACATTTAAGTTGCTTCCACAACTTGACTATTGTAAATAGTGCTGCTATGAATATTGGGGTGCATGCATCCTTTTGAATTAGGGTTTTATCTGGGTATATATGAAGTAGTGGGATTGATGGATCATATGATAGCTGTATTTTTAGCTTTTTAATTAGAACCTACTGTATAGCTCAGGGAACCCTAAAAAGTGTTTTGTGCTTGACCTGAATGGGAAGAAAATCCAAAAAAGAGGATTTATATACATATATATATACACCCATGTGTAGCTGATTTACTTTGTTATACAGTAGAAACTCTCATTATAAAGCAACTATACTCCAATAAAAATTAAGAAAAAAATGAAACAAAATACACCAAGAACTATGGTATAAGGTAATGATGAAAATTGTTATGTGAGAATTATCATGTTAGAGAATTTCCAAGCATGGAATCATGACTCTAGCTATAGGGAATCCAGGAGAGCTTCCTGAAGGAAGAGGAATGTTTAAACCACATAAACTGTACTCAGTGGGCAGTGAGGGGCATCAGAGGTGTAAACCGTGCAACAGAGATATGAAATCTTTTGAGGAAGGTTGTCTGGGTGCTGAGGGACAGAATAAAGATGGATGGGAGCCTTTGTTCAGACAGGGCAAGGGAGCAAGTCACCAGGGGGAGAGAAAAGATCTGAAGCTGGGGATGGCTAAGGAAAGAGCTCCAGGAATAGGAAATCAAAGAGTGGCATTTGGGTTCAGGCCCTATTCAGGGTCAATAATCTACTGCAAATTTGGGCAACTCTATTCTTCTCTTTGACACTCTTCTAACCTGTAAAGAGAGAAAATTGGACAAAATGATTTTTAGATCTTACAGTCTATCATTTTATCTAATTATGTCTCCTTAAAAATAATTAGATTATATTCCTACTGATGTTTCTGGCCCCAAAATAAAATGTTTTTGATATTATAATAGTTCCTTTACTAAATTCAAAGACACCTCAGTGATCCCTTGATTAAGTGACAGAGACTTCTGAGTAGAACCTTCTCAGGGAATTATTTGTCTATGAGAATCCTCTCTGCCTTTCATTTTCCTCTAGTGTTTCTGATATGTTAAGGCCCACTAACATAAACAGTGCTTTTTGTAATTGAGAAAAATGTTGAGGAAAAGAAAATGTGTGGGCAGATATAATCTATTAATAAGACTTCAAATTGTTGAACTTTTTGATAGTTTGATAATCTGAGTGGATCTATCACAAAAATTTCAAGCTCAAAAAATCTGACAGATCACTGGATACAATACCAATTATAGATTCAGAAATTAAAGACTTCAGAAGTTCAATTATTTATCCAAACCACATGCAAGTATTCTCAGTTGTGTCCAGCTTGTTGTGATCCCTTGGACTGTAGCCTGCCAGGCTCCTCTGTCCATGGACTTTTCTAGGCAAGAGTACCGAAGTGGGTTGCCATTTCCTGCTCCAGGGGACCTTCCCAACCCAGGGATTGAACTCCCATCTCCTGTCTCCTGCTTGTCAGGCAGATTCTTTTCCACTGAGCTGATGGGGAAGGCTGCATCCAGATCACATAGTGACAAAACTAAAACTCAGTTTGAGGGACACTTTGAATGCTGAACCAGTGCACTTTGCTCTGGACAGGCTGTCTTTCCATAATATGCCTGGTCATTTTTAAAGAAATATATATATATGTATGTGTGTGTGCATGTATGTGTGTGTGTGTATATATATATATATACATACATATGCTTATATATTAATATATATATCAATACACACATGCACACACACCTATATACACATAGTGGATGCCTTCCATAAAATCAGGCAGAAAGTTTTCACTTGACTTTATCGTTTGAGTAACCCTGTTTGTGCGACCCTGGGGAGGCAGCAGAGCGTCCTGAAATTTAGAAATCCAGGTAGTTGGATTCACATCCTGGTCCTGCTACATACAACCTTAAGCAAGTTATTTAGTCTCTCTCAAAGTTATCCTTAAGAGGTATCATGAGATATATTCCAATATTCCTCTGTATTGCTGCTGCTGCCTCTGCTGCTGCTGCCTCTGCTGCTGCTGCCTCTGCTGCTGCTGCTGCTGCTAAGTCGCCTCAGTCGTGTCTGACTCTGTGTGACCCCATAGACAGCAGCCCCCCTGGCTCCCCTGTCCCTGGGATTCTTCAGGCAAGAACACTGGAGTGGGCTGCCACTTCCTTCTCCAATACATGCAGGCATGCTAAGTCGCCTCAGTCGTGTCTGACTCTGTGAGACCCTATGGACAGCAGCCCACCAGGCTTCTCTGTCCACGGAATTCTCTAGGCAAGAATAGAGATATTCAGATATGCCTCTGTCCATGAAATTCTCCAGGCAAGAATATTGGAGTGGATTGCCAGTTCCTTCTCCAGGAGATCTTCCCGACTGAGGGATCGAACACTGGTCTCCTGCACTGCAGGCAGATTCTTTACCATCTGAGCCACCAGGGAAACCCTCAACATTATCAACTTACCCTTATCAGCTTTTTGTTTGTTGTTCAGTCATTGAGTTATGGGAGAAGACTCTTTAGAGTCCCTTGGCCTGCAAGATCAAACCAGTCAATCCTAAAGAAAATCATTCCTGAATATTCATCGGAAGGACTGCTGATGAAGCTGAAACACCAATACTTTGGCCACCTGATGCAAAGAACTGACTCATTGGAAAAGACCCTGTGGCTGGGAAAGATTGAAGGCAGGAGGAGAAGAGGACGATAGAGAATGAGATGGTTGGATAGCATCACTGACTCGATAGACGTGAGTTTGAGCAAGCTTCAGAAGTTGGTGATGGACAGGGAGGCCTGGCGTGCTGCAGTCCATGGGGTCTCAAAGAGTCGGACACGACTGAGGGACTGAACTGACAGAACTGTGTGACCCCATGAACAGCAGCATGTCAGCCTGTCCTTCACTATCTCCTGAAGATTGCTCAAACTCATATCCATTGTGTCAGTGAAGCCATCCAACAGTCTCATCCTCTGTCACCCCCTTCTCCTCCTGTCCTTATCAACTTAGTCATTGATAAATGGGGAAAAGAATGTCAACTTCCCAAATCTCTTATAAGATCAAAAGAGAAAGGGCAGGTAAGATACTTTACGTAGTTCACTATGGTTCCTTCCTTTCACTCTGTCTCAGTTCCTGAGGAAGGCTGACATTCATGTATCTCTCTTCCAAAATTGAGACATCCTCAAGTTTTGGACAAAATAAGTGTATGGCATGTAATGTACGCTCTATGGAAGGAATGGCTCTTCCTGGTCATGCTGTATCCTACTACCGGGCTTCCGCAGTGGTGTTATTTATCTAACTGGCAGAGTGAGTGAAGCAATGAATAACTGAACAGATAAATGAATGAATGAGTGGGTGAACAGCAGTTAGCCCAGGACTCTGAAGTTTCCTGGGGTTGTCGCATCTCAGAGACCTTCTCCAATATATGAAAGTAAGCCCCGTATTAGCTCAAGTCCTGTCAAATCCAAGGGACTCCTGAGAGTACTCCATAAGTAGGTTCCTGTGGTCTCAAAGTTCGAAGCAACTATTTGGAAAGGTGTGTGCATGTGGGTCATTTCAAGTTAAAGGATCCATAGCTTTCACTGGATTCTCAAGTTTCTATGATCCCTGAAGTATTACGAACCACTGCCCAAGAAAAGGCCTTCCCAGAAAACAGTACCACAGCTTTGCATTTTGATGGAGGCATTGTTTTCTTTGCCAATATCATTTCACAGCATTTAATTGCTCAGAGAGGTAACTTCATCAATTAGAAGTTGTATCTTTTCATATAAATGTAAAATATAGTTCTAATTTGCTTCGCCAGCTACTCTTTTTTTTTTTAAGTCCTAATTGAATTTTTAAAGTCTTGATTGAATTTGTTACAGTATTTCTTCTGTTTTGGGTTTCTTGGCCCTGAGGCATGTGGGATCTTAGCTCTTCAAGCAGGGATCTAGCCCACATGCCCTTCATTGGATGGCAAGGTGTTAAGCACTGGACCATGAGGGATGTCCCCAGCCCCTTTGTTTTTTCAACTTTTAATTTCATATTAGAGTATAGACGATTAACAATGTTGTGATAGTTTCAGGTGAACAGCAAAGGGGCTCGACCATACATATACATGTATCCATTCTACCCCAAACTCCCCTCCCATCCAGACTGCCACATAACATTTAGCAGAGCTCCCTGTTCTTTGCAGGTTGTTGGTTATCCATTTTAAATATAGCAGTGTGTACATGTCTATCCCAAACTCCCTAACTATCCCTTGCCTTCATCCTTCCCCCAACCTGACAGCCATAAGTTTCTTCTCTAAGTCTGCGAATTTGCTTCTGTTTTGTAAATAAGTCTCTTTGTATCTATCATTTCTTTTCTGATTCCACATATAAAGGACGTCATACTATATTTTTCCTTCTCTGACTTACTTCACTCAGTATGACAATCTCTAGGCCCATCCATATTGCCTCAAATAGCATTATTCATTTTTCTTAATAACTAGCCATTCTCTCCACCCACCCCTCCCCCACACCAATTTTCTTAATGTGTTGACTTGGCTGCTGAACGGTGACTTTTTAATTACCTGAAAAATTTTAATCACTCTCAGCTCTTCGCTATACAAAGCATCATGAATGTGGCAAGTGGACTTTTCGGACCTCAGTGCAGCTCCTTCTGTTTCACAGCTGAAGGAAGAGTATCTGCAACCGTGCAGATGTGTTGCTATTGGAACCCTACTAGGGGCAGGAAGGACTCTCTGTGAGATGGCAATTTCCTAGGTAGACCCCCCCCCCGGTGGAGTTTCCATCCTCCCTGCTTCAGAAAGAGCACCCGGATTCTCCTTGGAAACTGCCTGATCCTCTAAACTCAACCTATGTAGTGCTGGAGAACCTGACTCTATCACCTACTCCAGGAGTGAGTATTTGACCCAGTTCTGGTGAATCAGAGCAGTGCAGAGGCGGTGTGAGTCAGATGTATAAACAAAAGCAAGCCCACTTCATTGGTCCAAGTTCATGTTTCTTCTGGGACCATTCTGTCACTTCCAGGTTAGCGTTGCCAGCCCTCCTGTAACTTATATTGGTGCCACACTTCATCATCTACATTTCAAGATGGGTTATAACTGTTACCTTTTAGCAAGAAAACATGCATTCTCAAGATCATAGTAATGACATTTATATAGTACTTTATGGTTCACAAAGCACTTTCGTGTTAGAAAGGCTTCCCTGGAGGCTCAGATGGTAAAGAATCTGCAATGCAGAAGACCTGGATTCAATCCCTGGGTTGGGAAGATCTGCTGGAGAATGGAATGGCTACCCACTCCAGTATTCTTACCTGGAGAATTCCATGGACAGAGGAACCTGGTGGGCTACAGTCCATGGGGTTGCAAAGAGTAGGACACGACTGAGTGACTAATACTTTCACTTTCACAGTAGAAACCCCTATCTTGTACATTTCACCTCTTCAATAAACTAAACTTTTCTTCTAACCAGCCCACAACCATTGCAACCAGTTCAAAGAGGCTGTGAATAACTTCCCAGAATAAGATCATCATGGGTTAAAAACAGAATAGTCGTTATATTTAATACTTACTGAGGGCTCATGAACCACCAGATTCTTTAGCTTTACTGTTTTCATTTACATTTCAAGAATTTCTTTAAGGTCAATGTTATTAATCCCATTCTACAGATAATAGTTTAGAGACCAACCAAGACCACACAGCTTGTCAGTATGGGGGTAGCGATGAAACCCATTCTTGCCAGAGTCCAGAATCATGCTGTCTAAACACGAGGTCAGGCTGCTGTCCTGCCCACAGAGAGAAGGGCCTGGAGGTTGAGAAACTCCTGGAGGAGCAGCAAGGGCAGGAATCTCCAAGGTTAATGAGTGTGCATGTTATCACAGAAGACGTGGTTAATTAATATGGACTTTATCCCCCTTGGTTTCTGTTCCAACAACCAGGATTTGAGGTACTAAGAACTGAAATTGAAGAAAGCATTGTTTCATGATCTCAATCCTTAAAAACTCAACTGGAGAATGTGTACAGCTTGGAAAATGTAATCTCTGCTCAAATGGAAGAAGGCATTAGAGTGAAAAATGAAGTTGTTAAGCTGAAGTGATGGGAATTGAAAAAGGTCAAAGGCGGATGGGAGTGGAAATGAACTAGGTCTATCTATTAGGCTGCTCTTTTGTTCAGAGCAGCTGCTGGTGCTGATTTTAAAATCAAAGGTGAGCCTTGTATTCCTTACAGACTATTCCAACCTCACATGTGGAAATAAAATTCCAAGGAGGACACAAAAAATTGCTTTGATAGGTTTGAAGGGATATTAGCCAGTCACCCCAACTATAAAGAGGGAAAAAAAGAATGTTTAAGCATCACATGTCTGGCACAGTCTTCAGGACTCTTCCCAGAGATCAGCAGGTCACTGGTGGGAGGAAGAGAAGGATTCCAGAAAAGATCTCCTTCTCAACAAGACCTTGCTATAAACAGTTTATTCTTTGACCTACAGAAGACGATAATTATTCTTTGCTTTTAAAACATGAACTTGAATTTTTTTAAAAAAGAAGAAAAAAGAAACGTGTGCAAACTAGTTTCAAAAAAAATGATCTAGTCTGACTTCCACAACTGTAAAGAGTTCTATCCTAATTGTTCACTAAAGGGAATGCTCATCAATTCACCCCCTCTATCGGAGATAGTCACTGTCTGCTCCATTAAGTTATCATCTCAAAGCAGGAAATTTATCATCATTTATTCTAGGATATTCTAAATTTACCCTGTTGATTACAACTGTGTAAACAATGTCTGCTGTGAGCTGGGATTGGATGATTGAGGGTTGGGGCTGGCACTGGTTTTGAGCTGCCGTTTGCTAAAGAGTCCATAGTTGCTGTATCATTACAGACTCCAGAGATGTCTTACAAGGAGTTCAGTGGTTATGGAGAAAAATGAGGCTCTTCCTCTATGTCACGGTAATGGCCACTTACTCAAATATCTCTCTTTGGAGAGGCAAGTCCAAATGGCGTAAGGTTAAAGACCATTAGAAAGTGGTTTGTGCATGTACAACAATATGGCTTTTCTCATTAAAAAAAAAAAAAAAAACCAACCTGTGCTAAATACATTTGTGGAAGCCAGCATTGAAAAGTCCTCTTGAGGAAAATACTTTCCATGACAATATACAAACTAAATGGTGATCAGTTTTCTCATGATTGTAGAAGAAGCTATCCAGATTGTAAGAAAAGACATATTTTTAAATTTGCTATGTTTCAAGTTATTTTTTAAAAAGTTTAGGGATTTGAGTTGGATTGAGGATACTGAACATTGACTAAGATTAGTGATCCCTGGATGTTCCTTTTCCTACAGACACAATTATTAACTCTTCACTTCGTTTCCCTCACTCTTTCTCTTGCTCCAATTCCAACCATTTATTTGTGGTAACCTAGCTATCCTTAACCCCTCAGCCCAAGGCGTGAAGAACCTGATGTTCATCATTCAATGTTGCTGTTGTTGGTCAGTCACTAAGTAGCGTCCAATTCTTTGTGCCCCGTGGGCTGCAACACACCAAGCCTCCCTGTCCCTCTCTATCTCCATGAGTTTGCCCAAGTTCATGTCCATTGAGTCAATGATAGTATTCTACCATCTCATCCTCTGTCATCCCCTTCTCTTCCTGCCCTCAATTGTTTCCAGCATCAGGGTCTTTTCCAGTGAGTCATCTCTGCATCATGTGGCCAAAGTTTTGGAGCTTCAGCTTCAGCATCAATCCTTCCAATGAGTATTCAGGATTTATTTCTTTTAGGACTGACTGATTTATCTCCTTGCTGTCCAAGGGACTCTCAAGAGTCTTCTCCAGCATCACAATTTGAAAGCATCAATTTTACCTTTAAGTTTTTTCTTTCCCAGCTTTCTGAGAAAATAGATATAAAATCTTATTTGAAGACTTTTGTCTCTGCTAGAAAAGTTTCTTGTGTCTCTTTGCTCCCTAACCTTAGGCTTCTCCTAAGAAAATCTCCATTATTTTTTTCCTATAGATCTTTGTGTCAAGCTAAAAGCCTAGTATGCTGCACTTCTTTCTAGATGACACTACTAGTTAGTTGGAAGAAAATGTCATAAAACAAAGATAGTTTATCTAAGATCTTTTTCAGCTTGGTTTCCTCCTTTCTTTCTGGCTGGCTCAAATCAAATTCAGGCTTCATCCTGCTATCTCTTCTAATGCCATTTTATTTATTTTTTTTTTTTTTGGTAGTAACACAGTTACCTCATTGAACTACTTTTAAATTAAATTTATAGTTAGCAAGTATGTCTGAGCAATACTATAACTCTTCTAGATAATCCATTAAATTTTAAGCACTCTATTTATAGTCCTATTTGGATGTTGTTGTTCAGTCACTCAGTCATGTCCAGCTCTTTGTGACCCCATGGATTTCAGCACACCAGGCCCCCCTGTCCTTCACCATCTCCTGGAGTTTGCACAAACTCATGTCCATTGAGTTGGTGATGCCATACAACCCTCTCATCCTCTGTCGTCCCCTTCTCCTCCTGCCTTCAATCTTTCCCAGCAACAGGGTCTTTTCTAATGAGTCATCTCTTCACATCAGGTAGCCAAAGTTTTGGAGCCTCAGTTTCAGCATTAGTCCTTCGAATAAGTATTCAGAGTTGATTTCCTTTAGGATTGACCGATTGGATCTCCTTGCAGTCCACGGGACTCTCTAGAGTCTTCTCCAGTACTACGGTTCAAAAGCATCAGTTCTTTGCTGCTCAGACTTTTTTATTGTCCAGCTGTCATGTTCATACATGACTACTGGAAAAACCATAGCTTTGACTATATGGACTTTTGTAGGCAAAGTAATGTCTCTGCTTTTTATATTGTCTGGGTTTGTCATTGCTTTTCTTCCATGGAGCAAGCATCTTTTAATTTCATGGCTGCAGTCACCATCTTCCATGATTTTGGAACCCAAGAAAATAGTCTGTTACAGTTTCCATTGTTTCCCTGTCTATTTGAAATGAAGTGATGGGACTGAATGACATAATCTTTTTTTTTTTTTTGCATGTTGACTTTTAAGCCAAATTTTCACTCTCCTCTTTCATGTTTATCAAGAAGCTCTTAAATTCCTCTTCACTTTCTGCCATAAGGGTGGTATCATCTGTTTATCTGAGGCTATTGATATCTCTTCCAGCAATCTTGATTCCAGCTTGCACTTCATCCAGCCCAGCATTTGGCATGATGTACTCTGCATATAAGTTAAATAAGCTTAGTGATAATATACATCCTTGACATACTTCTTTGTCAATTTTGAACCATTTTTGGATAATGGTCATATAAAGCTATCATTTCTTATGCAGTATCACCTGCTACCATGTTCATTGGAAAAAGATTAGTTTATCCAAATGGCAGCTCTGAAGAATGTGGCCATCTGCCTTAATAAAGATTACCTGCCTTTGTGGCGTCTTCATGAGACACTCTGTCTGACTTGAGAGGACAAGCTAACCCAGGCACACCCCTTCCTGATACCTGGCTATTCCTTTTCTTCCTAATTCTTCCACCTTTTTTCTCTTCAATTTTTCTTACATTACTTCTTCAATCATATCTTCATGGTTACGTCAACCTGATTATTTTCAGTCTCTTCAAGTTTTGGCATGGATAAGAGATTGATTTTTGTCACACAACTTTACCTTTAAATGTGCTCTTTCCTGTTTAAATTTCTTCTCCATTTTTGCTCCTTCAGAGGGGGACATATACTATAAAATCTTGTATGACTATTTCTGTCTTTGCTAAATAAGTTACTTGTTTTTCTTAGTTCTTCATTCTTCCTCTTTGAAAGCCCTTCATTTTGCAAGAGTATAAATGTAAGATCTGTGCAGAAAAAGCTTGAAGGACAGTAGTAGAAACCTACAGGGGCCATCTTCAGCAAGGAAGTGAAGTGACCAAGTCATGAGAGCTTCCTTTTGATTCTAAACTAGGATTGCTCAAATTTTACAAAGCCTAGGATCAAGAACCACTTTAGAGCTTCTGCAAGCTTCTTTCTTTCTATTCTCCGCAAGTATCTCTGCCAAAACAAACATATTTCTTGGAGATTTGAAAGAACCTCAGGATCACCTTCTAGTTTTGAAACATTTGCCTTTGAATAAGTTTATCTTCTTCCTTTCTTCTGATCTCAGTTTAGCCCAGTTTCATCCGGTTACAAGAAGATACATGAGTCCTGCTTCAGAGGAGAAAGTATAAATCCACATGCAATAAAGTAAACTCCTGGAAAGAGCTTCATACTTGCCTTCTGCAAAATCAGCCAACGTGGTATTATTGCTTTAGCTAGAGAACAGTCAGGACAAGTGAGGTTAATAGTGAGGGTATCTCCATAACTGTATTTAAGTATACATTAATCCCTTCCTGGATATTTTTCAGAAATTAAGCCAATATTATATTTTTTGAGCTATACTTGCACTCAACTCATTACATGATCTGGCATTAGGAAGGAGCAAGAAAGAACATTACTTTATTCTTTCTCCAAACTTCCCACTTCCTATCCAGTCTTGTCTCATTTATTGCATGAAATTGTTCAGTCATTTTCAGTTATTAAAAAGTCTAGCCATTCTATTAACAATTTGTTCTCTTTTAAAAAGTCAATAGCATGATTAGTAAATCAACTAAAGTACTTGATAGAGAAAATATGTCTTCCAGAGATATTGGACTCCCCGTGTTAATAATTTAGAATATAGAAATGCATAGATAACATTTATAAATATTTCTCAATAATTAAACAACTAGTGCAAAACACAAAAGTTTCAAATACTAATCATTGTAAGAAATGAGAAGTTACAATACTACCAGTACCAATATCTTCCATTTTTAACCATCAATTCTGTGGCAAGTCTGGTCCTGCTAAATTATTTATATGTTAATTCATTTAATCCTCATAGGGACCTTACAGAGTCCTTACTATTATTACAGGACCTTACTATTGTCACCATTTTAGAGACAAGGAAGCTAATATTGGAAGGAGATGCCACTATCACCCAAACAACACAAAATAAGTCATTATCTCCAGTCCTTAATCAAGTTAAGAAATAGATCAAAACTAGCCAAAGACTATGAGGAGGATAATGACGATTGTTTTTCTATGTATTATGTAGCATTTGTGTGGATCCTGGTAAATACCATTAGCAAATGAGCCATTTGGCCCTTCCCACTGCAGGACAAGAAAAAAAAATTTTGTACAATCTTTAAAAGCATCCAGATATTACATGCTTTGACAAAAGTATGCAAATATAAGAATAAAGAAATTCTAAACAAGAAATATGACCACAAATATTAGAATACTTATCATGCTGAAGAATTTTTTTAATGGCAGAATTAGATTTCAGTTGTGCAGATGTATGTTTGGCTTATAGAGGTGGAGAGTTAACTTTTTTTAATTGGAATATAATTGCTTTACAATGTTGTGTTATTTTCTGCTATACCACAAAGTGAATCAGCCATATGTATACACATGTTCCTCTTTTTTGGATTTCCTGTATCATCCCACAACAGTCAGAAGGCCATCATCAAAACATATACAAACACTAAATGAAGGTGTAGAGAAAAGGGAGCCCTCTTACACTGTTGGTGGGGCAGAGAGTTTTGTTCTGAAACTGAATCCATTTTCACTGATATAAACATGGATTTGTTCAATTTGCCAATGGAAATATTAAAATGAGAGATGTAGTCTTAAATGTCACCTCTGACCAGGAAGAAAATTGCAAAGTCATGGTGATCTCAAAAAACAAGGGAGCATCCTCAATGTATATAAAGACAGTGACATATAACCAAGATATAAAAAATGGAAACTGCTAAAAAGACATTCAGGGAACAAATGGGGAAATTTAAATATGAATTTGGGAAAGAAAATGTGAGAAGTATACAGTGTTCTTGTAACTGAGGTGACAGATGGTATTATAGTAGCCTTTCCTGGGAGACTTTCCTGCAGAACTGAGGGTCCTGCCTCAAGGGTTAATGTCAGACAGCATCCCACAGATATGTAACAGAGGCATCTTTTCTTAAGAGAACAGAGGATATCAAATCAGTCCCCTGGTGGTTCCACCAGCAGCATTCAACCTGTAAACCAGAATCCAGTCGAGTTTCTCTCTGAAAACTACCAGCTGATCACACTGCTCGAAAGTAGTGGTCCTGAAATGTGACTTCTAGTAGTCTGCCTCCAGGTATATGAGTAACAACCTGGAGAATCCAGAAATAGAGCTCCATGTGTATGGAGGCATCGCTTAATGACACACAACTCTGGCATAACAAGTCATCGTAGCAATGATGCTAATGAAACCATTTTCTTTCTGGTTGGAAAAGAAAATAAAAGTATCACACATCACAGGCAAAAAATACATTGTAGATTATAAAGTGCAAGAAAAGCCCAAAATTTAAGTTAATGTAAGAATATCTTTATGACACATCCAGATAGGGAAGAATTTCTACAGGTACAAAAAATAGAGAAAAGTTGTTGTTAAGCTTTTATGTTAAAAAGTCTTAAAACCGACTATCCACTGCCTTAAGAAAACCTTTCCTTAAACAACTGCCTACAGTTAAGATTTATTAATTTTCCATAGATATCCCCAATATTGTAAATATCATTCCAGGATAATGTCTATAAAATTTTTGATGCTTTTGTTTCTGGCAAAGTTCTATGATTTTGTGAAATCAAACACCTGTGCAGTGAACCCTAAAATACATTAATATTATCCATAGATGGGCACCTCCTGGGAAATCCTGAAGATTAAAATGGAGAGGCAATTCGTCAATTCATGCAAATGTAGATGGACTATCATACAGAGTGAAGTAAGTCAGACAGAAAAGCAAATATTGTATATTAACCTATATAATGTAGATTCTAGAAAAATGGTACAGATCCTCTTATCTACAAAGCAGAAATGGAGACACAGACATAGAGATCAAACATGTAGACACCAATGGTGAAGGGGGGTGGAGGGTGGGATAAATTGGGAAATTGGGATTTACGTATACACAACCGATACTATACACAACTGATACTACTACGTATCAGTTCAGTTCAGTCACTCAGTCATGTCCTACTCCTTGTGACTCCATGGACTGTAGCATGCCAGGCTTCCCTGTCCATCACCAACTCCTGGAGCTCTTCCAAACTCATGTCCACTGAGTCGGTGATGCCATCCAACAATCTCAGCCTCTGTCATCCCCTTCTCCTCCTGCCTTCAATCCTTCCCAGCATCAGGGTCTTTTCCAGTGAGTCAGTTCTTCACATCAGGTGGCCAAAGCATTGGAGTTTCAACTTCAGCATCAGTCCCTTCAATGAATATTCAGGATTAATTTTCTTTAGGATTGACTGGTTTGATCTCCTTGCAGTCCAAGGGATGCTCAAGAGTCTTCCCCAACACCACAGTTTAAAAGCATCAATTCTTTGGCAGTCAGCTTTCTTTATGGTTCAACTGCCACATTCACACATGACTACTGGAAAAACCATAGCTTTGAGTATATAGACCTTTGCAGGAAAGTAATGTCTCTGCTTTTTAATATTCTATCAAGGTTGGTCATAGTTTTTCATCCAAGGAGCAAGCATCTTTTAATTTCATGGCTGCAGTCATCATCTGCAATAACTTTAGAGTCCAGGAAAATAAAGTGTCTCTCTGTTTCCACTGTTTCCCATCTATTTGCCATGAAGCGATGGGACCAGATGCCATGATCTTAGTTTTTTGAATGTTGAGTTTTAAGCCAGCTTTTTCACTCTCCTCTTTCATTTCCTTTATTTCCTTCTCCCTTTCATTTCCTCCTCCCTTTCTGCCATAAGGGTGGTGTCATCTGCATATCTGAGGTTATTGGTATTTCTCCCAGCAATCTTGATTCCAGCTTTTGCTTCATTCAGCCCAGCATTTCTCATGATATACTCTGCATATAAGTTAAATAAGCAGGGTGACAATATACAGGGTGATACTATGTATAAAATAAATAACTAATGAGAACATACTGTATAACACAGGGAACACTACTCAGGGCTCTGTTGGTGACCTAAATGGGAAAGAAATCCAAAAAAGAGGCGATATATGTATAGGTAGAGCTGACTCATTTTGCTGTGCAGTAGAAACTAACAGAACATTGTATACACCAGTAAAAATTTATTTAAAAAAGAACAAACAAACAAAAAACTGCAGAAGCAGGGAGGAAAGAAATGATGGGAGGATGGTTGGAATAAAAACCTTCAATTACTACTTTTCCCTTCCTTTTTTCCATGCCTGTGCTGTCTCTTCGAGAAACCCAGAATGAGATCACTCCTCACATACGTTCCTACTTACACGTTGGCTTTTGGTGGGTTTGTCTGTTCTGAGTAATTAGCTGGGATGCCGAGGGAATATGAGGGATGTCAGACCTGTCGGTCAGAGGAACCATGTGGGAGGTCTGAGAAGTACTGCTAGAATGTGAGTGCCTTTCTTTTCATATAAAAAAGGTTTTCATCCTCTTTAAAAATTAGTTCTCAAAGTACACTGTTGACCATATGATTTCTGGTCTTGTCTGGATGCTGTTTGCCAGGTCTTACAATAAGGGGCACACATAGGTCAAACATTGCATTAGCCTACTCACACACACACTATACACACAAATCCCTAGAATTGCACCTTTATCTATATTAATCATTTTGTGTTTTTATGTTTTAAAACTTGTATAGTTCCCTAAGCTTCACAAGTAGGAACTGCATGGCTATTGCCTATCCTGTAAACAGCTTTCAGTGAATTGTCTTTGTTGTTTAGTCACTAAGTCCTGTCTGACTCTTTCATGACCCCATGGACTGTAGCCCACCAGGCTCCTCTGTCCATGGGATTTCCCAGGCAAGAATACTAGAGTGGGTTGCCATTTCCTTCAGAGGATCTTCCTGAGCTGGAGATGGAACCCAAGTCTCCTGCAGTGCAGGCGGATTCTTTACCACTGAGCCACCAGGAGAGCCCACTAAGTGAATTACTTGCATCAGATTGATCTGGAGGAGGTATTTCAAAGATTGATTTTTATCCTATTATCCTAATCTGTCTTAACAGTTCTATTTTCCACATTTAGTAGCAAAACCCGGAGTCCCGAGTACCAGGTTGGGGAAAGGTTGGCCAAGTGACTGGGGCAAGGAGGTGACAACAAGAATCTAGTTCTATTTCAGGCCATCGACTACCAAAGGGGCAGAAGTAAGTAAACTAAGTGGACAGTTAAGCCACGGAGAAGGAGGTTACGGTTATCCAAGAACAGACTGTGCTAATTTAGTGCCCATGACATGCAGGACACTGCTAGAACATTACAGGGTCTCACAAGTGCACCTAGATGGATCAGCCCCCAGGAATGTATTTCAATATGTTCTTTCCTCTTGCATCCCTCCCTTCCTCCCCCAAGAACAAAAGGCCAAAAAGAATTTAGGAAACAATCCCCCCAAACAGAAAAGGGTATACTCTAGTTCTAAAGGTGCTTGATGAAAAAAAATTAAGTTAAAATTACCTTAGAGACTGGAAATAATTCACATATTAAAAGCATTTTGCATTAAACTTTTAGAAAAAAAAATGGACTCAAGTAGCTGAATTTAGGGCTTCCCTTGTGGCTCAGTGGTAAAGAACCTGCATGTCAATTCAGAAAAAGCAGATTCAATCCCTGGGTAGCGAGGATCCCCTGGAGAAGGGAATGGCTACCTGTTCCAGGATTCTTGCCTGGGAAATCCCATGGACATTGTATTGTACTGACTACTACAATACAAACAATAGTAAATAATCTGCTGAATGCCCAACAATCGCCTTGATTTTTTAAAATTCTTTTCAATTTTTGACCAAGAGTCTATTGAATAGATAAATGAGCACAAGACACAAGATTTGGCAGAAAGTATTTTTTGTGGATATGAGAATTGTCAGTATAAAAACTATAAAATTACCTAGCGAAAAGTGAAAGTCACTCAGTTGTATCTGACTCTTTGCGACCCCATGGACTGTCCATGGAATTTTCCAGGCCATGGAGTGGGTAGCCTTTGCCTTCTCCAGGGGATCTTCCCAACCCAGGAATCGAACCCAGGTCAACCCACATTGCAGGCAGATTCTTTACCGGCAGAGCCACTAGGGAAGCCAATTACCGAGTAACTCAGGCCAAAACACCCAATGGAAACCTTTTAAAATACTGATGCAAATCTAGAATTTGGGTGGCTTATTTTTTGTTGGGGAAGGAAAGAGAGTAGGGTGAGGAAAATAATCTTCAAAATTCCCAATTTACATTTGGTGGCAAAGTAACATGTGCTTTAAAACAAATTTTAAAATAAAGCAATAATTTGAATTCAAAGCATTTTTTCCTCCTTAAATTGTTTTCACTTAAATATTAAGATTTTCCTCTTCTAAGAAGTCAAATGGAGAGCAAGCACAGCTGTATTTTTCTTTGAACATGGGAATGGCTTTTACAGTAGTTATAAGTTTGATTTTATCCAGAGACAGACTCTCCCAAAGGAAGATTTATCAACCAGGTCAGCATCCTGTACAAATATTCTCAAACAGTTGTTGAAACAGTTGTTTATCAACAATATCGAATGACATCTGCTCTGCCCCTGGCAATGAGAGGAGGGAAACTAGAGATGTAAGTCTTATTTCTTTCCCCACATACTTTGCATACTTGGTTCTAGGACTTATTTGTTATGACAATTAACTGAGAAGATAGAGCAAAAACATTGATTACATTGGAAAAGGTGGATAGTTAACAGAAGAAGAAAACAGGACAACAGGATCAGCTAGGAAAATGAGAGAAAGACAAAAATAGTATGAGTCCTCAGGCAGGGAATACTTGGAGTCAAAGAAGAGCAAGGATACAGAGGGGGGCCCATATTCACAGGAGGCTGAGAGTGGGAAAAGGAATTTAAAATATGTTGCTGGGACTTCCTTGGCAGTCCAGTACTTTCAATGTAAGGAGTGAAGATTCAGTCCCTGGTTGAGGAACTAAGATCCTCTGTGCCCCTTGGCAAAAAGTAAGCAAATAAAAGATCACCATAGATCACTCATACTTAAAATAGAAAAAGAAGAAGAATCTTATTTTAAAAATTAAAAATAAAATGCATTGCTGTTTTGTACATGTAACCTACTTTGGCAATATCGCGAGATGCTTTGTTTTTCACTTATTTATCTCTCCCAGACTCTGATTTCTGTGGCTGAGACAACCTGCAGACATGACTGGGCAAGCTATCCATCAGCCTTGATCTGTCTTCATCCAGATTCTGTGCCCATCACCATTCTACTCTACCCCAAGTATCTAAGACAATGAACTAGGGGTGGTGAAATGTTTGACTAATAAAGATGGGGAGTCAGGGCCATGTGCTGGGGTGGCTACCCAGTTAAGATAGAGAACCGAGACAGGAGGAAGCAAAGGGAACAGGAGGCATGTGAATGACACAAGACCTAACCCATCCTCTAAACCCTGGTCCAGGTGACGGCCATGAGACTTTTTCCATCCAAATATAGGATGCAGGTCTGATTCACGTATGGGCAAACATCCTGACTTAATTCTCAGACCCTAAATCATTCTTTTTCTTACAACCTCAGCTGCCCCAGCTCCAACCAACTTTGTATTTAACAGATTCTGTGATTATTTCTGCTAAGCAGCCACCAGCTGACCACAGAGGTGCCTTCATCCATAGAACAACTTCCCACTTGCACAAATGTGTTTGTTCACCTGCAGATTTATAACACTTGCTGACATCTAGACTTGTCTGGAGCATCCAGTGGCAATGGTACAGTGTGCCTTCATAAAACACAAAACCCATGATAAGGTAAGCTCCACAGTCGGCTGAGGAGTCAGTAGGACCATCAGAGTTCTTATCCTAAGAATCTCTGTAGCGAACTTGATAAGTGTTTGCCTTAAGGCAAGTTAACTCAAAAGAAAGTCTGGATGAAAAAATACTCAGTAGATCTCAACCTTACAACATTGCCCAATTCTGAGCATTTGAGTCCTCAATATTCCACCCCTGCTTTCACCCTTCTCCACTTCATGCACACCAAGGTTGATTAAATACATTTTTCTGTGTATGTGAATAAGATTTTTGCAAGATGTTTATGAATTCGAAGACTTTTCTGGGGACTAAAAGCCCCTGCTGAGACACTCCACTCGCAGGGTTCATAAATCAAATAGCTGAACCTTTCTTACCTCTGGCAGATGCAGCTACAAATATTCTCAAGTCAGCACAATAGTGAAAACGAGGAAACGACATTAAAATACTCACATCCAAGTTTTAAATTCCCTCACTAAAGCTATCATGCAAAGGAGTGAAATATATTTCAAAACTACCATTTTAGCCTCTCCCGTTCTAATTTCCTTCTTATATAAGATAATTTGAAGCCATAATGGTCTTGATAAATAATCAAGGAGACAGTAGCTTCTTAACAAGCTTTTTTTCTTTTTTGCACATTTTAGGATTAAAGTGAAAATTTTATTGTTTCATAATCTCTTAACTAAATCTATATAGATGAGATTCATGTAAGTTATTTTAATCATATGACTATTGATTTGGTTTTTAAAAAATACTATTTTAGACATTTATCATCAAGGCTTTCAGTGTATTAGTCTCTGCAAAGCATCACTGAAATTATGTTTTCTTTTTTTGATGACTAACACTTTGATCTCATAATGTTATTTCTTCTCACTGTACTGATTATAGTTTTAAATTAATTTCATAAACTTGCTATCCAGTTTTAACATTACTGAAACTCTATCTCCCATATACTAAATAACTACCATTAGCAATATAATGTGACATATATGTGTGTTAGTATACTTATAATATGTTAGTATTATATATAATACAACATGTATATATGTATATATTTGTATACTATATATTCATATGCACTTATTGTATAATATATATGATTCCTTTAGCTCAAATATTCTATTTTTTTCTGTTTTTGTCATTCGGTTTTTTTTTAAACCCTTGATGGCTTTTTCTGTTTTTGTCATTTTTAGTAGCAAGTTTATGGACAAGTTTTACAACCAAACAGGGCTTATGCTTTGATGGCATCATGTCTAGCCATTAATCAAAACAACTGTAGCAATTCACAGATTAACCACAATAAACAGAAACATGCATCTTTTTGAAGAACAATAAATATGACTAATTTTTTTTAGCTTTTTACTCTTGATATTACCCATTTAAATCATTCTGAAAGCATCATTTTATTTCATCTATTGAAAAAAGAATCACCTGATTTTATTTAATATATTTATAAAGAAAATACTTTTCAGTGTTTGGAGCAATTTTCAAATGGATGATAAAATGAAATCAAAGAAAGAATAATATTTCAAGTCTAACATTTTCTATGGATCAAAACTGGCTTTGAACTTCAAGTTAAAGGGAAATATGTCAAGAAAAGGTTATTTTAAACAATTAGTTTCAGTGTTTTTCTATTGTTTCGTGTGTGTGTGTGATCTAGTTTTGTAGTTCTCTTTTATTCTGCTTTTCAAAGAGCAAAAGATGATCTGATCCATAAATAAAGAACAGATACAGACCAGGTATAAAATGCAGCCACAAAGTGAAGAGTGAAAAAGGTATGACTCCAGTGAACAGGGTGTCATTTTACCTGATGTAGAAAAGTTCACCTGATTATCCTTCTTAAGTAAACTCAATTGGTTGCGTTTTTCAGTCATTTCAGGCCTAAATCTGAACTAATTGAGAACAGACTCCAATCCTGTTGAATCTTCCCGAGACTCATGATAAACACTATGGGGGATCCTCTCCTTCACTGATGTACAGGAGTGACCCTCTACCTCTCAGCCATCCTCTGCTGGCATCTTCTGTCATCTGTTCCATCAGCACTACTCCCCCACCCTCCCCCAAACCCCAGAATTGCCACCAGCCACAGTGTCACTATGACTCATCCAGCACCAGCCAGAGTCACTCTTCATCCTTTGCTAGCTTGTCCTTCATCTGCAGAAAAATCCTCAGGGGTCCCCGTCTCCCTCTTCTCCCACTTATTCTCCTCCCCCTTCTCCTATACCCTAATCTGAGGCAGGCACAGGCCCCTAGGATATCTGAGCTCTGGAAAGGTGAGCGGCAACCCCCGCCTCTCACATGTAAATCACCTTGTTACAGCCATGCCAGGACATTCTCAGTGAGACCCTCTGTCCTCCTGTTTGTCTGGGGAGTGAGGGACCAGACCTCTGCTCGCAATTCCTTACACCTCATAGGTGCTTCTATTGTCTTCTGCCCTGCACTCACTGCCCTGGAACAACGGTGGGGCAGCGTGGGGTTCCTGTGCTACACCCAGCTAGCTAAGCCCTTCTCTGACCTTGCCTCCACACCCACCCCACACTGTCCAGGGCAGAGAAACCTGCTCAGATTTAACTTCAAGTTCAAAGCTTTGATGTTTCATGCCCAAACCTAAATTTCCAAATGTTCACAAAGTGTATCTTGGGTTTCAAGAATCTCTTCCAAAATTCCCAAAGGCAGTGAAGAAGCAAATCTTTTTTTCACTTGGAGGAAAGAGGAGAGGAAGTCTTATAAGTCCAGTAAGTCTAAGGGAAAAAAAAAATCTCATTGTTAGTATCTCAGGTTCATTATTCTGCTACAACTGTTTTCCATGATGAACAATATAAAAAGAAACTTGAGGACAATTGTAATGAGTATATTTAAAGCATTTAAGTGTCTCTTAGATTTTAATTTCCTAACTGTGAGTTAACATTATGGCAGTTCAGTTTTTACATCTTTCTATGAATATATTTTTAGTGCTTTACTCAGAAAGGAATAACAGTATTTCAGAATGTCTAAGGTAATTAAAAATAATCAAGACAAATTTATTCCCAGAGAAAGGCGTTACTACTAAAAACCCCTAAAAAACCCCAAATTTACATCATATAATAAATAGTCACCTCAGAATAGAACATACAGATGTATTACAATTATATACAGTGTTTTTTATTTCCCTCATTTTATTATAATTACCAATGGTGTGTCTGCAAATGTCACAATGATCCATTAAATTGTTTTAAAAGTTAATTAATTGAAAAAGCCAGCCAAACTAAATGTAAGCTGATATCAACTCTTTTAGATTAACATTAGTTCAATGAAATCTCAAAAATGCATTTTGCTTTAATGCAGAACTTACATTCTCTTTAGTAAGTGAATAGAATGAGATTTTAGACATGTGTTATATCATTTGCCAAGTGCTGTCTTACCTAGTAATCTCATCTTCAGAGCCTGCTTCTTGCCTCTTTCACTGTGACACTGTTTACATTTTAAAAATGGGATGATGATGCAGACAGAAAAAGGGAAAGAAGGAAATTAGAAAGAAAAAGGTACTTTTATACAATGGTTATCAAAACTAATAATTTCTTTAAATCATTTATTATAACTGTCATTTTAAAGTTCATCTCTCCCTTCTTCTACACCTGCCCACAGGTTTGTGTCCTCATCTTTGAAAGAAGGGGTAAAAAAGAAGGTCTAGGATTTCAAAAAGGACATTCTAAACAGCTGAAAAGCTGCAAACCGAAGAAAAATATTGCTATCAGTGTTTGTCAAATAGTAGAACATTAAAACACTTACCAGAAATGTGATTGCTTACTTGTAGGGTATGTTCAGTATCTCAGTGCTAAGAAATCTTCCAGAGTAGACATAACTTACCATCCAAAGAGGATACTTCCAGGATGAGTCTGGCCTAATTCTCTATCCTAAAGATCAGTCCTGGGTGTTCTTTGGAAGGATTGATGCTGAAGCTGAATCTCCAATACTTTGGCCACCTCATGCGAAGTGTTGACTCATTGGAAAAGACCTTGATGCTGGGAGGGATTGGGGGCAGGAGGAGAAGGGGATGACAGAGGATGAGATGGCTGGATGGCATCACCGACTCGATGGACATGAGTTTGGGTGAACTCCGGGAGTTGGTGATGGACAGGGAGGCCTGGTGTGCTGTGATTCATGGGGTCGCAAAGAGTTGGACACGACTGAGCGACTGAACTGAACTGAACTGAACTGAAAGACAGATAAAGACTGATCGTGTAATTAAACACTTCCCCAAGTGTTTTTAAATTCCCCAAACAATTTAGTTGCTATTTTTGTTATGGATTATTGATCCATAACATGTTATTATTATAATATTTTGGAGGTAACAGCAAAGACAAGGTTGATCTTTCTGTTCTTTAACGTACATTAACAATGACCTCTCTCCTATATCCAGGCAATGAATACAAATATGTGTTGATCACCTACTAAAGTAGTGATAAATTCTGTAGGAGAATATAAAAAAGTACAGCCATCAGAAAACATAGAAAATAAAATATGGAGGCCATTTTAAGGGAAAAGCTGAAAAACCTGCAGCAGAGACAAAGTTTTATCTGAGTTCAAAATAAAGAACACATATTTTTGGCCTGAAGAGTATCAAGAGGATTTTTTCTTTTAATTTTTAAAATTAATTAATTAATTTTAATTGGGGGCTAATTACTTTACAATATTGTAGTAGTTTTGCCATACATTGACATGAATTAGCCACGAGTGTACATGGGTTCCCCATCCTGAACCCCCTCCCACCTCCCTCCCCATCTCATCCCTCAGGGTCATCCCAGTGCACCAGCCCTGAGCACCCTGCTCCATGCATCAAACCCAGACTGATGATATATACATGTTTCAATGCTGTTCTCTCAAATCATCCCATCCTTGCCTTCTCCCGCAGAGTCCAAAAGACTGTTCTTTACATCTGTGTCTCTTTTGCTGTCTTGCATACAGGGTCATCATTACCATCATTCTATACTGTATTGGTGTTTTTCCTTCTGACTTACTTCACTCTGTATAATAGGCTCCAGTTTCATCCACCTCATTAGAACTGATTCAAGTGCATTTTTTTGATGGCTGAGTAATATTCCATCGTGTATATGTACCACATCTTTCTTATCCATTCCTCTGCTGATGGACATCTAGGTTGCTTCCATGTCCTGGCTATTGTACACAATGCTGCAATGAACATTGGGGTACATGTGTTTCTTTCAATTCTGGTTTCCTCGGTGTGTATGCCCAGCAGTGGGATTGCTGGGTTGTATGGCAGTTCTATTTCCAGTTTTTTAAGGAATCTCCACACTGTTCTCCATAGTGGCTACACTAGTTTGCATTCCCACCAACAGTGTAAGAGGGTTGGTTCCCTTTTCTCCGCACCCTCTCCAGCATTTATTGTTTGTAGACTTTTCGATAGCAGCCATTCTGATTGGTGTGAGATGGTACCTCATTGTAGTTTTGATTTGCATTTCCCTGATAATGAGTAATGTTGAGCATCTTTTCATGTGTTTGTTAGCCATCTGTATGTCTTCTTTGGAGAAATGTCTATTTAATTCTTTGGCTTGTTTTTTGATTGGGTAGTTTATTTTTCTGGAATTGAGCTGCAAGAGCTGCTTGTATATTTTTGAGATTAATTCTTTGTCAATTGCTTCATTTGCTATTATGTTCTCCCATTCTGAAAGCTATCTTTTCACCTTGCTTATGGTTCCTTCATTGTGCAAAAACTTTTAAGTTTAATTAGATCCCATTTGTTTATTTTTGCTTTTATTTCCATTACTCTGGGAGGTGGGTCATAGAGGATCCTGCTGTGATTTATGTCAGAGAGTGTTTTGCCTATGTTTTCCTCTAGGAGTTTTATAGTTTCTGGTCTTACATTTAGACCTTTAATCCATTTTGAGTTTATTTTTGTGTATGGTGTTAGAAAGTGTTCTAGTTTCATTCTTTTACAGGTAGTTGACCAGTTTTCTCAGCACCACTTGTTAAAGAGATTGTCTTTTCTCCATTGTATATTCTTTCCTCCTTTGTCAATGATAAGGTGTCCATATGTGCATGGATTTATCTCTGGGCTTTCTATTTTGTTCCTTTGATCTATATTTTTGTCTTTGTGCCAGTACCATATTGTCTTGATGACTGGAGCTTTGTAGTAGAGCCTGAAGTCAGCCAGGTTGATTCCTCCAGTTACATTCTTCTTTCTCAAGATTGCTTTGGCTATTCGAGGTTTTTTGTATTTCCATACAAACTGTGAAATTATTTGTTCTAGTTCTCTGAAAAATGCCTTTGGTAGCTTGATAAGGATTGCATTGAATCTATAGATTGCTTCGGGTAATATACTCATTTTTACTATATTGATTCTTCTGATCCATGAACATGGTATATTTCTCCATCTATTTGTGTCATCTTTGATTTTTTTCATCAGTATTTTGTAGTTCTCTATATATAGGTCTTTTGTTTATTTAGGTAAATTTATTCCTAAGTATTTTATTCTTTTCATTGCAATGGTGAATGGAATTGTTTCCTTAATTTCTCTTTCTGTTTTCTCATTGTTAGTGTATAGGTATGCAAGGGATTTCTCTGTTAATTTTATATCCTGAAACTTACTATACTCATTGATTAGCTCTAGTAATTATCTGGTGGAATCTTTAGGGTTTTCTATGTAGAGGATAATGTCATCTGCAAACAGTGAGAGTTTTAGCTCTTCTTTTCCAATCTGGATTCCTTTTATTTCTTTTTCTTCTCTGATTGCTGTGGCCAAAACTTCCAAAACTATGTTGAACAGTAGTGATGAGAGTGGGCACCCTTTTCTTGCTCTTGACTTTAGGGGAAATGCTTTCAATATTTCACCATTGAGGATAATGTTTGCTGTGGGTTTATCAAATATGGCCTTTATTATGTTGAGCTATGTTCCTTCTAGGCCTGCTTTCTGGAGGTTTTTTTTTTTTTAATCATAAATGGATGTTGAATTTTGTCAAAGGCTTTCTCTGCATCTATTGAGATAATCATATGGTTTTTATCTTTCCATTTGTTAATGTGGTATATCACATTGATTGCTCTGCAGATATTAAAGAATCCTTGCATCCCTGAGATAAAGCCCACTTGGTCATGATGTATGATCTTTTAAATATGTTGTTAGACTCTGTTTGCTAAAATTTTGTTAAGGATTTTTACATCTATGTTCATCAGTAATAGCAGGTGCCAGCTCATGGGACCTCCAAATGGGTCAGGATTGTGATCAAATGGAGCATAGCAGGTCCTTTCCAGTAAAAAGAACTGAAAAGAAAGGAGAGCAAATTTGATGTGACATGGTTAATCCAGAAAACACCAAAGGCCCCAAATCATAAAATCTTCAAAAGCTGACACAGTCTTCAAGTACTATGGCAAGGGAGATTCTTTTTAAAATGAAAATTAAATACCTGAACATCCTGTATCAATTGTCTCAATAAAAGCCAATAACACACTATTCTAAGTTTCTGAATTCACCACCAAGCACAAGAAGTCACATATGTCCATTTTAATATGAACACAGTAAAATGAGCAAGGGTCAGTAGACAGTTATAATAAAAATCCTGCCGTATATCTGCCTATTATCTGCTTCAAGTACTATGACAAGGGAGAGCCTTTTCAAAATGAAAATTAAATACCTGAGTATCCTGTATCAATTGTTTAAATAAAAGCCAATAACACACAAATCTATTCTAAGTTTCTGACTTCACCACCAAGCACAAGAAGTCACGTATGTACATTTGAATATGAACACAGTAAAACGAATGAGGGTCAGTAGACAATTATAATAAAAATCCTGCCATTTATCTTCTGAGGGACTGCATGAAAGTTACTAGACTCTCTGAGTCTCACCTAGAGGCAGGAGATAATAAAACTTCCCTCAGGGATTTCCCTGGCAGTCCAGTGAATAAGACTTCATCCTTCCAATTCAGGGAACATGGCTTCCATGCCCTAGTTAGGGGACCAAGATCCCATATGCCACACAGCGTGGCAAAAAATAAAAATAAACCTGCTCCAACATTATCCTGTGCTTGTTCAGTTCAGTTCAGTCGCTAAGTCATGTTTGACTCTTTGTGACCACGTGTACTGCAGCACACCAGGATTCCCTGTCCATCATCAACTCCCGGAGCCTGCTCAAACTCATATCCATCGAGTCGGTGATGTCACCCAACCACCTCAGCCTCTGCAGTCCTTCTCCTCCCACCTTCAGTCTTGCCCAGCATCAGGGTCTTTTCCAGTGAGTCAGGTCTTCCCATCAGGTGGCCAAAGCACTGGAGTTTCAGCTTCAGCATCAGTCCTTCCAATGAATATTCAGGAATGATTTCCTTTAGGATGGACTGGTTTGATCTCCTTGCAGTCCAAGGGACTCTCAAGAGTCTTCTCCAACACCACAGCTCAAAAGCATCAGTTCTTCAGTGCTCAAACTTCTTTTGGTCCAACTCTCTCATCCATATGTGACTACTGGAAAAACCATGACTTTGACTATACAGACCTTTGTGAGCAAAGTAATGTCTCTGCTTTTTAATATGCTGTCTAGGTTGGTCATAGCTTTTCTTCCAAGTAGCAAGCATCTTTTAATTTCATGGCTGCAGTCACCATCTGCAGTGATTTTGGAGCCTAAGAAAATAAAGTCTCCCCCTGTTTCCATTGTTTCTCCATCTATTTGCCATGAAGTGATGGGTCCAGATGCCATGATCTTAGTTTTTTGAATGGTGAGTTTTAAGCCAACTTTTTCACTCTCCTCTTTCATTTTCATCAAGAGGCTCTTTAGTTCTTCGCTTTCTCCCATTAAGGTGGTGTCATCTGCATGTCTGAGGTTATTGATATCTCTCCCAGCAATGTTGATTCCAGTTTGCATTTCATCCAGCCTGGTGCTTCTCATGATGTACTCTGCATATAAGTTAAATAAGCAGGGTGACAATATACAGCCTTGACATACTCCTGTACCAATTTGGAACCAGTCTGTTGTTCCATATATGGCTCTAACTGTTGCTTCTTGACCTACATACAGATTTCTGAGGAGGCAGTTAAGGTGGTCTGGTATACCCATCTCTAAGAATTCTCTGTAGTTTGTTGTGATCCACACAGTCAACAGCTTCAGCATAGTCAGTGAAGCCGAAACGGATGTTTTTCTGGAACTCCCTTGCTTTTTCTATGATTCAACAGGTGTTGGCCATTTAATATCTGGTTCCTCTGCCTTTTCTAAACCCAACCTGAACATCTGGAAGTTCTTGATTCACATACTGTTGAAGCCTAGCTTGGAGAATTTTGAGTATTACTTTGCTAGCCTGTGAGATGAGTACAATTGTGTGTAGTTTGAGCATTCTTTGGCACAGGCTTTCTTTGGAAATGGAATGAAAACTGACCTTTGCCAATCCTGTGGTCACTGCTGAGTTTTCCAAATTTGCTGGCATGTTGAGTGCAGCATTTTAACAGCATCATCTTTTAGGATTTGAAATAGCTCAGCTGGAATTCCATCACCTCCACTAGCTTTGTTCTTAGTGATTCTTCCTAAGGCCCACTTGACTTTGCAGTCCAAGATGTGTGCCTCTAAGTGAGTGGTCACACCATGTGGTTATCTGGGTCATTAAGATCTTTTTTGCATAGTTCTTCTGTGTATTCTTGCCACCTCTTCTTAATATCTTCTGCTTCTATTAAGTCCATACAATTTTTATCCATTATTGTGTCCATCTTTGCATGAAATGTTCCCTTGGTATCTCTAATTTTCTTGAAGAGATCTCTAGTCTTTCCCATTCTATTGTTTTCCTCTATTTCTTTGCATTGATCACTGAGGAAGGCTTTCTTATCTCTCCTTGCTATTCTTTGGAAATCTGCATTCAGATGGATATATCCTTTCTTTTTTCCTTTGCCTTTTGCTTCTCTTCTTTTCTCAGCCATTTTTAAGGCATCCTCAGACAGCCATTTTGCCTTTTTGCATCTATTTTTCTTTGGGATGGTCTTGATCACTGCCTCCTGTACAATGTCACAAACCTCCATCCATAGTCCTTCATGCATTCTATCATATCTAGTCCCTTGAATCTATTTGTCACTTCCACTGTATAATCATAAGGGATATGATTTTGGTCTTACCTGGATGGTCTAGGGGTTTTCCCTATTTTCTACTGGTCTAGAGGTTTTGGGGTCACTGGTGGTTGTTGAGGTCACTAAAGAAAATGGAATTCAAAGGGAAAAAAAAAAACACTTTCAAAAATTTATTATTTGGTAGCACCATTATATGAGAAAGTTGATGCTTGCATGCTTCAGTTTTCACAGACACAAACACGCACACACAGAGATGATTGACTCTTTTTTTTTTTTGCTTTTCCTTTTTTGAGAACAGACAAGCAGTGAATATGTGTCTGGATGTGCTGAAGGGTCTTCCTGCGACTACAAGAAACCTCCTAGAACATGTCTTCCATTATGATGGAGCTCTGTCCTGCTTCCAGGAAACCTCTGAAGGTCCATCATGAAAATTACCCAGGGATCAGAGATGACCTTTTCATTAAATTTGCAATGCCCACTAAATACTGAACAAAAGTTCCTCAAACCAGAAAATACCTTAGTTTCTGTCAGATTTTACCTAAAACCTCCTACAACCCCTAGTTTCTGTCAGATATTACCTTGGAACCCTCTAGTTTCTCTCAAAGTTTACATCAGGTCATCCTAGGTAGACTCCCCTCTTTCTGTCACATTTTACCTAAAATGCCCTAGGTCTATCAGATTTACCTCAGAAGATCCTAGGTTCTGTCATATTTTACCTCAGAATCCCCAAATTTCTGTGAAATTTTACCTCAGAATATCCTAGTTTCTGTCAGATTGTACCTCAGAACCCATTCCTTATGTCAGATTTTACCTCAGAACTCCCTACTTTCTATCTGATTTTACCTCAGAATCCCCTGGATTGTCAGTTTTTGCCTCAGAATGCCCTAGTTTCTGTCAGATATTACCTCAGAAAGCATTAGTTCCTGTCAGATTTTACCTTAGAATCTTCTGGTTTCTGTCAGATCTTATCTCAGAATCCTGGGTTCTATCAGATTTTACCTCAGAAGCCTCTAGGTTCAGTCAGATTTTTACCTGAGATCATCCCAGGTTATGTCATATTTTACTTCAGAATCTCCCAATTTCTGCCAGATTTTACCTCAGAATATCCTAATTCTCTCAGATTTTACCTCAGAAACCTCAAGTTTCTGTCAAATTTTACCTCATTGCCTCCTAGGTTCTGTCAGAATTTGCCTCAGAACCCTCTAAGTTCTCTCATATTTTAACCCCAAACCCTCTAGGTTCTGTCAGATTTTATCTCAAAAGGTACTAGATTCTGTCAGAATTTACCTCAGGACTCCCTAGTTTCTATCACATTTTACCTCACAATGCTAAAATTTCTGTCAGTTTTTACCTCAAAAACCTTCTTGTTTCTGTCAGATTTTACCTCAGAAGGCCCTTCTTTCTGTAAGATTGTACCTCAGAACCCCATAGTTTTTGTCTGATTTTATCTCAGAATCCTTTAGATTCTGTTAGATTTACCTCAGAACCCCCTAGATTCTGTCAGTTTTTACTTCAGAAACCCCTAGTTTCTGTCAGATTTTACCTCACAACTCCCTAGTTTCTGTACTTCAGAACTCTCTTGGTCCTGTCAGATTTTACCTCAGTATACTGCCTTCTTTCTGTCAGATTTTATCTCAGAACCCCCTATTTCCATCAGTTTTTGCCTCAGAAACCCCTATGTTCTATCATTTTACTGCAGAGCCATCTAGTTTCTGCCAGATTTTAACTCAGAACCCCCTTCTTTCTTTCAGATTTTATCTCAGAACCCTCAAGTTTCTGTCAGATTTTTCCTCAGAGAGTCCTAGGTACTGTCAGATTTTACCTCAGAACCTTCAAGTTTCTGTCAGTTTACCTCAGGAACCCTAGTTTCCATCAGATTTTACCTCAAAATGCTCCAGTTTTGTCAGATTTTACTGCAGAACCCTCTAGTTTCTATAAAATGTTACCTCAGAACATCCTATGTTCTGTCAGAAATTGCCTCAGAACATCCTAAGCTCTGTCAGATTTTACCTCAGAATCTTCTAGGTTCTGTCATATTTTACCTCACAGACCTCTAGTTTGTCATATTTATCTCAGAACTCTCTAGTTTCTGTCACATTTTACCTCAGAACCCTTAAGTTTCTGTCAGATTTTTCCTCAGAATGTCCTAGGTTCTGTCAGATTTTACCTCAGAGCATCCCAGTTTCTGTCAGATATTACTTCAGAATCCCTCAATTTCTGTCAGACTTTACCTCAGAACATCCTAGCTGTCTCAGATTTTACCTCAACCTTCTAGGTTCTGTCAAAATTTACTTCAAGATTCCCTAATCCCTAACAATGCTCAAGTTTCTGTCAGATTTTTGCCTCAGAACTCCATGGTTCCTGTCAGATTTTACATCAGATCTCTCTAGTTTCTGTCAGATTTTACTCATATCTCTCTAGTTTCTGTCAGATTTGACCTCAGAATCCTCTTCTTTATGTTAAATTTTACCTCAGAGCCCCCTAGTTTCTTTCAGATTTTTACCTCATAACCCCCTTTTCATTTCATTTCATAGCATCTATCAGGGAATGATGAATTCAAGTTTGATGTGTGCTTTGTGACATGAGAGGTGGCACATGTGGAATACTTTTTTACTCTTCATCACATTAAAAAAATATATTTTTAGGGAATTCCCTGGTGTCCTCTGCTTAGGACTCAACTCTTTCACTGTTTGGACCCAAGTTTGATCCCCAATCAGGGAAATATAATCCCGCATGTGATGTGCTGCAGCCAAATTGAAAGTAAAGTAAAACTGAAGTTGCATCCAACTCTTTGCAACTCCATGGACTGTAGCCCACCAGGCTTCCCCATCCATAGGGTTTTCCAGGCAAGAATACTGGAGTGGGTTGCCATTTCCTTCTCCAGGGGCTCTTCCCCACACAGGGATTGAACCCAGATCTCCTGCATTGTAGGCAGAGGCTTTACCCTCTGAGCCACCAGGGAAGTCCTGGGTCTTGGAGAAACTCTGAATGACCCATCCCCCAAGGGACTATCATAAAGATCTATTCTGCAAACCCCCAACAAGTCTCAGGCCACCATGACCTCTATAGTGACCCTTTCATGAGTATCCTATTCAGCCCTGGTGACTCAGACAGTAAAGAATCCGCCTGCAATGCGGGAGACCTGGGTTCGATCCTTGGGTTGGGAAGATCCCTTGGATGGAGGAGGGCATGGCTATCCACCCCAGTATCCTTGCCTGGAGAATCCCATAGACAGAGGAGCCTATGGGCTACAGTTCATGGGGTCGCAAAGAGTTGTACACGACTGACCGACTAACACACAACACACAACTTTTTATAAATATAGAGCAAAGTATATATATATATATTTAGGTCATTTTTTAGAGTAAAAGGATGTATATATTTAAATCATTTTTAGAATATATATATTAAATCATTTTTTAAAATAAAAAGCAAAAGCTTAAAACTTAAAACTCTCATGTCATAGGTTTGATAATAAAAATAAAATAATCTGATCTTGAGAGTAAATGTGCATAAAATGGCTACATGCCATTTCTAAAACTAATGGCACACACACACACAATAAGAAATAAAATAAAGAACAACAACAACAGAAAATTAATGGCACAAAGATTTGTTATTAAAGAATTTATTATTATATGTTTATGGATACTAACAAAGAAAGTGTTCTATGTACTTACTGTCTATGATCTATTTTATTTTGTGTCCATGCTTTAGTTATATGAATTTTTGAGAAAAAAATCATTTGGATGCATCTATTCTGGGTTTCATTGCTGAATCATGTAGTACAAGAGATGTTAATCTTCTTCCTCCAGACAACCATTTTCTTTTGCGTCTCTAAATGACACCGTTTCAGGCAAGCTCTCCATCAGCCGTACAGCTGTGACACAAGACGATGTGCAGTGTGATCTGCCCTGCCACATCTGCTTGCTGTCTCACATATTTAACAAAGCTTTCATCTTTGAAGTGCAAAGATAATTATTTCCAGAAGTCCTTGAAAAAAGCAGGACCATTGCAGGACATGGGCATTAGAGATTTGCTTGACTTTCAGACCGTGAGCATAAGTGAAAAATCCCCCAAAAGAGGAATTAGTGAGATTCTACAGGAAGTATGTGTTTCACATTCAGGTTTGGTCTTAGAGAATGAGAAATCTACTATGTGTCAGGAAATCCCACCATAGCAGGAAGCATGCTTTTCAGCAGTCATTCATTCCAGTGAGTTGGGGAGCTCCATGGCTATCCTGAGATGGAGCACAAAACCTGTCCTGCATATGGAAAAGTCTCATGTGCAAAGTAGGTCCTGCTGTGGGCAGAGGGCTGCCCCTAGTCCCAAAAGAACCAGAAAAAATAGGCTTTAATGAAAGAGGGTTGATTTAAATATTTTTGTTAACAAGTTATGACATCTTTGTTGTTCTGCTAAAACTTATATGATTATTGGATTTCTTTTTTATTAACTAAACAAATAGAAATGGTTCTTAATTTGCTTAGAATTTTGCAAGTGTTGATATCATGTCAAAACATTCAGAAATTGTGTAATCTTTTTCCTTTTTACTCATTATAATGACTTGGATATGAAAAGATGAAAAAAATCGTTACTAGTAGGTCCTTTATTTGTGATAAATAATAAAACAGTTATATTCTATTCAATTAAAACAGAAAAAAAATCATATATAGAACATGAGTTTGAGTAAACTCCAGAGTTGGTGATGGACAGGGAGGCCTGGCATGCTTTGATTCATGGAGTCACAAAGAGTCGGACACAACTGAGCAACTGAATTGAACTGTTAAAAAATATAACTTGTAATTAGAACCATTCATTTTAAAAAATGACATCCTTACATCAATATTTCACCATGTCCATGATGTTAACTATTACTCTGTGAAGATTATCATTATAATAATTAGTTGACGTATATTTTTTTAGTATATACTATGTGCCAAACACTGCTAACAGCTTTACTTGCATTATTTATATCATTTTAAATTTTTTATTGTGGAAATTTTCAATAATATACAAAAATAAAATGACATAATGAGTTCCTATGTACCTCATAACCCATTCTCTACAATCAAAAAGTCATGGCCAATCTAGTTATTTCTATACCCCTACCCATTTCCTCATATCGGCATTATTTTGAAGTAAGTCCTAAACTTCATATGATTTCATCCATAAGTACTTCAGAATGGAATGTCTAGATTTTTTAAGCAGCATCATAGTTATATCATCTTCAAAACGGCCTTATGAAGCTGGTCGCATTAACACTCCCATTTCTCAGATGAGAACACTAAGGCTTAGTGAAGTGAAGTGTCTTGTCCAAAGTTCTCCACTAGTGCATAGCCTACTGGAGATTCAAATATAACTCTGTCTGAAGTCAAAGATCCTGGACATTACTTTGCTTTTCTGATGAAAGACAATTTCACCCTCTAGAAACCTTTCTGATCTCTGTACTGGCTGGTACTTCATGGTGATAACACCAAGGAAGTCAAAATGCTTTTAATCACTTCAAGATCATGTTGATGTATGGCAAAACTAATACAATATTGTAAAGTAATTAGCCTCCATAAAAAATAAACAAATTTAAATTTAAAAAAAAGAAAAAAAAAGAATTGAGAATTTTACTTAAGGCACAAAATAACATGAATTTCTGAAAACCAAAGTGGTCACAGAAATTATTACAAGCTTCTCTCTTTACTTTTTTTAAGTTCATCAAACAGGTCAGGGCAGCTACCGAGAGCACCAGGCTGCGACCGCACAGGAGCGGCCGAGATGAGCTATCCCACATCTGAGGTCAGGGGCGGCGGCAGAGAGGAGCAACCCTACGTCCAAGGAGCTGTGGCTGTGCAGGCGCAGGAGGGCCGAGAGGAGCTACTCCATGTTCAAGGTCAGGAGAGGTGACCTCGTCCAAGGTAAGGAGCAGCAGCTGCACTTTGCTTGAGAGGCGTGAAGAGATACCCCACGTCCAAGGTAAGAGAAACCCAAGTAAGACCATAGGTGTTGCGAGAGGGCATCAGAGGGCAGATACATTGAAACCATGATCACAGAAAACTAGTCAATCTAATCACACTCGGACCATAGCCTTATCTAACTTAATGAAACTGAGCCATGCCAAGTGGGGCCGCCTAAGATGGGCAGGTCATGGTGGAGAGGTCTGACAGAATGTGGTCCACTGGAGAAGGGAATGGCAAACCACTTCAGTATTCTTGCCTTGAGAACCCCATGAACAGTACAAAAAGGCAAAATGATAGGATACTGAAAGAGGAACTCCCCAGGTGAGTAAGTGCCAAATATGCTACTGGAGATCAGGGAGAAATAACTCCAGAAAGAATGAAGGGATGGAGCCAAAGCAAAAACAATACCCAGCTGTGGATGTGACTGGTGATAGAAGCAAGGTCTGATGCTGTAAAGAGCAATATTGCATAGGAACCTGGAATGTCAGGTCCATGAATCAAGGCAAATAGGCAGTGGTCAAACAAGAGATGGCAAGAGTGAATGTTGGCATTCTAGGAATCAGCGAACTAAAATGGACTGGAATGGGTGAATTTAACTCAGATGACCATTATATCTACTACTGTGGGCAGGAATCCCTTAGAAGAAATGGAGTAGCCATCATGGTCAACAAAAAAGTCCAAAATGCAGTACTTGGAGGCAATCTCAAAAACGACAGAATGATCTCGGTTCGTTTCCAAGACAAACCATTCAATATCATGGTAATCCAAGCCTATGCCCCAACCAGTAACACTGAAGAAGCTGAACTTGAACGGTTCTATGAAGACCTACAAGACCTTTCAGAACTAACACCCAAAGATGTCCTTTTCATTATAGGGGACTGGAGTGCAAAAGCAGGAAGTCAAGAAACACCTGGAGTAACAGGCAAATTTGGCCTTAGAATATGGAATGAAGCAGGGGAAAGGCTAATAGAGTTTTGCCAAGAGAATGCACTGGTCATAGCAAACACCCTCTTTCAGCAACACAAGAGAAGACTCTACACATGGACATCACCAGATGGTCAACACCGAAATCAGATTGATTATATTCTTTGCAGCCAAAGATGGACAAGCTCTATACAGTCAACAAAAACAAGACCAGGAGCTGACTGTGGCTCAGATCATGAACTGCTTATTGCCAAATTCAGACTGAAATTGAAGAAAGTAGGGAAAACCGCTAGACCATTCAGATATGACCTAAATCAAATCCCTTATGATTATACAACGGAAGTGAGAAATAGATTTAAGGGACTAGATCTGAGAGAGTGCCTGATGAACTATGGATGGAGGTTCATGACATTGTACAGGAGGCGGGAATCCAGACCATCCCCATGGAAAAGTAATGCAAAAAAGCAAAATGGCTGTCTGGGTAGGCCTTACAAATAGCTGTGAAAAGAAGAGAAGCGAAAAGCAAAGGAGAAAAGGAAAGATATAATCATCAGAATGCAGATTTCCAAAGAATAGCAAGTAGAGATAAGAAAGCCTTCCTCAGCAATCAGTGCAAAGAAATAGAAGAAAACAACAGAATGGGAAACACTAGAGATCTCTTCAAGAAAATTAAAGATACCAAGGGAACATTTCATGCAAAGATGGGCTCAATAAAGGACAGAAATGGTATGGACCTAACAGAAGCAGAAGATATTAAGAAGAGGTGGCAAGAATACACAGAACTATACAAAAAAGATCTTCACAACCCAGATAATCAAGATGGTGTGATCACTCACCTAGAGCCAGACATCCTAGAATGTGAAGTTAAGTGGGTCTTAGAAAGCATCACTACCAACAAAGCTAGTGGAGGTGATGGAATTCCAGTTGAGCTATTTCAAATCCTGAAAGATGATGCTGTGAAAGTGCTGCACTCAATATGCCAGCAAATTTGGAAAACTCAGCAGTGACCACAGGATTGGAAAAGGTCAGTTTTCATTCCAATCCCAAAGAAAGGCAATGCCAAAGAATGCTCAAACTACCACACATTTGCACTCATCTCATATGCTAGTAAGTAATGCTCAAAATTCTCCAAGCCAGGCTTCAGCAATATGTGAATGGTGAACTTCCAGATGTTCAAGCTGGATTTAGAAAAGGCAGAGGAACCAGAGATCAAATTGCCAACATCCACTGGATCATGGAAAAAGCAAGAGAGTTACAGAAAAACATCTATTTCTGCTTTATTGACTATAGCAAAGCTTTTGACTGTTTGGATCACAATAAACTGTGGAAAATTCTGAGAGAGATGGGAATACCAGACCACTTGACCTGCCCCTTGGGAAACCTATATGCAGGTCAGGAAGCAATAGTTAGAACTGGACATGGAACAACAGACAGGTTTCAAATTGGGAAAGGAGTAGGTCAAGGCTGTATATTGTCACCCTGCTTATTTAACTTATATGTGGAGTACATCTTGAAAAATACCGGGCTGGAAGAAGCGCAAGCTGGAATCAAGATTGCCAGGAGAAATATCAATAACCTCAGATATGCAGATGACACTACCCTTATGGCAGAAAATGAAGAAGAACTATAAAAAGCCTCTTGATGAAACTGAAAGAGGAGAGTTAAAAAGTTGGCTTAAAGCTCAACATTCAGAAAACGAAGATTATGGCATCTGGTCCCATCACTTCATGGCAAATAGATGGGGAAACAATGGAAACAAGTCAGACTTCATTTTTCTGGGCTCCAAAATCACTTCAGATGGTGATTGCAGCCATGAAATTAAAAGATGCTTGCTTCTTGGAAGGAAAGTTATGACCAACTTAGATAGCATATTCAAAAGCAGAGACATTACTTTGCTAACAAAGGTTCATCTAGTCAAGGCTATGGTTTTTTCAGTAATCATATATGGATGTGAGAGTTGGACTGTGAAGAAAGCTGAGCACCAAAGAATTGATGCTTTTGAACTGTGGTGTTGGAGAAGACTCTTGAAAGTCCGTTGGACTGCAAGGAGATCCTATCAGTCCATCCTAAAGGAGATCAGTCCTGGGTGTTCATTGGAAGGACTGATGCTGAGGCTGAGGCTCCAATACTTTGACCACCTCATGCGAAGAGTTGACTCATTGGCAAAGACCCTGATGCTGGGAGGGATTGGGGACAGGAGGAGAAGGGAATGACAGAGGATGAGATGGTTGGATGGCATCACTGACTCTATGGACATGAGTTTGGGTGAACTCCCGGAGTTGGTGATGGACAAGCAGGCCTGGCGTGCTGCAATTCATGGGGTCGCAAAGAGTCGGACACGACTGAGTGACTGAGCTGAACTGAAGTTCAGCACAATGTGTAACTTTGACATATAGACTCCCAAGATTCTGCCTGTACGGTAGGAAAAGTCTCTGGGTCATGTGAACTCTGAAGTGCTGAAGGTAAGGAACCCTGACATATATCCAGGCAGGCCAAGGGGAAGGCTGCCCAGGAGATGGATAAGTCCCAGGAGTTAATATGTCACTGCAGGACTTCCCTGTTGGCTCAGTGGTTAAGAATCTGGCTACTAATGAAAGGGACATGGGTTCAATCTCTGGTCTTGGAAGATTCCACAGACACAGAACAACTAAGCCTGATCACTGTAAGTACTGATCCCCACGCCCCCTAGAGCCCCCGAGCCACAAGAGAAGCCGCTACAGTGAGAAGTCCGAGCATCATAGCTAGAGAGCAGCCCTTGCTTGCTGCAACTAGAGAAAGTCTGCTCATAGCAACAAAGATTCAGTGCAGTAAAAAAATAAATAAATAAATAATTTTTTTGAAAGAGTCACTGCAACTCAACAGTGCTCCACAGTATTGCACATGTTTTAGAGGGGGGTTAGGGTTGGGGTGGGGGAGAAAGTGATACATAGGGGTTTCTGGCTGGTCACTAATAGTTGTTGGTTGTTTTTAATGTTTTCATTCTATACAGATTCTTATTCATATAAAATATGCCTTTAAAAATAATTTTCACATCTAAATATTTTAAAGCCAGCATGGAATTACTTTCATGCTCTCTATATGAATAGTAATAACTGTTACATGACATGGAATTTTTCAGTTGAAATCAAGCTGTATAATCACAGTGATTTCCATGCAAATTATCCTAGACATCATTCTGACCTAAAGAAACCTAACCTACAATTTTCAACTGCCAGATCACATAAAAGCAGTTGTCACAGAGGCAGACCCATGGAACAGTCAAGGATTCAGCAAAAAATAAGAGTTTCTTTCTACTCTGTGGTGATGGGATATCTGAGGAGACTGAACTGAGATGAGAAAATGGAAAAGTCTTTGCTTAGGATTCTAACTCTAATGTGTCACTTACACTCTTGTCTGCATTAAATAAGATTCCTTGCATTTCAGTACATTTGGACCTTGACACAAACAAATCAAAAGTACATGATAATTTTTCACTTTCCATTTAGTTCCTTTGCCTATTTCATTGTAGGATTTGATTTCAAAAACAAGCCACAATTTGCATATGTGGTGAATACAAATATGAGTAAGTCATAGACCCGCCATTACAGTCTGGTAGAGAGAAGTACAGTGATGACTATGGTACATTGTAGAATAAGATGTTCCTCTTATGAAAGGAAAGAAATTATAAATAGAGTGTTATTGGGTTGGAGATGAGGATAGAAGAAAGGACTGGTACTATCCAACTGAGATGGAATTAAAAAGTCATGACATTTGGGCATTGGACCTTAAGACACCCCCTTTTGGCCCTTTTCACCCCTATTATTGCTCAGTCTCAAGTCAGGGGTCACCTTCTCTGGGAATTCTTCCTTGACTCCATCCCCAGACTGAGTTCCCTCGCCATTCATAGTCCTCCCACGTTGCTATTAAAGCCCTTTCCGGTGACACTGAAATGATGCTGCTAATCAGGGTATATCCTACAACACTGAATTTGAGGGCCTTGACTTATTCATCATTGCACCACTTTTGCAATCTTGGCACAAAGTAGATGATACCCAAAACTCTGTTTAAGCAATGAAGAATGCTAAGATCTAAGCAGGACTACATCTGAAGGGGGGAAGCCCTGGTGACTCAGTGGTAAAGAATCCACCAGCAATGTAGGAGATGTGGGTTTGGTCTCTGGGTTGGAAAGATCCTTGGGTGAAAATGGAAATGGCAAACCACTCTAGTATTCTTTCCTGAGAAGTCCCATTGACAGAGGAGACTTACAGGCTACAGTGCATGGGGTAGCAAAAGAGTCTGACATGACTTAGCGACTAATCAGCAACAGCACCACCTCGGGGAGAGACAGCATGAGATGCATAGATTGGGAGATGACCAACCTAGAGGTGCTGGTCATGGAAGTTAAAGCGGGTGAACTCCCTAGGGAATATGACACAGAGGAAAAGGAGGTGAGCCTTTGTGGGACTCTCTTCTCAATGAGGTCCACTCCTAACAGGAGTAGCTGCTTCCTGCTTTGTGCTCACCACCTACTGCATCCTCACGCATCCTCAGGATGCCGCTTATCCTGGTTTTTTTTTTTTTGGGGGGGGGGGGAGTTGCTTACAGGATTCTCACATCAGGCAGCAAATCCAGGACCCCTGCATTGGAAGTGTGCAGTTCTAACCACTGAACAGCCAGGCAATTCCCAAATTCTCTTTCTTTATTAAGGCATTTTTCTATACTACCAACATTTTATTGCACTACAGCATTTCATTATATCACCAACAAAATGCCAAGAAACAGGATGAGGCCAACCTTAGTTGCCTCAACAGCCATAGGAACAAATCCCATAAAACATCAAGACATACCCAGGAAAGACAGGTGACTTTCTCCGAAGGTTTTATATTGAGCTCTCCAGTTCACCCAAGGTATTGATTCGGATACAAGCAGGAGGTTGAGAGCATAACCACCAGATCATCAAGTTGAGGCTGGCCTGAGAACCTTCATCATTGATCACTTTAATGAGAGTTAGTTAGCTAACTATTTCCATACCACCTTTTCTAAATGGATGATTCCTAAGGTTGAGATAACTTCCCTCAAGGTGCACATAATAAGTAGGTTATCCCTCCAGGATACCTTTCAAGAAAGGGTCATCTTGTTTAGAGAGACTTTCACTGTCTTCTGATGGCAACATAATCTACTGGTGATGTTTCTTCAAACCCTTGAAGTTTACGTATGATCACCCTGATAATGCAGCTTACCATTTGGAGAGGAGAGAAGCAAGTTAATGCCTGACTTTTACACAGTAAGTATGCATCTCTCCCAGTGGTGCATGGAAAGGAAGTTTTGTTTGCAAACGTCCGAGATCTCCAAGCGGAACCTACACAGGCCACATAGCGCAGGGTGATAGTTCTCCAAGGGAACCCTAACATGGAGGCAGTTGCGATTTTAAAGTGACAGGGAAAGACTGAGAAGTTGGAATAAAGACATGAGCAGTACAAGATTAAAAGTGGCTTTGTGAATATCTGGAGTTGTATCATTCTCTCTTATTCATGGAGAAACAGCAATAATAAAAGATTGCTAAAAAAATACTTGACTGAAAACTAGGCCAGCATTGTCATTTACACTGACAATCTGTGCAAACTAGGGTGCAATCACCTGGGATTTCCTCTTCTCAGTGTGGCCTACAAAAGGAAGGGGATAGACCATAAAGGCCTTCCTGCCTCTGAGAATCCACGATAATCCACACCTGCAAAAGTCCAAGTAAATCTTCAGCTCCTCCTCATCGATAAAGTTCTGTACCTGAGAATCTGGACTCTTTAAAAATGAGCCCCTTGGCAAAAACAGCTGGTTCCCACCACTACCACCATCACCTTATCAAAGGCTGTCATCTCACACTGATTTCTGATTTCTTGCAGTAATTTCCCAATCTGAAATCTGAAAAAAATACTTTTGTTTATTGTTTATTTCCCTTACTAGCATGTAGGCTTCATGAGGGAAGGGATTTTTGAATCTTTTTTGCTTCCGAATTCCTAGCAAATAAAATAGTGCCTAACAGTTAGTAGGCACAAGATAGGTATTTGTTGAATGTTATAATTTAATTATGAAAATACTTGATTTGTCAGACTTCCTACTGAAAGGCATGTCTACCTACTTAGAATCTATTTTCAAGACAAATGGACCCTGAGAGTATTTGCTACTTATAACTTAACTATCATCCATTTCCTGAATTATAGGCATTTAGTTAAATATAATGTTATTTTTAATCATATTTCTAACTAAAAGAAAAATACAAAATAAAGTCATCTGACTGTACTGCTTTCATAGCTTCAAAAAATAACTTATTTTTTAAATTTGCTTATACTTCAAAAAATTTATCTGTTTCAATAAGATGACTTGAGGGGAAAACCAAGTTGGATTTCCTAGATAATCTGATGAAATAATACAGCCCTTCTTGGGATGATTACGATATTGAACGAGGAATTTCTTTTAACGCTCCACTTGCGTTCACATGTTTTTCCCCTCAGAAAAAACATCAGTTTGCTGATTGTGATACTTAACCTGATTAATAGATGTCTAATTTTTCAACTGTGATACCAACACTTATCACTTTTAGATATCTCTCAGCTGTCCAATAAGTGAGATGGGATAGAATTTTTAAACTTTCCAATAACTTGACCAACAAAAAAAAGTAGAAGTATACAAACAAAAGTAAAACTTTGGATAGGCCGTATAATTTGTGGTCAAGAAGATAAATTCTGGAATTGTATAATTTAGATCCAGTTCTGACACTGCCTCATGATCTCAGGAAAGTTGTGTAACTACTAGGAGCTTCACTTTCTCTATATGTAAAAACTGGGTTAATAGTATATAGTGTCCACCAGTTGGGAAAGCCAAAAGAGAGACCATTTGCAAAGCATTTGTCACAGTATCTGGCAAAGAGTAAATACTCGTTAAATGTTTGCTATCACTATCATTTTAGACTTCAACTGGCTAAACATCTTAATTAAAATCTCTTCTGGTCAGTGTAAGTCTTTAATAAATATTCTGCATGTGTTTACCAAGAATCTACTAAGTTAGCAATATCACAATCATAAATATTCATGGTGTTGTTGACACACCCTACCTTAGCCCAGTTTCCTGGAAACAGAGCTCCAGGCAAAACAGATGTGCTGATGTTTGTTGAAGAGAGCAATCCAGAAAGGCAGGCGTGGGAAGATCAACTGCAAATAATGCAGGATACAGCTTCACCATGAGCTGGTTGCTCATTTTCACGACATATCTCGAGCAGACACTTATAGCTTCCATGGTAGCTGAGTAATAAAGAATCTGTCTGCAATTCAGGAGACATGGCAGGAGCTGTGAGTTTGATCCCTGGGCCAGGGAAGATCCCTTGGAGAAGGAAACATATCAACTTACTCTGAATACCTAAAACACTCACAAGTGAACTATATATGACTATCCCTATTAGACTCCAAGAAACTCTGCTACTGTAATTGATCTTCAGCCTCTTCAAATGCCACTTCATTCTCTAGCCTGTGAAAGAGCAGAGCAGCAAAAAGTCAAACAGAAACCAAAACAAAATTAGCTGAAACTGCCTATAGCAGCACAGCTAGGAAACATGCTACATGCAAAGAACAAAAACTTTGTAGATTACTGTTTTCAACAGTGATGCTAAAAATTGTTCCAATTAAATGTAGACAAAGGACTCAAGGCACATGAATTTGAGAAAACTCCTGGAGATAGTGGAGGACCAACGAGCTTGGCGTGCTGTAGTCCACGAGATCGCACAGAGTCGGACATGACTGAGCAACAGAACAACAGACAAGGGTAAGCCTTCCGTACAAGTTAATAGTTGACATGTATTTTAGTGAGATACTAGGATCCTAAGATGCATGCCAGAACTATTTGAAAGTACATCATATAACTGAAAAATATCTACTTTACCTCAAAGAAACTGTAAAATGATAGGAAAACTTTGAAGTATATTCTGGTTAAGTTTGAATGGAAGGGTGGGGAGGGATGGAATAGGAGGTTGGGGTTAGCAGATACAAATTATTATATATAGGATGGATAAATAGCAAGATCCTACTGTATAGAAAAGGGAATTATATTTGATATCCCATAATAGAGACTTCCTTGGTGGTCCAGTGGTTAAGGATCCACCTTGCAATGCAGGGGATGCAGGTTCGACCCCTGGGTGGGTAGGTCAAATCCCACAGGCCTCAGGGCTACTGAACCAGTGTGCCAAAATGAAAGATCCCACATGATGGATGCAACTAAGATCCAATGCAGCCAAATAAATAAATAAATACTTTGGAAAAAATACAAATGTTTAAAAAAATCCTAGGATAAACCATAATGGAAAAGAATTTTTTTAAGTATATATGTGTGTGTGTGTATATATGTAAGACCTCACAGACTGCATATAATCTCCAGGCCAGAATATTGGAGTGGGTAGCCATTCCCTTCTCCAGGGGATCTTCGCAACCCAGGGGTCAAACCCAAGTCTCCTGTGTTGCAGGCGGATTCTTTACCAGCTGAGCCACAAGGGAAGCCCAAGAATACTGGAGTGGGTAGCTTGTCCCTTCTCCAGGGGATCTTCCTGACCCAAGAATCAAGTCGGGGTCTCCTCCATTGCAGGCAGACTCTTTACCAACTGAGCTATCAGGGAAGCCCTATATATATGTCTGTGGGGTGTGTGTGTGTGTGTGTGTGTGTGCGTACATCTACAATGTTGTGTTAATTTCTGCTGTGCAGCAATGTGATTCAACTATATTGCAAAAACAAAATAAGAAAAATAAGTAAAAAATTAAAATTTAAAAATCTGAGAAAATCTGAATGGAAGGAAAAGTAGGAGAGTAGGAGAGAAAACCAGGAAGATATGTTTCTGCTTCAATCTGTTGAACCAGCTTCAACCAAAGTTGCCACTGTATCAATGAAAGTTTGACCGTAAAACAGACAAAAATAACATCTGTTATAGCACAATGAATTAAAGGGAAAGTGGTAGACTAGATTATTTAAAGTGGTTCTCTGCCATGTACTGAAACAACTGGATCAAACATACAAAACATCTGATTTTAAGGCCTAGGAGAGCTAGCATGTTCGTGAAGTGCTACAGCTTCAGCATCTTGAGGTATAAAAGGGAAGCAGAAAATTGAGTCCAGCTCTGACCACTTTTCACATTTTTCCCCTTAATTTGAAAGAGGAAGGATGAGAGCATGGCAAGTGCTTTTGACAAAGAAAATAGAAACAGTCCACAGCCTGTCAATGGGAGTTCCCAGTTGAAACCCTTCCCTTTTGGTTGGAAGGAATGCACCTTCAGGTGATTAGGATAAAGATGAAGTATAAGTTAAGAGTGAGGTGTGGGATGTAGCACTCGCAGGACCCAGAGCTCACCTTAAAACATCTCAATAAATGAAACTGGATTAAGATGATTCCCCCCTCACCAGGTACCTGATGGAGGGAAAGGTAAATCCTCTCTGGAAATTCCAACAGTATCCCCTTTTCCAGAAAATTTTTAAAGCAGTCTAATAATAAACATTGTGGCAGGGGTGAGGCAGTGAGCAGGCACAGAAAAATGTCACTACTGAAAAATAGCAAAAACAAACAGTAGAAGCAGACCCACAGGAACTCCAAATTTGGAGTTAAGCTTATTGTGTACAAGGGCATAAAAGATTAAGACTTCAAATTTTAGCAGAAACTAAAAATCAAGTTTTTTAAAGGATAGAATTCCAAAACAACAACAAAACAGTTACAACGAGATTGTAAAATGAACAAAGAATTTTCATTGAGAAGGTTTTATAGTAAATTAAAAATATTAGAGAGAGAATTAGTGAACTGAGGCATAGGTCAGAACAAAATGTTCAGAATAAAGCATGGAGAAATTAAGAATGAAAATATGAAAAAGAAAATAAGAACTATAAAGGGATATAGTATAAAAGCTTAATATAAATAAAATGGAAGTCCCAAATAAGAGCAGAAAGAGAATGGAACAGCAGTTATATTTAAAGAGAAAATGACTGAGAATGTTTGAAAACTAATGGAATAAACGACGCCATGTATTCAAAAAGCCACACAAATCTCAAGTAGAAATAGCTAAAAAAAAAGAAAAAATCGGTATCTGTTCACATAATGATAAAGCTGATGCTGAGAATCAATCCAAGAGAAAATCTTAAAAGCAGTTAAAAGAAAAAAGAAACAACAATTAGACTGACAACTGACAACTGCCTCTTAACAGAAACAGTATAAGCAAAAACAAAAAAGCAAACAAAAAATCCATAAAGCTACAAAGTATTTAGATAAAATTATAGTTTAAATTAGAATTATATGCATAGCAAAAATACCTTCCAAAAATAAAGATGAAATGAGGACATTTTTCAAAAAACAAAAACTGAGAAAATTTATCTTCAGCAGACTTATATTTAAAATATTTTCCAGGCTGACTACAATTTATCTGAGGGGAAGTCAGAAATTCAAGAAGAAATAAAGACTAAAACACAAAAATTATGTAGGTAAATCTAAATGAATTTAGCATCTGATGAATGTTTTTATGATGTTGCTCTCTAAGGACTAAAACCTAGAGGCGTACATCAGTTTCATATGTGCCTCTAGGCTGACACATGTGATCATGAATTCTGTTCTCTCATTTGTTGTTGTTTAGTCCCTAAGTTCAGAGAAGGCAATGGCACCCCACTCCAATACTCTTGCCTGGAAAATGCCATGGACGGAGGAGCCTGGTGGGCTGCAGTACATGGGATCGAGAAGATTCGGACACGACTTGAGCGACTTCACTTTCACTTTTCACTTTCATGCATTGGAGAAGGCAATGGCAACCCACTCCAGTGTTCTTGCCTGGAGGATCCCAGGGACGGGGGAGCCTGGTGGGCTGCCGTCTGTGGGGTCGCACAGTCGGATACGACTGAAGAGACTTAGCAGTAGCAGTCACTAAGTTGTGTCTTGACTCTTTTACAACCCCATGGACTGTAGCCCGCCAGCTTCCTCTGTGTTCAGAATTTCCCAGGCAAGAATCCTGGAGTGGGTTGCATTTCCTTTCCAGAGGATCTTCCCCACCCAGGGATGGAACCCTCATCTCCTGCATTATCAGGCAGATTCTTGACCACTAAGCCACCAGGGAAGCTCTCTCTCTCTTGAGTACACTGCTAATATAGCAGCCAGTTGCCACAGATGGCTAGTCTAAATTGAGATAGATCGTAAGAATTTAGAGAACTTAATTTTTTCAAATACAAATATTCTATTAATATTTACAATGATTAAATATTGGTATAATATGTATCCATTTGATTAAATACAATGTTATTGAAATTTCACTTTCTTTTTGCTTATTCTAATGTGACAAACTGCTACAAATTTCAAAATGACATATATGGCTCTCATGGTGTTTTTATTGGGTAATGCTGCCTTAGAGCATGAATTCTGTTTCTTCAAAATGGAAAGTTTCCTATATCTACTCTCCGAAGTCCCTGTAGGGAGTTTATATTCATAGCAGAGACATAGCAATTCATGAATACTATGACTTCTCCCCTCTGAGATAAAGTCATTTCTTAAATTTATTCATCACTTCAAGAGCTACATCTGTTCTTCAAACAAGAATCGTTTACAAATCAGATCTGCTCGTAAGGATGTAGCTGGATAGGAACGTGAAGATTTGCGATGGTAGTGGCAGCTCCAGCGCTATGCCTCCTTGGAATCGCCCTGCCTGGGGGCAGTTCACCGTATCAACACGGAAGGAAGCTCCCATCGCCTCTGGAATTATATGACATCCAATCACTGAAAAAGGAAAGCGGTTATGACTTAGGGATGGTTCGTGCGTCTTATTTATTACAGTCTCTTGGTAAATACATCAAGGTTTTGACATGTGAACAGCACATGGGAAGTGAAAGGAGAAATGAAGACCAGCCCATAAACTGTGATGGTGAGTGTGCGCACACAAGCCTGTGATAATACAGCCTAGAGCACAGAAAGCAGACAGATGGCCCTCCGTGAATATATGTGGGAATATGTGTATTATGTAAATACACAAATCTCCTCTTGTGACTTAGGAAGGACACCGAATGTGCTTTCCTCACAGAGTGCTCAGTAATCAGCTATTTGAAAGGCAGTTTGGTTCCCTGACGTTATTATTATTTTTTTTAATCTTCATTCCAGACCCTGTTCGCTTGGAGGTCAGTGTGTGCTGAGAAAAAGAAACGATGCTACAGAAATCTTACCAAATGTTTGTGGGAACAAAGTGTCATAGTTCTACCGGTCTTTCAATTCATACCAGACAGGAAGCCAGGAATATGATCCAATATGCACATCGCCATCTAAGCCTGATACAGGAAGAAGTTGAGGGGAGAGAAGTAATTGAGAAAATATTTTCATGTGCCCACAAATTAACCCACTGAAGTAGTCCAACGTCATTTCTTCAAATTAGCAGTCCTAAGATCTGCGCTTCTTCTTTGCATATTAAGGTCCTTCACAACCTGAGGTTACCATGTCAACCTCATCCCCCATCACCCTCCCGCTTGTCTTTGCGCTTCAGAAAGACCGACTTTCTGCTACTTTCCTGGGCGTGTCATTTTCTTTCACTCTTAAGCTTCTGCCTAGATGCTTTCCCCTCTATGTGGAATGTTCTTCCTCACTTCTTCTGGTGACTTTAACCTATTTATTCCGTATAACGAAACTCAAACTTTACATCTCGGTTAATCTTCACCTCATAAAAAATGATTTTTTAAATCCATTTTAAAGCATTTATAGGTGAGACTGTGGGAAACAGGGAGGAATAATGTCATTCAATCTAGAACAGTTTTCTTAAAATTCTACTTCATTTTTAAATTTTTATTGGAGAAAAGTTGATTTACAATATTGTATTAGTTTTGAGATGTACCGCAAAGTGATTCAGTTATACATATACATATATCCATTCTTTTTTTTTTTAGAATCTTTCCCCGCATAGATCATTACAGTGTTGAGTAGAACTACCTGTGTTTACAGCAGGTTTTTATTAGTTATCTATTTTGTATTTATATTGTAGTAGGTACATGTCAGTCCCAATCTCCTAATTTATCCCTCCCCCTCAGAATAATTTTAAGAATTAACAGTTATCCAAACATAATGAGCTTGAAAAAAAATAAAACCTAGATTATGCTCACACAGTATTTTATGAATTAATATCTTTGAAGATGATATGAAGAATTCTACATATACACAAGTACATAAATATAGGTGCATACAATATTACTGTTAACCAAAAAAGGTTGTCACTATATTTGTTAATGTTTGGGAAATAAAATCATGTAATAGTCACTGGAGATATATTTGCTGTTCTTTTGTTGTTAAAATATTTTCTCACTAAAATGATTAAAAATGTGAGCTTCTGATGAAAAAATAAATGATGCCATTTGCAAAGGGACACCAAATTAACATCTCAACTTCAGTCATGACAACAAAAACATGTTTCTCTTCAAATTTAATTTCCATGAGAAACTATTCTAAATTAAAACCTTCCAGTGCAGTGTCCTTCCATTTTTTGCATTTTTACTACCTAGAGATCAAACAGTTTGACACAGCAAAAATTCTGGTAAGTTAGGAAGAAATGCTGATTGGTTTGTTGGCTGGTGGCCGGGGGAATGTTATGACCGAGTAATTATGTGTTCTGGACAGATGCATTAACCAGGCTTGGGGCTGGAGCCACTGGATATTATTTTAGTCATAAGGCTAGAGGAACTGAATCATTTTCAAAGCATCGGCTGGCTGACATTGCCTCACTGATGCCTGTTCCAATGACTCTTTGGCAATAACTTCCAACGCTGCACTTATGACATGGTAAACAAAAACTACATTAAAGCTTTGCTTTTTAATCATGAAGGACTTCAACATTTCCACTAAGCTCTCTTGCTATTCATCAAGTCACATAGAAGCCTATTGCAGATTTTCACAGCCCTGTCTTCCGATGGAAGAATTGTAGCAGGCAGAAAGGCTTAGTTTTTTTTTTTTTTAAATAGCAATCAACAGGCTCATGATCAAAATTCAAAATGATAATACACTTTTACAATTGTTCCCAACTATTAAATAGACTGAAAGTCGATAATAGCTTTCACCTTTTACCAATGATATATATTAATTCATAAAATACTGTTCCTTACAAAGCATCTGTGTTTAATGATCAGAAAAATATACATAATAAGAAAATAATACAGTCAACATGATGACTTTCTGCTTCTAGGAAAATACAGTAAGTCCCATGATAATCAATTGTTTAGCTTTAAGTAACTTTTGTGTCATATAGACATGAAATTTTGCTTCCACGTCAGGTACTAACTGTAAATTTAATTGGAATCACACTTAGTTAATGCAGATATTTTAATACTGATTATTTTAAAGCTTAATCATTTTAATATGATTTAAAACAGAAACATTTTTACTTTTTTAATGGGTTTGAATTATGAGGGCCTAGTGATATTTCTCACCAATGTAGCACTACTGAAATAAAATGCAAATAATAATCAGGTTTTATGACATTTGAAAGACCTTGAATCATTTTTTCAAATGTGCAAATGATTGATTTTGATAGACAGCAAGGTAGGTGATGAATGGAAGAATGTATGAATTGGTAGACAGACATAAATAGGTGATAGCAATAGATAAAGATGGGAGTGTTTCATCGTGGTTTTATTTTCTCTTTTTGTATTTTTAGAGCATAATGACTACAAATATTAAAACAATTAAACAAAAGAAGTATCAGAGGATATTCTCCAAAATCAGATATGCTTAAAAACATTCTATGGAGATTCATCATTTTATTTCAGTTTCATAATGTTATTGTGATTTTTAAAAACTTTGTTTACTATTAAATAAATAATCCATCAGGGGAAAAGGAAAAATTACTTTCATGGATAGAATTTTTTCTTTTAATTACAAAGAAGCTCTCAACAAATTATAGTATTAGTGCATGTGCTATAACTAAGTTATATGTCTCAAATAGCTACAATGGAAGTTTCTCAAGAAAATACTCCATAAGATAATTATAAATTAGTAAAGAAACACATTACTGTGATCATTACAGTCATTGTAATCATCTTGTTATTTTTATTAACAAAATTTACTATTTAAAATGCTGATTGTTTGTTTGTTTTAAATGAGCTCATCCAGGAAATGCTATTCCCTTGGGCTAAAGGGCTATCAGAAGCCTGGAGGCCCCTGTTAATTGGAAGGTACTTAATGAACTTGGGAAAAATCTAGAAAAATTTCTTCCTAAACCATCAAGCACTGCCAAAAATATAAACTGGCATTTTTTGTTGTTGTTCTATCCAGGAAGAATTTACTGAAAGAAAACTTTAAATTATATCTGAAAAGGAATAGACAGACATAAAGGAAACCACGATGATGAAAATGATGAAAACTGTATTTCCTAGAAAATGGAGAATGCAGAAATAAAACAGATTGTTGAAGAAAGAGGCAGAGTTAAAAGCACTATCTTAAGTTAAAAATCATATCATGATTTAAGAAATGGTTTTTATGATTCAAAAATACAGTATATATCAAAATATGATATAACTACAATATAATTAGATTTAAGTTTGAAATATGAAATATTATAATGATACTATAATTATTCTATAATAAAATATTTTAGTTCATTAGAATTTAGCATATAACCAATATAACAGAAAAGCTTTTACAAGGAAAGAATATATGTTACAGCCCAACATCAAGAATATACTCTAGAAATTTCTTATTTAAAAATTTCTACTTCTTTCTTTTTTCTAGGAACTCAAACATTTTCATAAAATAGAAAGTTAAGGTTTATTTTACTGTTTTAATCATTTTAATAAACTTATTTTGCTCTGAATTGTTATTAATTTCACGAGTAGTGTTAATTAGTGAAACTAATTGCCACTTAAACTGATCTTGAATAAGTGAGTAGAATTGGAATTAGTGCTACTTTATCATATGTGGTATATTCAATTCCTTTCTGGAAAACAAAAAATCAAAATAATTTGATAGCACTGTAAAATTCAAATATGTAATGCAACATCTGCCACATAACAACTGTTTACAAATATCATGAATAAATAAATCTGTTCTTAATAAATGAGTTTTTGTTTACAAAGTCTAGTATTCAGGATTTATTTTCCCACTTACTCTATTCTCAGGCATTGTTTTCATTCAGTATATAGATTAGATAGATCCATCAGCTAATTCCTGTTTAAATGCAAGAAATTCTGGGACTCGTGTTTTAAAAGTTTTCATAAGAGATGTTTTTGATTTTCAAAAAAGTTATGTAATCAGATGTTCACCTAGCTGAAGTGCTGCACCCCCCACCAAAAACAAAACAAAACAAAGAGACTTTGAAAAAAAAAAGTCTTTGAACAAGCACAGTATAAAATATGGTGAAAATGTTGAAAGCTATTTTATTACCAGAGGGTGTAATAAATGTGAATTCAGCATAGAGTGACCTAAATTAAATACAGAAACTTATACAATATATTCTCTGACGGAGCTAATGAAAATACAGTTTTTAAGCAAGCTGTAAAAAAGAATACAAAATAAATGCATGTTAACGTGAAATGATCCTCCACTAATGATTTTCTTTAAAAAAAAAAGAAACCATCTATAAAGCCTAAACAGGCAGAAAAGACGCACAGACATACATCTGTCATATGTTTGCTGCTTTATAGTTACTGCTTTAAGGAAGGATGTGAATTATGAAGTGAGTCCTTTTGTAAACATTCTAATAAAGTCTGGGTAAGATATACAGGACTTCAGAATCCTTCAAGCTGCTGTGCTCTAAATAACACTAAGAATTCTATAAGAGTCTCAAAGTTATTTGTGTAAATTCCTAAACCAACACAAAACACTCAGCTGCTTTATCATTTTTAAAATCCTTTTAAGAAAACCTGTTGTTATTCTTCCACTTTACAGAGAGGCGATAACGCAGCAGTGAAGAATCTACATTTTATAAGATGTTCATGCTTTTTGGTCAGTGCATTTAATTTATGAGCCCTCTTTCCTCCCTCCCCTAAAACTTCATGTCGTTAGCTCTGTTGAGGGAGGTGACATGACCACAAGCTCATTCTAGGCATTGATTCTTAAGAAAGAGGTTGGTAAGAGGATATGGAAAAATCTTTAAAAATCTAAAATGAAAGGACCCTAGATTTTTAAAGCTTAGAACAAATATGAGACTATCTTCTCTTGTTCTCTCCTATCATTTCTACTAAATATTTCAGAATCAAATCATTTAAATTTGGGGGCATTAATTGCCACAAAGACTGTTTGAAGAACTGAGTCCCAATCCTGTCTTCAGACTGTAGTAACGCTAGTTCAGCCCTATTCCTAGTGACCCTGTTTCATAGCGTACTTTTATCATTCACTTATAAACTAAAACCAACTTCTAAAAAAGAAAATGTCAAAAATTATTTTAAAATCTCTGCCACTATTTGAATAAAAAATATTTTTCTTGCTTTCTAAGAATCCTTAAAGGAAATGTTAATCTCATGAGAAAATCTGAAGCTAAAGTAAAAAGCTGAACCTAACTCCAGTGGGCAAGTTGTTATCAAAGCATTGATTGTTTATAAGCTTTCATTGTCTCATGACTATTTATAGTGTTACCAGTTGAAAGCAAGAAAAGTATATAAACATAATGATGGAAAAAATAAATTTAAAAAACAAAAACTAACAGATTTGTTTATTGGCTCATGTAGAATGTGGAACTATAATCCACTTCCTAAGACACTCAAATTAGTGTTTACTGCTTTTTCGTAAGGATTTATGTTCCTTACATTTACTGTTACATTGAGTCTGGGAATCTAACATCACAGATTTGTTTCTCTTTTCTTCAATAGCAGTTCCCTGTGGATAAGAGTTGCTACTGTAAAATTAGATGTTAAGGAAAAAAAGAAAAAATAGAGACAGCAAAGAGTTTGAGATTCTAGAAGTTAGAAGGACATTTTAATTCTTACTTTCTTTTCTGTTAACAACACCCAGCAACTCTGGGACTTACTCTTTTTTTGGAGGGGAGACCTACTCTCTTTAACTGATGCTATAGAATATTTATGCATGCATGACAACAAAATATGTTTCAATAAAAATATATTTGAAAGAGCAAAGCAAAATTGCTTTAAGCTTTTGATCTGTCTCAGAGCTCACATGGCTGAAAGTCTTTTCCTTTCAACAGTTACATTCAAAAAGTCAAAGATATACAGCTGACGATTCAAGCTGAATGACAGTACGATAAACTATGGTTTCTCCTGAAGATAAAATACATCATAAATCCGAGCAACACTTACCTCATTTTAAATATTACTGTCTCCTTTTATCAGGTAACACTATATGACCTCCCCTTACCTCCCTTCCTCCCATATTTTACATGGGACTTTAATTCTATGCAATGATCACAACCAGAATTTTTTTAATTAAAATAGGATATATGGCTTTAAAGGCTTAGGTTATCTGATAGACAGATTTAATTTGAAAAAATAACAAAGGTAGACTGACTTGTGATACCCTATAAAATGTGACAATAATGGAATTGTATCTATTTTAAAATGCCACTAACTCTTTAAACTTAGCTGCAATTTATCACATGATATAAAAATGATAGGCAACACTTTTGAATAAAATGGAAATGCATTCATGACTACAGGGCAAAGGGATATTTTTGCAGGGAGTGTTATGGGAAAATAAAGCGTCATTTTTTTTCTCATTAATGTATCTATTCATGAATTATCGTGACCTTATCAACACTGTATGCCCAGTGAACTGCTTGATTTATACTGTCCAGCCTCCAGCCAGAAGTTATCCTTTTTTTTTGGATTCATAAATTTGGATTACACTCCTCGAACTATTCAGTGTGTTCAGTGTACTAATATAAATGCCAATTATCCACTGCACAGCTAGGGGTTTATATGCTGCATTCTCCCAGGCTTGTTGAGAGGTGTGCTCTCCTTTCAGGCTGAAGGGGAGAGGAAGAGGATGCTCCCCTCATCGGGAGAGGAGCATCCTCACAGCAGACAGCAGGGTAACCAGGGGCTCTCTACCCTTTTCCTTTTACTGGCTGCCCCAGAGCGGAAGCTAGGCCCTTCTAGGTACCCCTATCTCGTCCATCATTGGAAAACATGAGTCACAAAGACTCCCCAGACAGAAACCACAGAAGGCACTCTTAACCATATCCTTTCATCCAGAGGATCGTGGCCATCAGCAGGTAAGGATCATGTCCCAGGAGGAGGGAGATGCCCAAGCTAGCTGAAAGTCTCTTTATCGACTTCATCCATTCTATTTTAAATGATTACTTTTTTCCCCCTACACAGGGACTCAGGGACTGCTGAGTATAAGAAAGCTTTATACACAGCAGTAAATAATATATCCTATTTTCATAAAATATAAGAAAGAAATAGAGTTCTTTAGATTCTAACAGTTTCCTTTTAGGGCATGCTTTGTGGTAGATTTGTACTGATGGGTATCAAAGTGTATCACACCCCCAGGGTCTATGAATCAGAACCTCTCCACCACCCTGGGCTGACATGGGGTTGAGAGTGCGGCCTTCACCCTTGAAACACAATAAGGCCAGTCAATTCCAGCATGAGACCACAAGGGCTTTCCACACTCACATTCCCCATGCCTCAACTTCACCTCAAGGCTAAGGCACCCAGTCTTGAACCTTGCCAGCTCTGAACAGCATTATCTCTATGCTATAGTGTTCTCTTATTCCTCTTGCCTTAAAAAAAAAAAATGTCCTTCTTTTCCACAAGTAAACCTCTCCATCTGTGCTGAATTTCACCTTCTCTTGCCTCCCCAAGAACTTTGCACCTTTGACCTCCTCACTGACTCCTCCCAATATGCCTCCATATTGGATCCATTTGGAAAAACAAAATTATTTCATGTGTCCCTACCACATTCTTCCAGCTATTTTTCCATTTCTATCCTTCTTTTCACTGCTATAAACTTCCAAAGCATTCATTCTTCTCCTTCTGTGACACGTAATCTATACATCATTAATGACTTGCTTCCTGTCTATTTTCGCAAGCAATTTATAAACTCCATAAAAGCAGAGATTAAGTTGTCTTGTTCCAGCCTATTCCCTCAACACTTAATACTGTTTCTGGCACATAATAAATGATCAAAAAACCCATTGATTATATTCGATTATTTAATTTTAATAAGTATTTCTTCTTTTTCTTACCAATGTCACCATCATTCCTGAAAATCTGGTTTCCACCCCACCACTCACATGAAAATGTACACTCATCAAAAATACATGGTTTATACTTTCTCAACACTTACTTACAGGTCAGTAAGTACAATAGCATTGTCTCAGCCCTCACTGTTTTTGACCCTTAGAATTGGAGGCTGATGAGGACAGAGGAGCCTGGTGGGGTGCATAGCATCACACAGTCAGACACAACTGAAGTGATTTAGCACGCACACACGAGGACTCTCTTTGGTGACTTTCCAGGCCACTGGCTCTCCTCACGTTACAATCACTGGGAATTCATCTCTATTTCCTTCATCTAAACTTTGCAAACTCTGGGAGTTTCCTGACAGTCCAGTGGTTAGAACTCCTTGCTTTCATGGCTGGAGGGGCCTCGGTTTGATCCCTGATTGGGGAACTAAGACCCTATAAGCTGCATGGCACAGCCAACAAGATAAAGAAATTTAAAAATAAATTTTATGAACTCACCTCACCACCTCCACCCCAATCTCCTTGCCTGGGATGCTGTCTTTGATTTCAGCCTCTCCCGTCTCAATCCACACTGAAAGTTATTAGGGGCTTTACTATCCCTGTTCAAAATTTTGAAAGCTTCTCTCTGTTTATATTATTATTAAATCTAAACTCCTTATCCTGGCATTCAAGGCCCTTTATGATCTATCCCTTAATCTCTCCAGCTCAAATTACTCACAGTCATCCCCACTTATTTATTAGGACCATAAATGTTGTCTATTTTCCTCTGTAGGGCTTTTGCTCAATGTCAGTTGAATTCAGAATGCTTCCACCTCCTTTTGGAGTATCCAAATAGTATCTATCTTTTAATATTCAGTCCAGATTCCTATTTCTTCATTAAGAAGAATTCATAATTTAAATATTTCAAGTATAATGGTGTCCATTTGCACCATTGTTTTGGAAGGTAACCATGTACTTAAATACTGATTTTCTTTTTATTTTGTTCATTTGGAGTACTTTTGTAATACGTTGTTGGTATTGAAAAATCAAGAGGTGCAAAAAAGTATATACCAGAAAAAAAATGCCAGGGACACCACTAGTGGTCCAGTAGCTAAAACTCTGTGCTCCCAATGCAGAGGGCCCAGGTTCAATTCCTGGTCTGGGAACTAGATCCCACATGTCTCAACTAAGACCCAACACAAACAAATAAATAAATATATATATATTTTTAAAAATACCTCTCATCCTTCAACCAGGAAGGTTCCCTTCTGGTAATAACCAGTGTTGTCAGCTTCTTGTGTATCCTAGAGATTTATTTATTAGAAGTAAATAAAATGTACTGCCTTTTAATATGTTTCACATTTTGTACCAAACAGCTATGTATCTACATATCTCCTTTTCTAGATATTTAACATTTTATATACTTACATATTATCTTCCTGCTTATGGAGACTGTATGTCTTGGCTTCTTTATACAAAAAAGAAAAAAAAAAAGAAAAGCTGTCACACAAATATTGCTTGATTGTGCAATTCTTCCTTTCAAGTTTGGGATAGAGTATGCAATGGGAAGACTGAATCTCCAGCACCTCCTCAATTAAGGATAAAAATGTAAGCAGTAGGTTTTTCTCAAGCACTTCCTCCCCATCCACCAGCACCATTAAAGGGAAACTACAGCATGACTAATCACGTATGCAGATGTGCATTGTTTCCCTGCGATAGTTTAATGCGTTCCAGATTCAAGCATGCATTACCATATTTCCTTCGGTTCTGATACATCTGCTGATACAAAGATTAACAAAATCACTGATTCGTAATGGACGATTCTGTTTCATTTTAGAAATCTTTCATTCCTGCAGCATTCCAAGTTCGCCCAAGGTATGTTTGCATTGAAATTTTTGCTTCGTAATTGAGTCCATCTCCATTTCATGTTGCATGTATCAGAAATGACGTGAAAGCCCACCCACCTTGTTACTGCTTCTTAGTGCCCTACAGTTTCCTATAATTATTTTAAATGTATATACCAAACTGTGAAATGATAAACCTTCCAATTTTTTGTTTAATAAAGTCATGAAATAATACCTAGGAGTGAAGCATTGGAATCCAAGTAAGTTTCATTCATAGCTAAACATTGCACCCAGTCGTATTAATTTAAAGTGTTACCTAGTATATGAGTGTTTGTAATCAAACGGTTTATTTGGTCAATAAAGAAACAAAGCAGATAAGCCAGAATCCCTCAAAATCCATTAGTTAAAAAGTCTTTATGAAGTTGTCTGTTTTAATGGAAGAAACTGAATAGATAGTTCCAAATACTGTCTTCACTTCACACCATGCCAAACAGAACTTTAAGGTATACCCCACACTTGTTCCTGGAATTATGATATTTCTTGCTGGTTAATCTTGTATTTAAATCCATCTCCAAGATTTAAACATTAATTATAAAGCCTCAATTTTCCTTGGTGGGGGGAACTGTCTTGAACCAACAAATAAAATTCTAGTTTCAAAAAGTTAACCTAAATGATTTTTATCTCTACTAGTATTGATGGTTTTTAAAGTTTGAAAAATTTTCCCACAGAACTCTATGGAAAACACTAGTATTTTAGGCTTAAGAATTTTAGTAACTCATTAAATCACCATAACTGCAGCATAGTTTTGGTTTATGTTATTTTTCTTAATGGCATCTGTTCTTCCCAACTAAATAACATAAAATGGTCATAGGCTTATTTTTATTCCTATGAGCCTTCTACCTACGGCAGTCCTCTAAGTATAAAATTCATAGTAAGTGTGAGTGAGATTAAATGAGATTCAATAGTTCATTCACCCTCACAAAGACTGAAGGTTTTGGAGGAATTGTTTGTTTCCGGTTTTTTGGAGGAGAGGGGCTGCCATACAGGCTTACTTTACTGTGCTTTGCAGGTATTGGACTTCTTTTTTTTACATCTTGAAGGTTTATGGCGACCCTGCATTAAGCAAGTCAATCGGAACCATTTTTGTAACAGCATTTGCTCACTTCATGTCTGTGTGTCACAGTTTGGTAATTCTTGCAATATTTCAGATTTGTGTTATCCTACACCAGGATACATTTTGTTTGGGGTTTTATTTCAGAATGGGAGTATCTGTTCTCATCCATGGTTTGGACATTTGCTAGCTAAGAAATTAAGTAAATTTAACAATTCAACAGAATGCTCATGTTCGATGTTAAGACACACCGAAGGTAGGTTGGAAAGGCTTAGCTTTGATAGGCGTGATATATAGTTGGGGAAGTGAGTGTCCCCAAATAATTATGCTGTCTTTGAAAGAGTGGCCTATTTATAAGCAGAACAACCGACGAGACTGAGGTAGCAGTTGTCAAATTTACAGGAAGTAATTAAAGAACCAAAGATTCTCCTCTTTTACTGGCTGTTTCTGGGTTACATAGAGATTATGAAGAGAGACAAGAAAAATGACAGAGGAGCCTAAACAGCCCATCAAACTTTCCACTAAGAAAATTGTTTTTTTCCCCAGATAAACTTTCCAATTAACAAACACTTATTGTTTTTATTTCATACCCTATTGTGATTTTGCACACACACACACACACAAATTGATTTCTACATGTTAGCAGAAAACACAGGGATGTTTATTCCCCAAAGGACTCGTTCCCTGTTTCACCAGCGTTTTGTAATCTCCTCCATCCGCCGTGCCTTTGGTGGCCTGCCATCTGGCAGTGTGCCTTTTATTTTATGAATAAGGTCCCCAATTGTTTCTGCAGCTGCTATCAGTGCAGTCTGACCTGCTACAGATGAGGATCCCAGAGAAAATCATCTTCGAGACTTACACAGCGTCTCATTCCTGTGGTTCTCTTCCCAGACCGCAAGCTGTGCTTTTCTCGCATTTATTCCTCACCACAGATGGGGACAATACTAGACCCTGAGTTCAAGAAGGATATAAAAGTGAACCCTTTCCAGTAATCACTGTTTATGAATGTATTTATGAACCTATGAATATGCAACCTATTCATTCTATACATAGTACACACATGCGGTGGTTCCCATTCATAGTCTCTGAGAATCCTAAGTAATCAATTTCTCTCTCCTTCCAACCAGTTGTTTTCAATGCCAATATCTTCCTATCAACCTCAGGCAAAATAATCATTTTCAAACTGTACTCCCAAGAGTCCAGGGGGATGAATGGAAGAGATCCAAGTGGCAGGCTGCTGCCCAGCACCTTTCTGTCAACCAGGGTAGTTCTTTTTAATTTTTTTTTTAAGATTTTTTTTTTTATGTGGACCACTTTTAAAGTCATTATTGAATTTGCTAAAATATTGATTCTGTTTTATGTTTTTGTTTTTTAGGCCATAAGGCATGTGGGATCTTAGCTCCTCAGTCAGCCAGTTCAGTCACTCAGGCATGTCCGACTCTTTGCGACTCCATGGACTGCAGCATGCCAGGCTTCCCTGCCCATCACCAACTCCTGGAGGCTACTCAAACTCATGTCCACTGAGTTGGTGATACCATCCAACCATCTCATTCTGTGGAGGGGACAAGAAGGAAAGGACTGGAAACCTGAGCCAAAAAAGGGCAACAATGGAAACCTAGGTTCTGAAAGTTGAGACCCATGAGTCAAGGAGAGTGGAGAGCTGGCGGCTGGTAAGGGTTGGGGGGGTAGTTTTCATTTACCCCCCACTGCTCCCTGACCCTCCCCAATCCCATCTTGGTTAGCAGAGCTCCTATCTCCAGATCAATAGAGTTTTTCATCTCTAATATAAGAACTTGATTCTTCTGATTGTGTCAACTATTAATATAAATATTTTTGCTTAACTGAATTTTACTCTAGAAGGCTTCTGTTGGAGGAAAGGATTAAGAAGATGTGGTATATATATATATAAAGGAATATTATTCGGCCATAAAAAAGAATGAAATTGTTCCATTTGCAGAGACATGGGTGGACCTAGAGATTGTCATACAGAGTGAAGTTAAGTCAGAAAGAGAAAAGCAAATAGTTATATTAACGCATATATGTGGAATCTAGAAAAATGGTATAGCTGAACTTATTTGTAAGATAGGAATAGAGACACAGACATAGAGAACAAACCTATGAACACCAAGGGGGAAAGGGAAGAGGTTGGGATGGATTGGCAGATAGGGTTTGGCATATATACACTACCATATATATAATAGATAACTAACAAGAATCTGCTCTATAGCACAAGGGACTCTGCTCAATGCTCTGTGGTAGCCTAAATGGGAAGGAAGTCCAAAAGAGAGGGGATATATGTATATGCATAGCCGATTCACTGTACTGTACAGCAGAAACTAACACAACATTGTAAAGCAAAAATACTCTAATAAAAAATTAAACATAAATAAACGAATGGTCCTGTTGTCACCAGTACCAATAATAATGCCTAACCTATATTCATCTTGAGTTTTGCTACTTTCATAAAGCCTGCCTATTTTTTTCCAAATTCAAGCCACAAAGTTCTCAAATCTATCCACAGAACCGGCTATACACACTGATGTTTAGGTCTCCCATTTTGGCACAAGAAGTGATGGATAAAAGCTCACCTAGGGTACAAAGGGAGGATGTATGCAGTCAGTTCCTTAAATTACACTCTCCTTGCAGCAAGGTATGAGCAGAGTCTTTACTTAACTTGTACAATTTGTAAAACGGCAGAAGGAAAAGCCTACTGAGTCTAGTTTTTACATTACATTGAAGTGATAAGTAAAATTGAGTTATAGCCATGTCTCACTCTCTGCAGATTACCATCTCACATCTCCCGGCCTGCAATGGAGGACGTTTCTCTGAAGAAACGTGCTCCTGAGAAACGTGCTTCAGAATTGAGAGTGAGCTGAGGTAAATTCGAAAGCCAAGTTGGCAGGCTGCTTAACTGTACAACAGAAGAAGAAGGAAACAGGATTGTGTTTTTACAAAGACTGTGTCAAGTTTCAGTAGAAGTCAACCTCAGATGAGAGTGGAAGTGAAAGAGAGGTGGCAGAGAACTTGACTGAAATGAAAACAGATCTCCACCAAGAATTTTCGCACCAATTGTCCCCACATAGACACATGAACATTTCAGATACACCTAGTAATACTGCCAGCTAATAGTCTACAATTGATAAAGTGCTTTCGTGTGTGTTTTCCCTTCTTTGCAGGCTGTGAGCCTTGAACATCAATCAGTCATCCAGGATGCTGCTGGAGGCTAAAGAAGAGCCTTCTAGACCTCAGCTTTCTTCAGGCACCACCTGTGGATAGATACACCCCATGGTGCATGGGTCTCAGGACTGTGTGTGTGTTTGCGTGCACACTGTCTCTACTGCACGGGGCAAGGTCAAGACACAGGGAACAACTGCCCCTTCTTTCTGCAGGTAAGAGCTCTCTCTTCTGCACGATCTACTGTCCATCACATTGAGAAGCCACAGCCACATCCAAACACTCTTTGAAAACTCTCCGTGCTACCTAGGATGCTGACAGAGATGTCTTGCTGATTTACCCAGTCCTTTGATGATGAATAAAATCAAGCCCTGATCCCCACTGCTGTTTGATAATTCAGCTACGTCCAGCGAGGGAGCCCTGCTGGTCACTCATAATACAGCCTCCCAGTCTTCATCTGTCTGTGAAGGACCTGTGAAAGGTAGGATGCTAACAGGCTGCCTCTTCCTTTTCTAAAGCCCTATCGACACAAGTTGTTGTTTAGTTTCTAAGCCATGTCCAACTCTTTTGCAACCCCATGGACTGTAGCCCCCCAGGCTCCTCTGTCCATAGAATTTTCCAGGCAGGAATACTGGAATGGGTTGCCATTTCCTTCTCCAAGGGATCTTCGTGACCCAGGGATCAAACCCAAGTGTCCTGCATTGGCAGGCATATTCTTTACCACAGAGCCATTAGGGAAGCCCATATTTACACAAATTACTTCTTTTTAATGAGCAACCAGGATTTCTTTTCTTTCCTCTTTGTATCAACCACACACACATTCAGTGCTGGAGAAGCAGTGAACATTTTGTGTTTTTATTTATTTTATTTCTAATGAGGCAGGTTCAAATCAAACACCAAAGTCTGAGAAAATAATCAAATAGCTCGTGGAAGGCTTTTTGCCTTTGTGTTTGTTCTAGTTTTCCTCCACTGATCGTTTTCAACTCTCTTCTTCATCAAGGGCAATTAAGTAGGTTTCCTGCCCCCAGGGCAGGTGGTAGCCCCAGGTTCAGGCAAAATCACTGAGACCCTGATGGCTACCGTGTCTTGGTACTCAATGGGCAACTTCCCAAGGGGAGGCTTTCAGTGGAGAAACAGAGACACTGGGAGACCTTTCTGCAAAACCAGACATTACTTGGAAACCCAGCCAGTTTTGGCTATTGTTGAGAAGATGCTCAGCTTTCCCCAGGCAACACTTCTGTCCCCAGAAAGGAGAGGGCAGTGAGATCCCAGGTAGGTAAAGGGAGAAAACCCCCTCTATCCCTGAGAGATGTGACCTGTTCTTCGTTTTGAATTTGGCCTGGTGTCACTGAAGATCCATGGGGCCGAGATCCCATAAACGGCACTAAGTATACTGAATTGTTGACTCCATGGCTTGAAACAAGACTGACACTAGTTTCAGAGGGGTATGGAGAGCCCTTTACCCACCGCCACACAGATGGAAATGGTGTGAGCCAGGCGAAAAGGATGGAGGGTGCTGCTGTCTGCTTTGTATCGAAGCAGGTACCTGGTAGAAAGACTGGGGAAAGAAAGGCAGTGTAATTTGATTTATTATGTAATAGGATTGTACACAATAAAGAAACCTCTTAGGTGACAAGGAGAGAGGTCTCAACCAGATGGCTAGGACTGTACCTTATGCTTCTATTAAAAATCACATCCTCTGTGTGTCCAGCCCAAAGAGAGTCCTAATATAAAACTGACACTCCCCGTTAGAGTAAAAGCTCTAGAAAAGGGTTTTGTTTTTGTTGTTGTTTTGATTTTTAATTGTGTGTCCCCATCACCTAAACAGGCAGGCATTCAGTGCATATTTGCTCATTGACAGATAGAGTTTTCCATGTCCTCCTCCCTCCCCATCCCCATGAAACAACAGGATTTATAAACCAAAGCCAGTGAAAAAGGGAGCCGCTGGTAGAAAGAAGTACTTTCTAACCACAGTTTGGGGAAGAACTGGCCACCCAGGAAGATAAGTTCTGACTCAACACCATCTTCACCTACTCTTTATGAATAAGGGAAGCAAAACCACACGTGTGTTGAGGACCTTGGCATGGGGAGGGGCCTGAGCACTCCTAACGACCTTTCCTGAGATTCTTGGAGAAAAGAGATCCTGGGTACTGGGTGATCAGATGAAAGATGGCATAAACATCAAACGCATCAATGCAAAACTTCAGAACTTGCAGACTATTACGTTAAGGAAATGTATTCATTCAAAATGCAGGTAACTGGAAAACGGGTTTTGGAAATGGCTCTAGTTTTTTTTTTTTTCAAGTGTTAATCTTGGAGCTTCTGGTTTAGACTCTTTCTCCGCTTCCTTCTTGTGGGTCCTTACGGAAAGAGGATGCTCCAAGGCCGAAATCAGTGTCCCTTTCGCTGCTCAGAGACCTTAGGTTCTGGCCCCCAATCCCCGTTGTCACAGCCCCTACCCCCACCCACCCCCCAGCTACTGACCGAGGCCTCGAGCAGCTGCCATAATGTGTATAAAATAACCTCTCCCAGACATTGGTTTCCTCTGTTCTTGGAATGTTTTTGGCAGATTCCCCCCGTTTCCCGGGTCTCTTGGGAGTCTAAACACACATTTTCTTTATTTCAGACTAGATTACAAAGTGTTCACTACCTTGAGCGCTTCCTACCCCTCTCCTCCTCCTAGCCGTGCGCTCGTCCCTGCCAGCCCCGGGCGCGCGGGGACTCGAGGGCTTGAGACCTGGCAGGCCCAGCCTTTTGCGTCTTCGAGTGCAAAATCTGATTCAGTCAGGACGATTTAAACTGCCATATGCAGCCGGAAGACTGAGGGGCCCGTGCGGCCAAATGAGAGCTGCTGCCGACCTAGCGCCGCGGTCCCGGGAGTGCGGGTCCTGTGCCTGCGACCAGGCTGCCCCGCTTTTCAGACGCACGCTTTTCAGAAAGCTTCTGTTCATTGGAATACATCCTTCAAAGCGATGGGGAGAGGAGCGGGTGGAGCAAAGCCCGAGTGGAGTCTAGGGGCTCCAGAGCAGAGGAACTAGAAAATGCGAAATAGACTTCTGCTGGCCCTGGATCATTCGGCTTTGATACTGAGCTGCGGCTATGTTGGGTCGTTTCGGTCCCGGCTATCACTGGCTCTCGGTTCTGGAGCTAAGTTACAGCCTTTCCACTGGTACGCGTGGGGCAATTCATTAGGCAAGAAGCGGATTAGTTGTTTATTATCTATAAACATTCCAACCACAGCAACCAATCATAAAACCGCGGAAGGGCCTGTAAAGTAAGCCTTGGTGTGAGCAGCGCGGGCTCAGTGACCGTTCCTGGAGACGAAGGGTCCTTGAGAGAGAGAAAGAGGGAGAGAGAGAGGGAAGGGGTTTGGGGTGGCGTGGAGTCAACAACAAAGCCATTTGTCGGAAAATCACTTACTAGATTTTTGAGAATCACGATTTTTTTTGAATGGAACAGGGTAGCAGAAAAATTAGACAGCTTAAAGTCATAAGTGGGGTTGTTGATGCCAGCAATAAAAGCTATTGATTAAATGGGAAGAGCAATTAAGTCTTTGGTTCTTGGTGAAATACGAAGTGACCAATCTGGAAAGGAACCTAACAATATTTTATGGGGGGAAAACACGTTTCAAACTGCCTTCTTTTTAGTGACAGAAATTAACTTTTGAGTATGGCTGAGACCCTTTTTAAAATTCTCGTTTGGGATAAAACATTTTCGAATAGGAGTTAGTATCAAACAATTAAATACCGTTTTAAAGTATGAAGTCTGGTTGTTGTTTTCAACCAAATAGCTATTTTGTGTCTTTAGGTATTTTCTTAGACAAGCTTTAAACTCTCACTGCTTATTTGATGTTTTACTATATTAGAAAGCCATTCAATTTTTATACTGGTTTTCTAATGACTAATTCAAGTGCACTGTTCTCAGTCTGATTCAGAACCTATTACTGAGAAACCAAGTTATTGGTAAATTTCTTAAATATAGTTTAACAAATCTATTGGTTTGGAAATTCATTAAAAATAGATTTTAGGAGATTTAGTGACATACACACATACCAGAGGTTTCCTATTTTTTAGATTTTTAAAGATTTTAATGGAAGTATAACAATGCAAAAAGGGCCACAAATAATACATTGAAAGCTCAATAAATTGTTAAAAACAGTACATCCCATGTAACTACCGAGATCAAGAAAAAAAATTACCAACAGCCAAGAAGTCCCCCTTATTTAAAAGAAAAATAGGTTTGCTTTTGGTTTGGAGATATGCTTTTTAAAATAGTTGCTCATCATATGCTCCGATTTCTTTTCAGTATCAGTACTGTGGATTTTTTTTTCAGGGGATTATCTTCTGGTAAATAAAAATAAAATGCTCTGAGTTTTCCTGTGTTGAAAAGGGAATAAAATGTCTCCAAATTCATTTCCCCCCTTGGCAACCCACACCCCTTTCCAGCTTTCCCGAGTCCACACCGGGAGACATAACAAACAAACGATTACATGTTGAAAAACACATCTGAAAACAGAAAGGTCACATTACCCCTGAGTCCTGGGGAACATTAATCTCGTGTTTGGAAAACAGTTGACAGTTGAAGGTTGGGGTTTCTCTCTTTTCTACAGTAGGACTAAAACGGGGAGGGGAGGGGGGACAGGGAGGGAGTCGTTTGAGAATGAAAGGGAAGAGATTATCACTGTGGTCTCTTACAGAAATAAATGCTTTGAGGGACCACCAACTTCCAACCCAGATTTAACTGAATGACGGAATGCATGCATGAATGATTGGGGGGGAAAAAGGAATGCCACCGGGAGAAAGAATCCGAAATGGCTTGCCTTTACTCAAAGAGTGCAGAGGTGTGCGTGAGCTTTCCTAGAATAATTAATGTGAATAGTGAGCAATAGTAAGATAGCGTCAAGCCCAGAGCGCCTAAGGGCAGAGTTTGCTGGACGAAAACCAGTCCCTTCTCTAATAGTTTATGGGAAGGTGAAAGCTGATTGCCTAACCACTCGCCTGGATCGGCATTTCCCTGAGCCCGCGCCTTCCCCAGGTCCCCCACCCCTCCAGTCCTCTGACTGCTCGGAATTCCTCCTCCTGACTTGGATGAGCGCCCAGAACCCACTGCCGGGTGGGGGTGTGGAGAGGGGGGGGCAAATTGTCGGGAGGTGGATTGGGTGTCTAGCACCCTGATATCTAAGATCGCCCGAGATTCTGCGTATCTGAATTTGTGAGGTAGAATGAGGAAAGATCTGAAGTACGTTTCTGGTACGATGACTAGAAATATCACGCTGAAAATTATACTGGTCCATTGCAAATTCAGCATATAGTGATTTCCCCTTTATTAGCATCCTTACATCCTGACATCTCTAAAACAATGAACTTGAGAGGCAGGACGATGGAGGGGCCAGGCAGTGATAGCGGGAACCAAGGGACTTCGGGTCAAGCAGAAGGTTTCCTAGAGCTTTAAATGGCCTTGGGAATGTCACTTTAACCTTAATGGGCTCAGGGATCCCCGTGCACAAAATGAGATCTGATGATGGTGCGCTCTCGACCTCTCTGACTGCAGGTCAGTAATCAGGCCCTGGCGAGAAGAGGCTGTAGGTGGCTAGAACCATCTCCTTGGCTCCCTCTGAGCGTCTGAGAAAAGTTCGCCTTTGGAGCCCAGGAGATTGGGGTGGGAAAATTAGCGGGCAATTCGCTCTGAGCTGGGACAGTTAATCTGCCTAGAGCCCGCGTGGCCAGGACGAGCGAGCTTTCTCTCGGCCTGCTCTGTTCCGGGCTGACAGTGATTTATGCGCCGGTGACACAAGCGGCCGTGAACCTGGATGGTTGGACGGTTCTCGGGGGCTGCACGGAGTTAAAGCAGGACCGCTCAGCGCGGCGCTGAGGAAGGTCTTGCAGCCTGCACGGCCTCTCTCGGGTGCTCGCAGTTCCAGCGCGCTCATGCGGCAGATTTTCCTGCTCAGTTGGATTGTCAACATTCTCGGTTAACCGAAGGCATTTCCACTCCTGGATGTGTCGCCCTCGAGCCCTGGGCTCTGGACCGAACTCGAGGTGCAGGTCTCGCGCCGGTGGTGAGAGAGTTGTCCTAGAGTTAAAAGCCAACTGCCTTCACGGGGGAGGGGGGCGGGGTGGATGCTTTGCCTCGGGAAAGAACTGTCCCTGGTCATTTATTTTAAGACATTAACTCCTCCAGATCCAGAGCCCAGCCTCCCTGCGGCTATACCCCCCGCACCAGGCAAGCACGCTCTCGGTGAAGCAGCGGGACTGGATCAATGAGCTTGCAAATAGTTTTTTGTTTGTTTGTTTTACAGCCACCGGCCAGGGCCGCACTTCCCTCGCGGTTCAAAGTCCACGGCAGCTGCCTTCACTGAAGCTGGAGGCCGCCTCCCAGGACCACAAAGCGAACGCCTCCGCCCGGCAGGCCTCGGGCGGGGCCAGGGGACTTCTGAGGTGTTGGGCGGTGCTGGCTCGATCCTCCGCGGCCCCCTTGTCGACCCAGGGGTTCAAACATTCATTTTATAATCGTCTTTGAACAACAACGCGCGGCTAAGAAAGACTGCCAAGAATTAAAGTGAAATCAGGCACCCACGTTTCGGGGAGATTTTTTTCCCTTGAGCTTGGGACAAGGGGGCTGTGCCCCTTTACGATTCATTCACCCCATTTCTTCCAACTCTGTGTTCTACTTGGTTACAAGAAGCGATGTGGACACGGTGTGAAACCAGGCGGGGCGGAAAGTGGGGCTCCTCTCCCTGGCTCAGGTGTGTAATCTCAAACCCACTGCCATCCCCAACCCACCCCGCCCTGGATGCAGGGACGCGGAGAAGCAAGCATCTCTACGCGCCAGCAGGAAGAAGGTGAGACCAGAAGGCCATGGGTCAGGCCTTAATGCTCTGCAGGGGTGAGGTGTGGAGATCTCTGAGGAGTTGGGCCTTGCTTCCCTGCTGTTCCTCTCCTTTATATCTCCCACCTCCTCCTCACGACACACACACCTGGAGGGAGGGGAATCGGATGGAGAGGAGGCTGGAGAGACGCTCCCACCCACCAGGAGATCAGACTCTTCTAAGGCCACGCGATTTGCCCAGTTCTGGTGGAGGTCACAGAAGATGCTAAGACAGATGCTAAGATGATGCTAAGAAGATGCTAAGATGAGAAGACACAGGAAAGGTCCGACGCACGAAGCTCAAAAGGAGACAACCCTCTCTCATTCATAAACATTACTGCAAATGTATTAGAGACCTCAAGTGATTTTTTATTCCGATTGCAGTCTCCGCTGAAAGGGATCTGGTACTGTTTGTGCTAGTCAAGCGCCAGAACACTGTTAAAGTGAAAGGGAAAAGGGAACTAAGAATGTTTAAAAAGACACACGTAACATTTTAAGATAATCACATACAAAATGCTCACATAACTTTTATGAGGCCAGTTACAATGAAGAAAATACATTTTCTAATTTAATAAAATTTAGTTCTTTTGGTGGTTTCAACAGACTTTCAAAATTGATGATATTTGATTATAAAACTTGACTTTGCAGAAAAATTAGTACCTTTGGCTTTTTAAACATACATAGTTATTTTAAAACAAAATGTCTTTAACTATCTGGCACAAACACAAAACACTAAAAACATATTTTAGGAATTATCATAATACCTCCTCCTCTATGAGATCAGAGTTTTACCTATTTAAACCAAGAATAAAGAGCTAACTCTTTGGTTTCAACAACTTTTTCTTCTTAGTTCCTAAATGTTGACTGAAAAGTAATAAATGACTGTTTTTAAGAAATCATTAAAAAGCAAGATTAAAAATTGTATAATCTTCCTAGATTATAAAATATAATAAAACATAAACACACTAGAAAATAAAATTTATATAAATTTCATCTCTGACTGTATGAAACTCATTTATAAATTTTATACTCTTATGAAACATAATTCACTTATGTTAAATGTATTTGGTAACAAAATTGGAGCCTTATTGTTTAGTTTAAGCACATACTGTATTACTATTTTCCTTTATCTTTGAAAAACCCCTCTCCCCAATGAAAGATCTTTTCCTTAAGCAGCAAATTATGTCAAAATATAAAATCTAAAGGAATTGGCTATTTTAAAGTCTTTTGATAACTTTGGAGAGTATATGTGTTGGTATTTTTTCTCTTTCTCACTACTTTCCGTAATTTCCATATGTGAATATGTGTTTGTGTAACTCACTATCTTTCCCCACGTAAATCATGTATATCAGGAAGGAAAAGTTAATTTTGAGACTCATATTTATTTTAAAAATGTTACACATTGTATGTATGAGGCGAGTAAACTAAATTTACAATATTTTTTCACAATGATAGAGCAAATGTAAGGAATGCTATATCATTAATGTTAAAAGAGAAAACCTCCCAGCTTGTGAACATCAACGACCTATCTTCTCTTGATTAAAAAAAAAAAGTACACTGAATTCTTTGGTTAGGCTCTGTATATATTAATAACGTGTCCTCAACAGTTTTGATCTCCAGTATTAATGTCGAGATTATAGAGCTAGCTTTATACCATTCAAAGAGAATTTCTGAGCGACATAAACATGAAAGGGAAAAGACATCTTCCCCACATATCCACACCCTAAACTTTTATCCCTGATGCAGTAAGAATAATCTTTTTATTCCATTAAAATGGTCACTAACCTTATAATGATAAAAGAATGTTTCCATCTCTTACCTGAAAGGAGGCTTGTCAATATAACAGGAACTGAAATTGGGGCTGTTCTGTGTTGTCTATTACAGTACAAGGCTCTGTACTGTTTTGCCTCTTTGAAGGCTGAAGTAACAATGTATGACTCTTGCCTCCTGGGACCCTGTGAAAATGAGATAGCTGGTTCCAATAAAAGCTAGAGACCTTGACGCTGGGACAGAGTTGAGGAAAACCAATATTTCACATGCACTAAAAAATAATTACCATGTTATTCTAAACTTGTTTTTCTTGAATATTTTTGTATGTACCTATGAACATTATCCTCATTCACACAAATATGAAAGAAATTATTTTACTGATACAAATACTACTTAAACCTTTTGTTTTCAAAGGGGCAAAAATCACCTCAGAGAGCAGTTGCTTAAAGCCTTTGAAATTTGAATATTTTAATTTATAACTTATATCCTTATCATCTTAAAAAATGTTAGGCGTCTTCAAAGCTGGCACTTAAAAATTTTCTGCGGTTTGGTGGGCTAGGCATGTAGGGTTGCCTTTCCCATTAACTCTGTCAAAATGCTTTGCATTTAATATTTATTTGGATGTGTGTGCAAATCTGTTTAAGACTATGAACTCTGGAGAGTTTTCATTCTACGTGACATAAATGAGTTTTATATAATGAATATATATGTTTCAGCTGAAAAAAAAACAGGCTTTGTATGTTGACAATATATTATTAAAATGTGTTAGGATATTGTCAGCCTAAGATCAACCTAATTAAAATAAATAAAAGAATAATTTCTTTAAATGAAATACTAGCCTATGTTATATGTATACCTATTTTGCTGATTTTAAAATGGAAACTCATTCTCCTGAGAAAGAAATTTGAGATGATTACCTAATGAATTATCTTTAGCCTAATGTTAAGGTACTAAAACACAGTCATATGTTTTGCTTTTTAAAATATTTTCAAAAGTCTTAAAAATAAAAAAAATGTTAGAGGAATATTCAACTTAAAAGCTATCATTCTACTCTTTAAGATTACCAATCTTTATGCCAGGAGAAATATGTTTAGGAGTCATTAACATTGTAGGCTCATTGAAAGAGAAGCACAGAATGTTATTTTTAAAATAAATATATATGTATATATATTCATACATGGGCATATGTACTCTTTTAAAAAGAGGCCTAAAGAAGCTTCCTAACTTTTGGCAATAAAAAAGGAATAGCAAGTATCACAGACCAAACGAGAAGAAAGCCAGTCATGATTTTTTAAGTAAAGGAGAAAGGGCATTTTCCAGGGTAAATTTAGCTTTATTTGGAGCAGTTAAGGTGAAGAAGAGGTAGGTGCTCACTCTCTAAATTAAGTCAACTGGATAATCTGTCTACATAGAGCAATGAGACTTTTCTTATTCTAATGAGCTATGTAGACATTTCTCTAACCTGAGAATATAGAGCACCATTTACTTTTGAAATAATTGAGAACTTTTATTTCAGTTAGGAAACATATTTTGCCAACATCATATTGTAACTGTTTTCAATGCCATTCTCCATAATAATAATCTTTAAATGGAGAGTACCTCCAATGGTAAGTCATCCTCCATTAAACAGCTCTATAGTGATGGCTTACTAAGTGCCAGGCACTGTAGCAGGAGTATCATCAATGAACAAAACAAATAGAATCCTCTTCCTACGCAATTCTTTCCCACGTGTATGGAAATTAATCATTAGGGGCGAGGGAAGACTGTAGTTCTCCGGTTGTCCACTAGGTGGCAAAATGTGAAAAACTGACCGCCTACTGGGGAGCAAAGTTTGGTGCAAAGAATAGCGTATTTCTTTGAAAATCTCGTTCATATTTTGCTTAAACCGTCTCTTTTTGAGCACTACAGTTAACAGCTAATGGTCGGATTACATCTAGCGTTTAGTTTATAAAGCATCGCCAGCTGCTTTTCCTGGAGTCCTGTCTGCTAGAATCCCAAAATTATTTTAAGACGTTGTTGTACTTTCCTTACCTTATTTTTCTGTACCCTCAGGTGTGTAGGGTATAGACATCTGTCTAAGGATATGAATATCTGGCTTTGCATAGGGCCTCACGAAGGCTTGGGTCGATTTTATTCAAATTTACATAGAGAGATTCAGTCATTAGGCTTCAGTTTGCTAATTTGAGGAGAAATTGTTCAAAAACACTAACATCTTAGAGTCACATTCATGCTGCGGAGTAGCCAAACACATTTGCTAATGTATACATTCGTACAGTCATGCATATATTTTGTATTCAGAGGTCACTTAAGTAAGATCTTATACTTACATCGAACAAAGGAAAGTGTTAGTTGCTCAGTTCTGTCTGACTCTTTGCCACCTCATTGACTGTAGTCCACCACGTTCCTCTGTCCATGGAATTCTCCAGGCAAGAATACTGGAGTGGGTAGCCATTCCCTTCTCCAGGGTATCTTCCCAACCCAGAAATCAAACCCTGGTCTCCCACACTGCAGGCAGATTCTTTACTATCTGAGCCACCAGGGAAACACCAAAGAAACAAAATTACTTCATTTAATCAGATCTCTCTGGGACAGAATGAAGATATTAGTCCCCAATAAAATTGGGATCTGCATTTGTTTTTAGATCTAGTAAAGATATTTTAAAAGAATCTTCCCTTCCCAGAAAAAAAAAAAAAAGGTTTATACATGATGTAAGAATACTTGTAGAGGGGTTTAAATGAAGAATTTGAGATTTTTCTCTGCTTGTATACTGTGTGAATCTTTGTTTCCAGAGGAGTGTTCTTTCAACCTAAAAATGAAATGTTACAGAGAAACATTTCTATATGGAAAGATGCTCTCGTCAACCAATTTTTGAGTTCTTTTCCTAAGGACAGAGTTAGTAGAACACTCACGTTTTAGTAAGTGTTGAAAATTTTTCTTCTTGCATTTTCACACTGGCTTTGGTAGTTCATATATTTGAAAAGCATGGATCACAGTAGAGTTTATCAGTTTGGTCATAGGATTAGATAATAGCTGTGAATAAGAAAGAAGAATGATTTTATACAGAAACTGGAAAAGTGGGTAAGTTTTCTTGCAGATGTGGCTCTTCTTGAGTTTGTGGAGTTTAAGGGTCATTTGTTTGATAGAAAGTGAAAATATGTATATGAAGAAGGCACTGATCTATACCTGCCCTGTTTTGCTGGGGGCCCCACAGTAAGCTGAATTGTAACAACTTCATTATTGATAATGAGGATAATTTCATGCAGAAATCATTTGTATAAAATCCATTTGTAGGGGGTTCCCTCATGGTCCTGTGGTGGAGGAAGTTCCTTATGTGAGGTATGGCCAAAAAAAAAAAAAAGGTCCATTTGTAACTCTCAGCGTAGCAAAGCTAAGGGTGTGTTGTGAGTAATCTATTCTTAACGTGCTTATAAGAGTAACAGGATTTACCTCTGAAGAAAAGTGAGTGAAAGTGAAAATTGCTTAGTTGTGTCTGACTCTTTGCAACCCCGTGAACTATACAGTCCATGGAATTCCTCCAGGCCGGAATACTGGAGTGGGTAGCCTTTCCCTTCTCCAGGGGATCTTCCCAACCCAGGGAGCAAACCCAGGTCTCCCGCATTGCAGGCAGATTCTCTACCAGCTGAGCCACAAGGGAAGCCCAGAAGAAAAGAAGGGATAATTAGAAGGTGCGCAAGTATATGAAATACTTCTCTCTGAAGCTGGCAGTGCATTGTAATCCATTCCCACCAACACCAAAACAAGAAAAAGTGAAATAGAGGGAAACTGGGGACTTTACGTTAGAAAACCATCATCAGGGGTTCTTCCACCCATCCATTCACTCATTCACACAGTCCTTAAATATGTACTGACTTTCTCTTATGTTTCAGTGACCTTTTTAGGTGCTTGGAATAGAAGCGTGAATAAAGCAGTGTCTTCCTGGGACTTCCCTGGTGGTTCAGAGGTTGACTCTGCTGTTCCAATGCAGGTGGCACAGGTTCTAACCCTGGTCAGGGAACTAAGACCCGCATCCTGCACAGCTAAATTGAAAAACAAAACAAAACAAAAGTATTTCCTTCCTGAAGCTTTCATTCTATGGTACATGGACCAGCCCATGTACCAAAGACTGTTTTTGCCTCTTTGTATTTGCTGTTTTCTCTGCTCTGGCATGGGCTTCCCAAGTGGTGCTAAAGAACCCATCTGCCAGTGCAGGAGACATGCGACATGGATTTGATCCCTGGGTTGAGGAGATCCCCTGGAGACGGACATGGCAACTCACTTCAGTATTCTTGCCTGGAGAATCCCATGGACAGAGGAGCCTGGCAGGCTACAGTCCAAGGGTCACAAAGAGTTGGACACAACTGAAGCGACTTAGCATGCATGCATGGTGCTTTGGCAGACTCTTCTCCAGATCTGCTCAAGGGTGGATGGAATATTTAGACAGATACAGACAGACAAATATATCAGTGTATACAGGACTCAGAAGCCTATGACCTGTAAGTTAAGTCACATTTATGTTCTCTGTGTGCACTTGTGAATATTAAATAAGAGAAACATTATCTGTAATTTTTATTTTATTATCATCATTGCCAGTTAAATATCTCCATAATCTTTCCAGAGGTGTCTGAGACTCAGTTCCTTAGGATTTTGACCAAACTACCAAACAAGCTCCTCTCCAGGGATTCTAAATTACCAAATGTGTTTCCAACAAGCTGAAACATTATTTCCTTCTGGAGCTTGAGCTCTGCTGTGCTGCCTGGTGCAAATAACCCTGGCTTAATGGCATGGTTTTTTATCATGGATGCTGATTGAAAAATAATTTAGAGATGTTTCTGATTGGAAACAAATTTGGACCCATCGGTGTGTTACATTCACAATGTTCCCCCTGCAAAGTGTTTAAACTTTTATTGTTATGTTTATCACATTGTATTATAGTCACGAGTAGGGCGACCACACTTCCTAGTTGACACATGTTGTCTTGAAGTACCATCTGGTTTAGCATTTTAGCACTCTCAGAAGTATCCTGGTGTGGACAATAAAGTCTATAGACCCCCAGGTTATGAGGCAGGTGCCTGGCTGGAGAGGCTGAGGAGCACTGGGGTGGTCCTCAGCCGTGGGTGGGTCTGTTGGAGAAATTGGCAAGGCTGGTGACCCAGGGATGTCTGGCCGATTTGCACATAGAGCAGGGCTTTGAGGGGAAAATGAAACTCTGGAGGCTAAAGGCAGTCAGTGGAGGAGAGTCAAGAGGGCCTCAGAGATTGTGCTATAAGCCCTGTGAGGAGTTTGCCTTCCCATTTCTGCTAAGAACACACCATATCCTAAGACGAGGAGAAGAGCATCATTTTGGCTCTTTTAGAGCTTAGTTACACATGGATCAGGAACAGCATCCTGGTGAAGGAAGTGGGGCAATAAGACATAACCCAAAGATCCTTTGAACCTCAGCATGCCATGAAGGCAACTCAACTTGAGTTTCCAAGGACTCAGAAATAGTCAGGTTGGGTGTTTGGGGTGTGGGGATGGGAGTAGTGGATTTGCATGGTTCTTAATCATCAGTGCAAGATTTGGTTTATTATCATTTTTAGCTTTGAGTATTCCAACTATAGGGTCAATTGGAGTTTCTCCATTTATTGAAAAAAAAAAAGGCTATTTGATAAATAGAGCCCTTGGGTTTCGCTGGTGGTTCAGATGGTAAAGAATCTGCCTGCAATGAGGGAGACCTGGCCTCTATCCCTAGGTTGGAAAGATCCCCTGGAGGAGGGCATGGCACCCACTCCAGCATTCTTGCCTGGGAAATCCCATGGACAGAGGAGCCTGGTGGGCTGCAGGCCATGAGCTACAGTACATTCACATCCTGGCAAAGACGTGGATGGTCAAGAGGAAACACTTTTCTGAACAGATCTACCTCAGTTATTTAGTTTTTAAACTGGGTTGTGAAAGGTTCTTTCAAATGTAACAGGGTGCTTTTTTCCCTCTCTATCCAAGGCATATTATTAAAATACTTTTGAGATTTTTGGATATTTGAGAACACTCATCAATGTCAACTTGCTCATTTAACCCCCACGTACTGTGCAAAATGATCTTGACAACCTTAACATATGTATCTCTTCTTTTTCTTCTATCATATTTGTGCAGAGGACTCTCTCAAAATGTAATCTTAGCTTTTATCTCCAATCCTTGCATTAGATTAGCTTTCAAACTAACTGCTGAATTCTTTCGCATGATTGTCCTCTCTGTACTTAAGGATATGGCAACCCACTCCAGTATTCTTGCCTGGGAGATCCCATGGAGAGAGAAGTCTGATGGGCTACAGTCCATGGGGATGCAAAGGGTCAGACACAACTGAGTGGCTAACGTATACACACACAAAGAGAACTCATCCTTTCTCTCTTCTCGCTGCCTACTTCCAACCCAAATAAACTTGTTGGTCACTTGGGTTTTCTCTGTTTATAGCAGCAACACCTTCTTCAGATCATGCAGAATCATTTTTAACTCCTTCATCTTAATGGCCAATGTTCAGTCTTGTGCCAGGAGGATTTATTTCTGAAATATCTCTCAAATCTTTCCTCTGTCATTTCCATTCCAATAGCCATGCTGAAGTTCAGATTTGCACCAAATTTCCCTGCCAGAATTCCAGAAGCATTTTCACTAGTTTCCTTATAAAACATTCTAGTGTGTTTCTGTTTAACATTTTAGATTGGCTTTAAAAAGAGCTTCCTAAATCATAGATCAGAAATGACATCTGTGTTCGTAATATCTCCAATTGCTTACAAAAAGTCCCAACTCTCCCTTGTAGCATTCTGTTTGTCCAATCTGTATTTTCCAGCCTTTTCTTCCACTAAATCACTGCTGAGAACTTGCCCTCCAATTCCAGCAAATTGTTCACTGTTCCATGACCTCAGACATTTGTATGTTTCCAAGCTTTTGGTCAAGCTATTGCCCCACCCAGCAGTATACCTGCTGATATCACATTCCTTCCTTGATACTTGGCTGTGCATTTAGCCGCTCAGTCATGTCTGACTCTTGCAATCCCATAGACTATAGCCTGCGAGGCTCCTCTGTCCCCGGGATTCTCCAGGCAAGAATACTAGAGTGGGTTGCCATTTCCTTCTCCTGGGGATCTTCCTGACCCAGGAAATGAACCTGGGTCTCCTGCATTGCAGGCAAATTCTTTACTGACTGAGCTATGAGGTAAGCCAATACTAATTGCTCACTCTTCTCTGTATAAAATCATAGGGCCTTTTCTTTAGTGTTTTTATTAACTAACTCCATAACAAACTTCTGTTACTTTTTTCCCCATATTTAAAAATTTTTTATTTTATTGTTGGAGAATTATTACACTATAAATCGTTACTTTCTCTGTAAAACAACTTGAATCAGGTATAAGTATACACATATCCCCTCCTTCTTGAGCCTCCCTCATACCCCCACCATCTCACCCCTCTAGGTCATCACAGAGCACCAAACTGAGACTCCTGTGCAGCGCGTCCCCACTAGCTATCTATTTCACACATAGCAGTGTGTCTATTCGATCCCGATCTCCCAGTTTGTCTCACCCTACCCTTCCCTCCCTGTGTCTGCGTCTGTGCTCTGGGTCTCTGTTCCTACCCTGCAGATAAGGTTGCCTGAACCCTTTTGCTAGCGCCCACATATATGCAATAACATTTGTTTTTTTCTCTTCCTGACTTACTTCACACTGGGTGACAGACTCTAGGTTCATCCACATCACTACAAACGACCCAATTTCTTCCTTTTTAGGGCCGAGTGATGCTCCATTGTATATATGTACATCTTCTTTATCCATTTGTCTATTGATGGGTATTTATGTTGCTTCCATTGTCCTGGCTATGGTAAATGGTGCTGCTATGAACGCTGGGGTGCATGTGTTTTTCTGAATTATGATTTTCTCAGGGTATATGCTCAGGAGTGGGATTGCTGGGTCATATGGTTGTTTTATCTTTTTAAGGGGGGCTTCTAAAAAAAAAAAAGAAAGAAAAAAGAAAGCTTTTTTTTTTTAACACATCTTCCAAAGTTTTTTATGGTTAGTAATATACCAAATGTATTCGGGGTCTGTCTCTCCTGATCCCTATAAATGGTCACATGAACCTCCAAAACTCATATAACATCTCCAGACCCCTGCAAAGTTGCAGTGGTAGATATAAAGTATTGTAGAATTGTATGTGATTATGGTCGTCTTCCTCCCAGCAAAGCTCTCAATGGCAGGGCATAGTTTGTTTTTGTTTTTGCTTTCTTTTGCAGCACCTGGTTAAATCCTTCCTTGCACAAAATGAGCCATATTTAAATGCTTACTTAAATATTTAAATGAAAATTTCACTGTCATGTAAAATGTACTGCTGTAAACTCATGTCATATTATACATACTGGGGAGCTATAGTGATCCTGAATATGTGAGAAACGAAATTCTCCTTGAATAGAAAAACAAAAAAATGCATCAGAATAACTTTAGAAGAGCAAACCATGCCCAAGTGATTAGCTATAGTAAAGTTTTAAATAACTTGATGTAATAATCATGAAAGTATTAGAAACATTCTGAGTCAATAAAAAGAGAAACTACTGAGAAGGGAAAATTATTGTTCCACTTAGCATAATGGAAAGAGAAACAAGCAGCTAGTACTGGTAATATCTGGTAGAAAGTGACTTCAGTTAACAAAACTTATTTATGTATTAATATTTATGGGATGTCCCTGGTGGTCCAGTGGCTAAGATCCCATGCTCCCAAATAAGGGGCCTGGGTTCGATCCCTGGTCAGAGAACTAAGGTCACACATACTGCTTTTTACTGTTCTCTTAATAAGAGCAGCAGCCTTGATCAACTGCTCAAGGCATTTCCACTTCTCTGTACTTTCCTCAGCTTTCCTACTGTGGGAATGAAGCCGACAGTCACTGGAAGCCTGGCTCTGGCTGAGAATTTTTTCCCTCAGATTGTCTACAGGCACACAGTTCAGAACAGATCACCATCTTGATATTGTGAATAGGAAAGCACTCTTTGCTAATTTTTTGCTTTGATTAAAAATTGGCAAGCAGACATTATGTTATTTCTAAAGAAGACAGTCCAACATTAGTATTGTTTCCTTATGTGATTAATTAAACAACAAAGCAAAAATACATATTGCATTTACCCCGTAATAACTAGCCACATTCAGCAACTTTGTTTTGGCTAGTCATATCATTGACTATTTAGAAATAAAAGTACTCAAGTAAAAGAGGAGTGTACTATGTCAGATCATAAATTTATAGCTTATTATAAAAACTTGATGCTAAAATTTGGTCATGCTAATGGTTAAAAACACCATTTTCAAAAGTGAAAAATCATTTCACTTTTTTTTTAAAGCTCCACCTTAATTCTTTAAGTTAAAAACAAAACAAAAAAAAACAAAGAGTGATCCAAGATCGTAGGATATCTTGTTTCTTGAATTTTTTAAATAATTTAGGGAAAAGAGATATATTAGTAAAGATTTTGTCTTTAAATAGTTTCCTTTGGAAAACATCAACACTTAAATATTTAAAAAGCGATTAACCACTTGCAAGAGACTGAAAATATCCCAGGTATGTGTGTTCCTAAAACATACATTTTCCAATTGAGACTTTTAAACTGTCAATGCCCGAGAGACGATGCCATTGATCTGTGCCTGGCACTAGTTCTGCCAGTTAATTTTTTCCCCAGAGAGTGGTTTTGGGCGACAGAGTGGCGTCCTGGCTTCCCAGGTTGTTGCATTGACAAACTGCAGTGGGGTAAAGTCAAGAAGCCTGACAAAATCTCATTAATCATTTTAAATTAAATCCAACCCTCCTGTCCGACCAGACCAAGAAGAAAGTCATTTTTTTTTTTTTAACAAATGAAAATTTCCTCTGTAAAGATTTGGTATCTTTCTCTTGTTGGTCTTTAATTTGATGAGACAAAAATAAAACAAAACAATCCACTTTTCTAAGGTTGAAAACAAAACATTTATCCAGATATGATTTAACAGATCAACCAAGTGTCTTTTAAAAATAAAACAAGCTTTGAATAAAAATGCATGGAAACATTATGAAGGGAAACTCTGCTAGCTAACTTAGGAACACTCTATCATTTTCTGAATACTTCAAAGAATTTATTTTGTTCTGTCTAAAATACATGACCCTTAAGAACATTTGAAAGAAGAAATTTTAAAAATTTCATTATCCATACTATTTTGGTATATTGTGTGCCAATCTGTTCTTTCCAGTCATAGGCTTTTGCTTTGTATCACATAGTAATTATAATGTGTGTATAGATATGTAATTCAATATCCTTTTAAATATTTACCATAATTTACAACTGCTAACACATTATTAACATCATGACATCATAGTCATGAGGATGTGTTCTGGTCTAGTTGACCAGTCCTTAGTTTCTGGTGTCAAGTATAAACTCAAATATTTATTATTTGTTAGAACAGCCCCAAGTTTGGGGCATTCCAATTGTTTCTTTTTCTTTTTTATTAAAACAGTGATGTGACAAAGACTGTACCTAATGCCCTTCCTCTATTTTGGATTATTTCCTTAGGATGGTTTCCTAAAGTAGACATATTTGCTTGCAATGCTTGGAAAGAAACCATAGTCAGTTAGTTACATTATTAATAGTAATATTTAAGAAAATGTTCACTAGAATAATATATAGGTTGAATCTGCATTATTTTGAGTTAACGCTAATACATCCTAATTTGGAAAATGGGTACACCTGAAAGGTCTGGATGTATTTTTTTGAAATGCAAATAGTAAAGCCATCTTTCTGTATACTTAGATAGAAACTAAACCAGGGCTAGAATAATACTATTTTGGGTTTATTGAGAAACTGCTTCCGGGTCAAGGTCTATGTTAGGTATTGAGGGAGATCTAAGAATACAATTCCTACCTGTAAGAATTTAGAAAGCTGCCCTGGAGGCAAGAGAGTCTGAGGGGACTTTGAAGGGCAAATAACATCTCAACAGGTAAATAGGGATTACGAGCTTTCCAGAGAGAAAGTAGAACAGATGAGATTAGAGAGTATTAGTTTGGACAGAATACTATTAGAAAAAAGCCCTGTTGATGATAAATTTGGAGGCTCTAAAAGTTTTCAAGCATATTCTCCCTTTGCTTGTCTTAATATAACTTGTAGTGTATATTAAAGTGTAAGTGGTGATGGTGTATAGGAAGGAGGCACTAGCAGCACATAGTTGGTATGGTGTATTCTGGGCTTGAAACAGCAGAGCCCCTTCTGGAAGGAAAGTGTAGACAGGTCTGAGTTGCAGAGGACCGTAAGCATTCTTATGAGTTTCAGCAGAGTTCAGATTATACACTGAACAAGGAGGTATTTGGCCAGAGACAATATAAAATGCATTAGCACTACCATTATTTCTAGCCTCAAACAACTCAGCCCCAAGTGGAGAAGGTATACTCAAAAAAGGCCTGAGTATAAATGGAAAAACAGATCTACTTGGGTTGCAACACATGCAAAGCTCAGCAATGCTTAGCTCTTGGGATTCTGTTATCCCCTGGTCCTTCTACAGTTTTTACAAACCTTTGTTTTCAGACTTCATGCTTCACCTCGTATAGCATACTCCAAATTCTAATCACCCTCAAACTTACGTATCTAGTGTTATTCTTTAGCTTCAATGTTCTATTGATACTTTCAAATTCAAGACATCCCCAAATTAGAATCATTATCTTTTCCACTTCATTCCACTGGTTGCTCTTCCTACTAGTTACCTTTGATAATAGAATAAGCAGATCCTCATATTAGAAACTTTTCTTCCAAATCACTAAATCCTATCAATTTTCAGTTGTGTGTTTTTAAAACTTTTTCTTCCTCACTAAGTCCTCCACCACTTGCCTAGTTCAAGCCTTAGAATAGAATCCAATGGAATAGACAGACTAGCAGTAATCCTTGACCTTAGTAAGACTACAGTTTGATAAAGAAGTTGGACATGTAGAAAATTAATTAACACCAGTGGTATATATGATATGATACAGTCTTTGATAGCTGTGACCAAGAAATTATATTTGAAGTGGATCTTAGATGATAGTATGGGGACCTTAGATACAAAAAAGAGTTAAGGATATCAGAAAGAGTAGCTTGTAAAAAGACAGATATGGGTTTGGTTTACATAGGTGAGGGATTTATAAAGACATTTGTTAGAATTATTTTGTCATGGAATTCAAATTTATGTACCTGTGAAACATAATTAGATATTTGCTTTGGAATCTTAGAAATTGTGTGCGTGATGTGTGTGTGTGTGTGTGTGTGTGTGTGTGTGTGTGTGTGCTATGTGCTCAGTCGTGCTAGACTCTTGTGATTCCATGGACTGTAACCCACCAGGCTCCTCTGTCCATGTGATTTTCCAGGCAAGAATACTGGAGTGGGTTGCCATTTCCTTCCCCAGGGATCAAACCCAAGTCTCCTGCATTGGCAGGTGCTACCTGCCAATCCTACCATTGTGCTACCTGGGAAGACCCTAGAAATTGTTTACTACCAGCCTAAAAGTCCCTTTGACTCTCAAAAGCTGTTTTGATTATCTTGTTTTTGAGAATTCTGTAGTCCATTGTTCAGCTGTAATAGTAGGGCAAGATCTGTAAGTCAGGATCCTACACTTCTTGCAAGGGGCTCCCCCTCCCCCAATTGACTCCCCCTAAACACAGCAGCTGTATCCTGCCAAAAGCTGATGCTTTTCATCTAGAGATATTTCCAGGGCATTTGTGACTTATCATATAAATGCATTGTTCTTTATCACTCCAATGCTAACTGTTTTAATGATTAAATAACTGTTAATTAAGATGTTAATTAAGATCCACTTCATACATTTGCTCTCCATTAAGCAGTAGTTTTACAGGAGGAAATGGCAACCCACTCAGGTATTTTTGCCTGGAGAATCCCATGGACAGAGGAGCATGGCAGGCTACAGTCAATGGGGTTATAGAGAGTCGAACATGACTGAAGTGACTTAGCACCAAGCAGCAGTTTTCCTCTCATTACCCAATCTCATAACATCTGTGAAGGCAGAGCCCCTGTCCAGGTACCAAGAGTACTTGGCACAATATTAGCACATGGAAGGCCCTTGATAATATTTACTGAATGAATGAATAAAGACAGTTTACTATCATTCACGACATTCCTTTCCCAGCTGATTCTGAGCTGAAATCATCACAATTAGAAGAATAGTAAGATCTGACTAATTATTTTGGATATAAGTTCTAATAGCATTTTGTTCTTATGCGTAGAAACCTTAGATTTTAATGTGTTTTGCTATGGTTTCAAGGACTTCAGACTTAAATAAGGCAGAAATTTTAAAAATGAAGTCAGGTGATGAATTTATGTTTTAAAAATAAGCGCCCATTTTGCCAAGAGACAAATATACTCTTCAAAGTTTGGAAAGAGAAGCTGGTATGGTTTCTATCCCGGTTAGATGCAACTTTTATGAAGACAGTCATAATTTGTTATCAAATAAATCTCAGAACTCAGTTTGAGAGAAAAAGGAAAGGCTTTAGTCAAAATCTTTACAATAAAATAATTATGATTATAAATTTTTAGTTAAATATGTACATATTACATGGTATTTTAAAAAAATGGAAATGAATAAAGTTTTCAGGCAAAATCTAATGCACAAATATACCATCTTTTTTAGAATATAACGTCAGTTTAACATTCTTAACAGCTGTGTCAGACAATGGCTCTGCTTTGTGCAAAACATGATAAGCAAAATTAAGAAAAATTCTGCAAAATTCTTTAGTTCCCCAAAGAAGTCACTAAAAAAGAAAAGGGTAAAAGAAAAAGAGTTGTACACTCAAGCTTGATTGTATACAGAGGCTAGAATGACCAGCATTAATGTCACTCCCATATCTGCTAAATAGGTCCTTGGGTAGCTTTAGTTTGCAGTTAAAAGCTGAAGTCCCAGCAACTGTGCTTTTATGCAGCCACATGGCCAATAAGGTAGATGTTGTCATAAAGGTGCCCCACGAAATCTTCACTAATGTTTTGAGCAGCACGCCGGGTATTTCGAATAAATTCTCTTTTTGACATTTTATTCTTCACATGAGGGCTAGTGAGGTCAATGGAAAGTAGAATCAAAGAGTAGCACAGTACATAGACAGCATCTGGAAGGAAAAAGAAACACCTCCAATTATTAGCTGGTTATTAAACAGTGGTCCCAAAGGAAAAGTGTTCATAATTCCAAAAGATTTAGATTAAAATTAAAGAGAACTGCCTGGGCCTTTTCCAATTTGCTGATGAAAGTCTTGTGTCCTAGAAACCTCGTCTTCTGGGCAAACAGGGATGTCAATTATCCAAACACCAATTCATTGAGCATTTTCTTCAAATTATTTAGGAATTTTTAGTGAAAAGTCATTCTAAATTTAAAAATTTCAGAACTGGTTTTATTTCCCTCTTGCTTTCAAATGTGATATGCCCATTCAACTACCCATAAAATATATTTGTACTCTCAGTATATCCTATTAAAACAAAGTAAGATATTTATTTACATATGCTTTTACAGAAACCTAATTTGGAAGCATTTTACACAACAAGAAAATGTATTAACTTGGTATTAGAAAATAAAATGTAAACATCTCATAAATTATTAATATTCTTATTTAAGATATGTACAAAAGGTCTAAAAAAATTCTATGGAATTTAGATATTAATCTCAAAAGTAAATCTTTAGATTGCTAAACATGAGCCCATGCAGCAGAAAATTTTCTTCTCTATATATTTTCAGGGCAATAGTTGAAGCTTATTGTTATCCTCATGATTCTTGCTACAACTGCTTACTACTACTACTATGGTGTTTATTTTTTCAGAATCTTGCAGTCTTAATAAAGACTGTCTTGCACAAGCATGTTCAACAAATTTCTTATGCTAGGAAAAGGTTTGGCAATCTCTGTAATAAGATAAGAACAACATTCTTGATAGGAAGAAAGAAATAAAGCTGCATCACATGAAAAAATATATAGGTGACTCAGCCTACATCATGCACACATACACATACACACACAGAGTGAAAACTGTTATATTAAAAACACACTTTAGTAGAAAAATTCTAGGTGTTACCTATGTAATATGTGTATTATTAAAAGCTTTAAAAATAAATTCTCAAGATTTTGATTAGACTAGCAAAAAAATTTCCAATGCTTAAGTAAGAATTTACATACTTAAGTGTAACTTTCCTCCTAAAAGAGTATATTTACTACATGTAAATAATAGCTTTGACAAACTAGTCACTGCTAGAAGCGATGAAACAACTATTTGTAATTATGGGAAGCGTTTTTCCCCAGAGTGAGGAAAATGTCTCATTTACTACTATTTTTACCCAGAGATGGGAATGGGAGAAGGAAGGAATTCACTATATATATTCTTACCAGGACTAAGGCCAAGTTCTCTCATTAAATCAGGGTTACAAGCACAGAATCTATGTGAGAACTTTGTTATAAGTGTTTCAAGATACTCCCCACGCTCTTCAGGGGCATGGATGTGACGAAAAAATTCTCTCAGTGCATTGGGTAAGAATTGATTTCTAAAGTTATGCAGTGTTACAAGGTCATCCAAGACATCTCTCCTAGTAGAAAAAGGAAAAGGTACAGCTTTAGTTAACTTTTCTCTATTAAAAAAAGATGGGAAACATCATAGATTATTTACTTTTTGGATAAAATACTTTACTATTTATTACCAGTCTTATAAAGCATACATGTCTTAAAAGTTAAAAAAATCAAAGTATGATTATCAAGTTAAACAATTTAAAAAAATCGTTCATGAATAGAACAAAAACAAGGTGAAACTAGAAATTTTAATTCTGAAATGAAAAGATGAATTTTTCAGAATTAAAAATATAACTTCTTTTCAAGAATCTTCTTGGCTAAATTCATATGATCAACAGAATTCTTTACCTTTTTAATTCTGAAAATAAGGAGAATCTACAATTTCTGTACCAATCCACATTGCCAGAGGTAACAACTGCTGATGTGAAGCTTTTTAAAGTGTCTATCTATACCTTAAGAATCTGCTTTTGCATATTTCATATAGTATAATATGAACAGCTTTCTGTGTTTTTATACATGGATCTAGCTCATTCATTCTAACGGCTTCACAGTATCCCATCCTAAGGACATAATTCTAATGAAATACATTTAGGTTGTTTACAATTTGTGTACACATGTGCATATATACTTATTATCAACAGCATTCCAATAATCATGCTTTGGGGTTCCCTGGTGGCTCAGATGATAAAGAATCTGCCTGCAATGCAGGAGACCTGGGTTCAATCCCTGGATTGGGAAGATTCTTGCCTGGAGAATCCCCGTGGACAGAGGAGCCTGGTGGGCTACAGTTCATGGGGTCACAAAGATCAGACATGACTGACTAAGCACAGCACAATCATGCTTTGTTACATTATGCTTCAATCCTCATTAAACTCAACAATGACTATATGATCATAATCTTAATTTCTACCAGTTGCTTATGGCAGAGACAGGCAAACTACAGCTAGTGGGCCAAATACTACAGAGGCCCATGGGCTGTTCTTTAAATAAAGCTTTATTAGAACACAGCTTTTCTCATTTGTTTACTTATTGTCCATGTCTGCTTTGATGACACAATGGCATAGTTATAAGTAGCTGCAACAGAGATCATATGTCCTTCAAAGTCTAAAATATTTACAGAAAAATCAGGTTTTTCCAAACACAAAACCTGCCAATCCATAGGTACCTGGCATTTCAGGACAAAAAGAGTTAATGATACCATCTTTATGTAAGAAAATTTTTTCAGTGACCAATATGCTGAACTGTGCACCCCTCAAGGCTAGGGATTATGTTTTAATCAACTGCATACTGCAAATTCTAGCAAAGTTCCTGGCATATAATAAATACAAATTGTTGGAAAATCCTGAGAAATTAAACAAAAATGAGAATCATAATGAAAAGGTAAACCTATTTTTGCAACATTCTTTAGATTACTATGCGATCTATAATTTTAAAAATCATAGTTTATGGTGATATCATATCAAAATATTACCACAATATTTTTATGTCCTTGATACCCAGAATTCAAGAGTACAAACGAATAACTATCAAGTCAGGACAGCACATCAGACACTGTCTCTGGACAGCACACTATTAAATCATACTTTCCGAATTTTCAAACTTTTACATGACACTTTTCATGTACTGTATCACAAATATATACCTCTTATACCTCTAGGATTTGTGTTTATGAGTACAATTTGTCTATTTGATTTTTGCATGGGCAATTTCAAAATTCAGAACTTTTAGCTACCAAACACTTAGACCTTAGGGCTAGTTATTAAGGAAAAAAGGCTTCGACTTTCTCAAAAATATTTGGTTTTGTGATCTTTGCTATCACAAAGATGTTGGACTTCTTGGGCTTTTTTTTAATGTTTACAACAGTAAACAGTAAACTCACAGGCAAGTTCAAGTCCACAAGAGTAATGATTTGCAAGGTACACGAGTCTTTTCCCTGTCTTCACTCAATTTTACAACTAGATGACTGTGATTTTTAAAGTAAAACTTAACTAATTAAAAGCATTCCTCAACTCTTTTCTCATGAAAAATTAAATTTATTTTTTTACCTTTCATCAAGATAAATTCTCAGTTTTTTCCAATTTAGTGTCCTTGTACAGAAGATAAACTTGGCTATTTCCTTTGGTGAATCATCAAGGATGCCCTTGGACATAAAGTAGTTCACTCCCTAAGACAGAAAGACAAGTCTACATAAATAAAATCAGTCTTTATTTATAAATTTAACAATTAGGCAATAGCAAAACAATAGCTATAGAGTCTTTCCAGCATCGACAGACTGTTCATAGCTTTCGCATGCAAAATACAAGCTAGAACTTGAACTGACACTATTATTTATGGTTGATAGTTTACATGCAATGAAAAGTAGGAAATTCAAAGTTAAGACTTCTAAAGAAAGTCTGATTCAATTTTCTGACTCATGTCAATTAAAAAAAAGTATCCAGAAATATCACCTAAACTGGGTTATGGGTAGGGGTAACGAATAACTATTACACAGATTTTAAAAATAAGCCTTGTAATGAAAACTTCAATTGCCTAATGAAAACATGAAAGTTCAGATACACATTCTAACACACTTTTCAAGGAAACAGATTCTTGAGAAAAAAGGATTCTCCAAATCACAGACTAGCATTTTGGGGGTCGGCGGGGGGGCGGGGGGGGTGGGGAAGAATAATAATGAAGTTATTTAACTTAAAGTAAAATGGGCAGAATCCTAGACTAGTTTATGGGTTGTATATAGTTTGGCTTTAAGTATTGTTACGTTCTGTAAGAATTTGGCTCCAATACACACTGAGGCAAAACATAGTAGGACAAAACAATTTCAATGTTTTTCATAGGGTTTATCTTTGAATTTCCTTTTCTCTGCATGCCAAATCTTCCAGAGAAGCATTATCCATAAGGTTGTGCCCTACTTTAGATTTAAACCAACAACAACAAAACAGCAACAACAAAAAAATCAAACACTGAAACCAATGTTTTCTCATGTAGATGAAGGTCACATTCAAGTAAATGTCTCATGTGGATTTGAATGTGCAGTTATTGAAATAAAAGGCAGGTGTGTTTATTTCAACTCACAGTTATCCAGATACATGCATTCCCATGAATGTTCATGTCTGGATAATAGCACAATGTGTGCAGTTGATTGGTAGAGAAAATGACATATTATGTACACGTAACATACTGTTTTCACACATAAATTCCTTCAGCATTTCTTCCCTTTACAAACAATGACACAGTACTCAGAAACACTGCATACATTAGGAACTCAAAGAGTTGGAAGAATTTTTATAAAAACTCCCATAAAAATTTTATATTACATTTTTAGAGCAATTTGGTACCATGAGGTTACGCTTTTGAAAGGTTATAATTATCTATAGAATGTAATTCAAAAAGGTAAGATTTTTATACAAAATTAATTTTATGAGCCATCAAGATAACAGGATATTAGCAATGTTATCAAACTTTCATGAGAATTTTAAAAGTGTAAAAGCAATCCTAAAAGCATTGATTTTAAAAAGCACTGACTTTAAAAAGAACGAAGTGTGAGAACATGTGACTCTGTCAACTCAGTGGGAAGCCATCTTTCAGACTGCACTGTACCCAGATAGGAGGCTAGAGCATGTAATATGGTCAAGATGGAAAGGAAAGCCAAGGAACTTGTTTGCAGTAAGGCTCTCAGCAATAGCCTGAGGGGGTAGGAACCAGGGAAATAGGAATGAGTTTTCCATCCTTCCCTCCATTAGTTTGAACAATCGAGAGTTGACTGTATATTTAATTAATCTACTTAGCAAGATTAAGTCAGGGTTGATTTCTTTTCCAAAATTCATCCATTTAAAAAGTGTAACAAAATATTAGAAGTTATTTCCAGTGTTAATTTTAATCCAAGTGATTCAAAGACAAAGGCATGTCAGTTTAGTAGTAATGAACAGGTTCTTTATTCAAGCTTACTTGTAAATCAGTATTTAAGAGATACAAAACTAATTCTAATTTACTTTCTAAAAATTTACAAAATATAAAAAAGCTAATGTGATCTATTAAATAGTATATAATTCTCTAATTATATGATATATGCCATTTTTAATATTGCTTGTTGCTCCTCACTTATAAACAAACACTGGCATTTGCCTTATGCAAGCATCATAAAATTATTGGTCATTTCCTTTTTCTATGGACTACATGTTTGAAAATTTAACATATAATCTCACTTGAGTTCTCCAAAATCAATTAAACTCAGAAGAGGAAGCAGATGGTTTTAAACACAATCCTGAAAACCAGCAACACAAACTTGAAATCAGTAGCACTGTTGGTTTTGAGGAAAGACAGCCTCAATTTCAAGCCTGGGATTCCTCTGGAAAGGAAGATTACTTCAGAAGGGCTGTTGGAGTGAAGGGTTAAGAGATGACACAACATAAAAAGGCATAGGACCAGATTACAATTGTCTTCAATAAGCAAGCTGGCAACCATCCAAAACTATCTTGTTTTGTAAGCAGTAAATACAAAAGAAACTACAGCATGAACTCTGTTGAGTAACTATACATTTGTTTAATATGTGTATAAGTATTGTTGATTTTTAAATAAAGTTTCAGAAGAATGTTACAGAGGAATCCCTAGACCATATTGGAGGTGTTGTTTAATCACTAAGTTGCGGCCCCATGAACTGCAGCACACCAGGCTTTCCTGTCCTTCACTATCTCCCAGAGTTTGCTCAGACTCATGTCTATTGAGTTGGTGATTGCTATCCAATCATATTCTCTGTTCCCCCCTTTTCCTCTTGCCCTCAATCTTTTCCAGCATCAGAATCTTTTCCAGTGAGTCAGCTCTTCGCATCAGGTGGCCAAAGAATCGGAGCTTCAGCTTCAGAATGGTGCCGAAATCAATCAAAAGGGTTGATTTCCTTTAGGGATTGACTGGTTTGATCTCCTTGCTGGCCAAAGGATTCTACCACCAAGAGTCTTCTCCAGCACCACAGTTCAAAAGCATCAATTCTTTGGTACTCAGCTGTCTTTATAGTCCACCTCTCACAACCATACATGACTACTGCAAAAACCATAGCTTTGACTAGACGGACCTTTGTCAGCAAAGTGATGTCTCTGCTTTTTAATACCCTGTCTAGGTTTGTCATAGCTATTCTTCCAAGGAGCAAGAGTCTTTCAATTTTGTGGCTGCAGTCACCATCCACAGTGATTTTGGAGCCCAAGGAAATGAAATCTGACACTGTTTCCACATTTTCCCCATCTATTTGCCACAAAGTTATGGGACCAGATGCCATGATCTTCATTTTTTGAATGCTGAGTTCTAAGCCAGCTTTTTCACTCTTCTCTTTCACCTTCATCAAGAGGCTCTTTAGTTCCTCTTAGCTTTCTGCCTTAAGAGTGGTGTCATCTGTGTATCTGAGGTTATTGATATTTCTCCTGGTACTCTTGATTCCAGCTTGTGCTTCATCCAGCCTGGCATTTAACATGATGTACCCTGGTGGCTCAGAGGTTAAAGTGTCTGCCTGGAATGCAGGAGACCAGGGTTCGATCCCTGGGTCGGGAAGATCCCCTGGAGAAGGAAATGGCAACCCACTCCAGTACTCTTGCCTGGAGAATCCCATGGAGGGAGGAGCCTGGTAGGCTACAATCTATGGGGTTGCACAGAGTCAGCCATGACTGAGCGACTTCACTTTCACTTTTACCCTGCACATAAGTCAAATAAGCAGGGTGACAATATACAGCCTTGACGTACTGCTTTCCCAATTTTGAACCAGTCTGTTGTTCCATGTCAGCAACCAATATGTTGCTTCCTGAATACAGGTTTCTCAGATGGTAGGTAATGTGGAAAATTCCATGGACAGAGGAATATGCTAGACCCTATAGCATTAATGATAGTTATTAATCAGGACTAGAACTCTCAGCAGTATAGATATGTGCTTCTGTGAGTCTGTGTCTTATAGGTAGCAAGGAAATCATGACCCAGTACTAGTCTAAATTAACACAGTTTCCAGAAAAAGGAAGGGTGTAGCTCATTACCATCCACATGATATAGTAAAATAAGCGTCCAATTCTGGGTGTTGTGTTTTATGGGACATATTGACAAACTAGAACCATCCGAATAAAGGAAACCAGGGTCTGAGTGGGTTGTTGGAAGGTTAGACTTTATGTTAAATAAGGAAGAACCAAGGGAGATAGAGATATTAGGTCTAAAGATGCAGCTATTTAGGAAAGAAGAAAAGATTAAGACATTGAGACATCTGAAGAGGTTAAGAAGACTTGTGACATCTGTGTCACAAAGAAAATAAACACTGTGTGTGGTTTGATTTAAACTGATGAAACTTAGAACTTCTTGCCCCCCAAAATACATACTGCTAGGTTTTCAGTGATAGAAAGTAACAAGTATCAGAGTTTCACTTTAAGAATATATAAAAATAGTGACTTTCAAGGGGTCCCTTTTCACATAGTAATGGGAAAAGTAAAAAATTAAGGCATGAGCAAGGTGAGAAAATTGAATACAAATCTACTGACTTAATGTAGTAGGTACGTGTGTGTTAGTCGCTCAGTCATATCCAATCCTTTGTGACCCCATGGATTGTAGCCCATCAGGCTCCTCTGTCCATGGGATTCTCCAGATAAGAATACTGGAATGGGTTGCCATAGGAGAAAAAAATGGCAAAATTAATGGCAAAAGAGTAAGAAGACATAATTGGAGCTGCAAGTAGAGGAGAACAGGGGAAAGGATGGAAAATACAGGTGGGGTCTAAGATACTTTCTCAGCCTGGAGGACAGGATGGCTATACTGGTTCAGAGACAGGTGTTTGGAGAAAGCACTAAAAGACAAAAACAGAGTGCACATTGGTTTTCTTTTTAGGGAAGATAAGCCATCCAGAAAGAGTTGGACAAGAGCAAACTCTTGGCTCCTTGAGCAAAATGGTAAAGATTTCTATCAACAGTGGTGGAGGGTATAACAGGAAATCCATTAGGAACAAACAAAAGGCATGGTAAGCAGCAATGAAAACCCAAGAGCAGTTAAGGTGAATTCATCTCATCTCATGTTAAAGCTTTAAATAGAATACATGCTTTCAGTGATTCAAAGATAATATATATATATATATCAAGAAATTCTGTAAAGCATCCTCCCTGGAGTCCGCCACTAAAATTTATTATGCAAATGACAGCACCAAGACTTAAACAATATAATTAGAGTGGTAAGTTGTTTAGACATACGGTTTATTTAGGTAGCAAAAACAAGTGAGTTAAGAAAACATCTGCAAATAGCTAAAACCAATATTAAGAAGGCATTCAGATTGAAGAACGATGTGTTGAATGAAGCTCAGTCCCCATTTTCTTATTACTGTAACAATGGCTCTTTCACACAGCCATTTCTGTTTTAAGATATACATCCTTTGCTTTTCTTCTGTTGTATTAAACTCATGTTTTTCTCTATTTCTAGAGAAGGAAATGGCAACCCACTGCAGTACTCTTGCCTGGAGAATCCTGTGGAGGGAGGAGCCTGGTAGGCTACAGTCCATGGGATTGCAGAGTCGGACACGACTGAGTGACTGAGAGAGCGACATGTTTTTCTCTATTTTTTAAAATAAAATCATTATTACCCATAGTGTACTTCAAAGGCAAAAATCTACTATATATATGTTCAGAACCAAAAAATACATATCTGGGAACAAAGTGAATTCTAGGAAACTCGGCATGTAAAGTACTGACTTCTGCTGTGAACCTAAAACTGCTTTAAATGATAAAGTCTTGATTTTTTTAAGTGCTGAATACTAGTACTGAAAGTACTGGCAATTGGCCCAGATACTTGGCAGAAACATTGTGTAACAGTTGGTATCAATAGAAAAATTACTAATAAAACAAAACTGACATACTAGGGAGTATCTTTAATGTGTTTTCCTAAAGAACAACTTAGGAAAGAAATTTAGTGAAAAAATTTGCTTTAACTAGTTTTGTTCAAACTTGCTGTTGTAGAAAATGTAAAAAACAAGTATTACAGCTACTACTTTTCAGGTAATAAATCTGTCCTTTGAGCATTACACAACAGAAAGCAAACTGGACACTGCATTTGATTTCCTTTTTAAAAGGACATTTGAAAACTTTTAGAGTGACAATCCGTAAATTTTAACAATAAATGCTTATAAAATGAAATACTTCAATCTAGATTTCTAATTTTTGTTTCAATATGGAACTGATCTATTAATAGTCAAGTGTACATTTTAACCACAGGGAAATGAGCAATTGAAATGCAACATTTTCATACAAAAAAAAACATAAAAATAAGATATCATATTATAAAAGCTTTAATTTTAAAATTTTAATTATTTCTAAAAAAAATTAGCACATCAGGGGAAGCCCTTCCCCCAGTCAAAGTACTCCCATTGTCTTATTTGAAAATAGCAGCAGCAGTGGCAAGATGACAGCTCTGATACTATTTTTCCTTTTTCTAGTGCTACCATAATTGCCAATAAAAATGTAAAATCTATTAATATTAGCCAGCGCAGAATTTCTCATTCTTCCTATTTATTTAGAGAACATGGGCACTATAGTTAATGGAAAAAACACATCTAGAAATTCTTCTAGGGATATATACTCTGCAAATTAAAATATCAACACTTTGTATTTCAGCTGAAGTAAAATAAAGACTATATTACTTACAGGGCAAGTTTTAAAACTAGGGATCCATGTTTTTATGCTGCCATTTCATTCCATTCTACCCACTGAGCTTAGCTATGCCAAGCTCTGGTGTACAACACTGTCCCTCAGCATGTAACTTCAGAAATGTCACACAACACTTTTACTCATGGTAATTTAAGTATCGTTAATCTAATCAATAGATTGAAAAGACTAAAGGAAAAGCTCTGACCAAATTTTTAACGTTCTCTAACTGGAATTGGTCAGAACCCCATATTCTGTCTGGAAGATGATGAAAAGTCATGAGTATGGAATATGGACTGAAGTCAGCTTACTTATGGACCTGTCTGAGTTGACAAGGATTTCAGTCTCCGAAAACAATTTATGGAGGGCTTTTGGTACATGAAAGTACACAATGCCGAGGAACTGCTAAGAACAGTCACACCTACACCCTAAATTATTTGTGGCTATTAGAAAATGTCAACAGGAAACTCAAAAAAAGCAAAGACAGTTCAAAGAAAATAAAAAGAAAAATGGAAAATCATCTCTAATGGAGTCCTGGAAAAATGGAGGCGAGGTGGAGGACAGATCTCTCTGTTTCTTTTTCATAGGAGAGAAAGCAATGCCATCAGACAAAAATAACATGAACTTCGTTGTCTAAGGTTTCAAATAACACTACAAAGTTCCTATTCATCGGTTCTAACAGCTTCAAACAGAAAGCAAGCTGTATCTGTGAGTTCTAAGAGTAACCAGGAGTCACACCCTTCACTGGGACAGACCACTGCATGAAGATGACGTTACTTCTAAAGTGATAAATTACTCAGTTCACTTCAGTTCAGTCCCTCAGTCATGTCTGACTCTTTGTGATCTCATGGACTGCATGCCAGGCCTCCTTGTTCATCACCAACTCCCGGAGTTTACTCAAACTGATGTCTGTTGAGTCAGTGATGCCATCCAACCATCTTATCCTCTGTCGTCTCCGTCTTCTCCTGCCTTTAATCTTTCCCAGCATCAAGGTCTTTTCAAATGAGTCAGTTCTTCACATTAGGTGGCCAAAGTATTGGAGTTTCAGTTTCAACATCAGTCCTTCCAATGACTATTCAGGACTGATTTCCTTTAGGGTGGACTGGCTGGATCTCCTTGCTGTCGAAGGGACTCTCAAGAGTCTTCTCCAACACCACAGTTCAAAAGCATCAATTCTTTGGCACTCAGCCTTCTTCACAGTTCAACTCTCACATCCATACACGACCACTGGAAAAACCATAGCCTTGACTAGCTGGGCTTTTGTTGGCAAAGGAATGTCTCTACTTTTTAATATGCTGTCTAGGTTGGTCATAACTTTTCTTCCAAGGACTTAGGTGTCTTTTAATTTCTTGGCTGCAGTCACCATCTGCAGTGATTCTGGAGCCCCCCAAAATAAAGTCTGTCACTGTTTTCCACTGTTTCCCCATCTATTTCCCATGAAGTGATGGGACCAGATGTCATGATCTTAGCTTTCTGAATGTTGAGCTTTAAGCCAACATTTTCACACTCCTCTTTCATTTTCATCAAGAGGCTCTTTAGTTCTTCTTTGCTTTCTGCCGTAAGAGGAGATAAATTACTACTAAAAGTTAAATATAGCAATCATTATTGTAATTATATTGACAAAATTGCTGGTAGGCTATGTAAGCTTCTAGAAAAAGTACTATCTCTAATCTGTCTGTAAATTAGAAAAAGATAGCATTAATCAAAACATGGAGATAAATCTCTATTAGGTTAAGGTATGGTTACTAACACTTCAAACTAATGACAAAGTGACACATTTAAGCACTAATGTTATGTCTAGAATTCCTGCTTTATAAAAATCACACACAAACATTTCACTTGCCATATGTGCATTTACAGAAATACACATACACACATACATATATAGCTATTTAAACGACAGACTTTGATAAATAAAACTTACAATTTTATATTATCTGGAATATACATTTACAAATATATTTTAACAGCTCTGAAGCAATTCTCAAATAAACAAGACTTTTTAAATGCTTTCCTGACTGAGAACAAATGAATACTTTTAAAAGGACTTAAAAAAATTTTTTTTTCAAAAACCCAAATCTTATTACTAGAGAAGTTGGGGTTTAAACGGTAGTTTTGTCGTCATCACATGTGCACACTCTTTCACGTAACTGAAGTCTCTGTTCATCCTACCCCTATTTCAGCCAAACATGTTTAAATTTGAGCATAATGTTGCATGTACCTTGATTTATTGCTTAAAATGTCTTTTAAAAGATTAAGCATTACCACTGAACCAAAAAGTTACTGGTTAATAACACTATTATTAAAATATGCAAAAACTGCTCATCACATGTCAGAAAACAAAATTAAAGGCAAAGTTTATCACTATCTAAAGCTGGAAGATGCTGGTATTTCTGATACATACTTGATGAAGGACCATTATTCAGGTGTAAAATATTTATCTACTACAATCGAAAAGTTCCAGGAGACAAAGAACCCCTAAGCCTAGAGCAGTACCTGCTGCTGATACTATGGTGTGTGCAGTTGTACTTCTAGTATAAAATAAAGCTACAGTTTGGTGAGCACTAAGCATTTAACACATACTATTTCATTAAAGCTTCATGACACCTCCATGATATACATACCGCTATTACTCCCATTTTGGAGTTGGGGAAATTGAAGCACAGAAGGTGTAAATAATTTGCCAGAGGCCAAAGTTATATGCCTAGGAAGTGCAGAGATACTTAATAAATATCTGTTGAATGAATGCTCAACTCTTTCTGTATAAAGCTTCCAGATGACTTTCAAGAGAAGCTGTAAACTTGTAAGGATTATATAATTCAAACAGCGGGGAGAAAAGACAATTGTAACATAAAAAAGAAAAAGAAGTATATCTAAAACCTATGAGTTAGATAGGTGCACCATAAACACCTCAAATTATAAACTCATAAAGGTTGAAATCACTATTCCAAAAATAAAAAGTGACATGTCATTCTAATGATATATTTAATTATATTTATATTTTTGCTAATAAGTGGTTCAGAAAGATCTTAAGACTTTTATTATATAGAGTATCTCTAAAAATCTTATGAAAGGGAAAAATGTTACATAATCTTATGGATAAATGTACATTACAACTAGCTGGTTGAAAATGCATAGTGTTTCTTTAATACTTCCATATTTTAAAGCTGCAATTAAATTGATAGATGGTGTGCAACTGATGATATCCAATAATTGAGGAAACACTGTCTTTTCAATTTCTGATAAAGCCGTCATATTTGAGTGACATCTACTGTGACACTGGTAGCAACAATTTCAAATTCAGGAAAGACATTCAGGGGAGACAACTACTTCTGATGGTAAAGCTGAGAACTTAAATCTAGAAAGTGATGTCAAGTTTCACTGAAACTGTGATTACATCAGATAAAGAAGAACACTGGAGAGGTGTCAAGGTGGTCAGATAGGGTATAATTAGGAAATAAAAGACAAACAGAATTTTCTTGGAAATGTATTTAAACTATAAATACAATACTGCAGTTTCTAGGAACATTTATCTAAATTGGTAACTAAATTCATACAAAGAAAAAAATCTCCCTAATTTTTAGCATTTCCTATTTTAAAATATGAAGTATGAGTGCTGTGGTGTCAAAAATATTCTAATTAAAATATACTAATTTTATTCTTTCCTCTAATTCTTAGTCCTCAGTACGCTGTGCATTAATTTCCGTATGCTTTTACTCCAGTAGCAAATTAGTATTTCCTATAACATACAGAGGGCTTCTCTCATAGCTCAGTTGGTAAAGAATCTGCCTGCAATGCAGGAGACCCCCGTTTGATTCCTGGGTCAGGAAGATCCCCTGGAGAAGGGAAAGGCTACCCACTCTAGTATTCTGGCCTGGAGAATTCCATGGACTGTATGGTCCATGGGGTCGCAAAGAGTTGGACACAGCTGAGCGACATAACATACAGAGGAAAACAAAAGCAAAGCCCATCAGGTGGTTTGGGTGATGAATAAACTATGGAATACTCTAGTCCTGAATCTTTTTCAATTAGATACAGACTAGAAAGGGGCCTGGGAAACTAATTTTCTCTGAAGCTTCTGAAAGGTTTATGCCAAGTCTATAAATGTCCTTCTGCAGACTGATTCTAAACCACATGTGGGAATGACTTGGAGACGGGAAGGTATGGGAGGATGGTCAAAGATACAGTATGGTCAGGACAAAGTGTAAAATAAAGTTGACCTAGTAGACACCAGACAAAACCAACACATGACAGATCAGATTGAAACAGACAGAAACATACATACATACGCACATACTGACATATACATCATGTTGCCCTTAAGACAGTTTTAATGTTTAGTATGACTAAATGCTTAGTTATGTATGACTAATTTTAGTTTAGTATGACTTGACTAGCTGTATCAGGTAGCAGGTTATTAAGTTATCTAGACAGAGGTTAATTAATATTCAGTGTCTGAGAGGCAGAGTTTTTTTGTACTTTGACTCTAACGATGATCAAGGTAAAGGGATTTTGCTAATGAATGAGAGCATTTTTAGGTCTTTTGAGTATATATATATATTTTTATAGAGAAGGTATATTTGGTAAGGGATTCCTCTCATTGTCAACAAGCTCCTTTTGCTCTAAATAAATTCTCATCAGCAAACTGAAGATAAAATTAATTTGCTAATGAGAACCAGCAATGTCTATTTTTTTCTGAAAAAACTTGGCTCAGAATTACATGTCAAACTCCTATGAGTTTGGGTGATGATGATTATGTAGCATTAGTAGGTTTTAACTACAAAGAGCAGGAACCTCAATTCAAAAGATGTCCAGTGATTTATTGCCTCATATAAGAAGTCCCAAATTACTAAGGCTCTAGGATTTTTAGGCTCACACACGGAACACAGACCCAATTCTTTCTTTCCAGTGTGTCTTTCTGGGTGTGTTAACAACCTACGTGGCTGCAAGGTGGTCAGAGGTGTTTCTATCACTCCATCCCTATACAGCCATGTCCAGAAGTACATGTGTACACAGACAGCACACAGTATTCTTTCTTCCAATCTCATAGGTTGGCACTGCATTACATGGATGTCATGGAAGCCAAAGGGAATGTAAGCAACATGATTAGCTTGGGATAATCTATACTCAACTCCTGAAGAATGGAGCTGGCTGTTGAGGGTCTTTATCTAGTGAGGTATCTAAGTGATGGGATTTAAATCCTACCCATTTAGGACTATAGGGACTTAAAAAAAAATAACTTTCACAATAGTGGAACTGGAAGGAACTCTAGACATCTCCTGAGTTCTGCTTATATTCTTTTGTTTTTCCACACTGTGTACAAGTAACTATTGCCTTCTGGTAACTAAGTATAGTCACTTCAACCACAGAATAATTATCTATGCTTGTGCCTTTTCTTCCTCCCTTTAGGTCTATTTGTTCAGTGGCAGGAGGACCTAAAAAGAGGGTGGTCTCTGCAAGCAATGTGAATTGCTGTGTCTCTGGTGTCGACACTCTTGCCTCGACTATTAATGTCTCTAAACCAGCAGAGCCCCAGGAACAAGGGGAGCAGAGTCACACGTTTTCCGAGCGGCCCACCAGTGAGAACACTGCTGCAGACCCTTGGAAGCTGCTCAAAGGCCGTTTTGCTCTTTCGCTGCTTCTAGCATCTCAGCCACAGTTTCTGAACCGTGTTAAGCCTAAGCCAATGGCATAGCCCTTTCTCTTCTGTTCTCCACTGGTCTAGAGGTGTTTATGTGATTCAGTTTGGGTCATAAGACATGAGCAGAAGCATACTGAAGGCTCCAGAAAAGAAGTTTTTCTTCTTAATCAGCATAAGGAATTTGAGGAGTTTGCCGCTGATCTTTGTGCTGAGGGTACTTTCATATGAGAATGGGATGCCTTGAGTAGTGGTAGCCAGCCAACACATTGAGCTCCCACTGTATCACTGAAACAACTTTGGGATTGTTTCAAACACCATTCTGGGTGTCTTCTGAAGCAAATAAATTTATACGGCTTAAACCACTATTAGGTTCTTTGTTCTTTCAAGCCAAAAACACCTAGATGAACCATACAGGGCAAGTGGGTACTAAAGGTACATCATAAAATGTGGTACTGAGTAGAGCAGCACAGTGAAGGGGAGTGAGGACCCAATCATTCCTAGACATATTTTAGTTTGTGACATTAGCTAAGAGCTTAGGCATTCTCTCTCTGTGCTATGAGGCACTGTTTAAAGTATACCCATCTGACTGTCAAACTGGCTCAGGTTCTACTATATGGCTTAAGTTTATTCCTGAGAGACTGCTCTAACTTCAGTGAAAAGATAAAGTCAAACTTCAAGGCCTGCAGAGCTGGGATAAAACCCCAAAAAGCGGTACATTTGCCAAACTAAAAAGTATCTTTTGTGGCCTGTCAATCTTCCCTGGGAATACCCCTGTTGCAGGAGATTTAACAGAGTTCGTGTAGAGAATGAGACACCAAGGGTATGTTGATGAATGATCTGTTCCAAGTTATTGACACAAGTACTTAATCAGTGTCTACAGGTAGTTATTTAAATACAATATTACTATCAGGTTTGATGTCCTACCCTTATTTTCCACACTTAACATGTTTGACTACAATCAAAATATAGAACATGAATAAAACTCCTGGTTGTCTAGACTCAACTCTGTTTTTTTATTATTATTATTGTAATTAATACTATCAGACCAAAGGAAAGAGAACAAAAAATTATAGATCCATGGACTTTAAATAGGAAAGGAGATTATAGATAAAATAAACATCATATAGCTGTCAGTGAATAATAGGGTATTTCCATCTTAATCCAGGTTTATTTAATTCATTTAGAAACACATTCACACAGAGTAAGACTACAGATAATCTACCCTAGCATACCTCAGAATGTGTTCCCCAGAATGTTACTTTATAGCCCTCCACCCCACCTCGCCAAAAAGAGACTATGACAAAAAGACTTACTCACGACACTTTCCTCTTAGATATTCACAATGGGCATCAATATATCATAAAGGCTTTGAAAAGTTATTCTTTAAATAAGTCAACTAATTGTAACTTATCATGTTCAAATTTATTAGACTTGGGAAATCTCCTGACTATGTCCATTATCTTGTGGAATAATTATTCCAAAAAATACATTTGGGAAATGTGTACTTCCTGATGATATCAGTTTTCTACCTCCAGGAAAATAGTTACTGTTCATCACTGCTTCTATGGTATGAAGTCATGGCAATGAACATTTTGGTGCTGTATACTGGAACAAAAAAGTAAGATTTTATATGAGACAATGCAAAAATTGAGTACAAACACCCAAGTCCTTTTCTATAACGGAGAACTCCTCCAAATTTCCTGTTTGTATTTTAGCTGGTCCAACAACAAAAAGATGATCCCTTGAAAATAATTTGCTTACACATTTACATCTAAAATATATGCTTAGGTAAAATTTAAAATGTTTCTCATAATAGATTTTATCCCAGATCTGTCTAATAAAATACATATAACTGTATGCATGTGGCCCTTTCTACATGAACACAGGAAAAATGTGTTTATATAGTGTTTAAAAAGACTTCTTTACCTGACCCCAGTGAGGATACTGGTGATTCCCTGATGGCTCAGACGGTAAAGTGTCTGCCTGCAATGCGGGAGACCCAGGTTTGATCCCTGGGTCAGGAAGATCCCCTAGAGAAGGAAATGCCAATCCACTCCAGTACTCTTGCCTGGAAAATTCCATGGACAGATAAGCCTGGTGGGTTACAGTCCATGGGGTTGCAAAGAGTTGGACATGACTGAGTGACTTCACTTTGATGAGGATATTATTTTAAAAATTTATAAACATACATAGAAACAAAAAAAGCCTATAACATAAAGTTAAACCATGTTCACTACCAATTTCAGCCTCTGAGTTTACAAATAACTATGTCAAGAAAACATTTATTACTCAGTGGAATAAGTTACTGGCTTATAAGTAAAATTACTTTATTATAATAATGCTGGGGAATAAAATCACACACGTAACTTGTACATGCAGGGGAAATATGGCCTAATATAAACAGATGGTTTTTAGCACATTCCTTTACTAGAATGTGGTCACCTGCCACAAGGTACACAAGCTCATGCACAAGATCAAGACTTTACATACAGCTGAGATCACAACATCATGCATATAACAGCAGCGTGCTAGACAATCGTACCACAAACTGTGCAGAAGTCCTCCCCCACCCCATGAGCCACTGCCAGCAGCTGCTGTGGAGTTTGGTTACCCATATCCGTGACATGAACGATGTCCTTTGGAGAATCTTGCTCCCTGTGGCTGTAAGTATCCTTATTTTTATAATATTTTAATGATGCTTGCTATCAAAATGTTAAGTACAGAACTAGAAATTATGGAAAAGTAGATTTATTACAATACTGAACAATTATATACATCTTATCTCAGGTACTTAAAATAAACACTGCTTACATTTAAACATAACATCAAACGTAATTAATTTACTTCTTAGGCTTAAATAAACACAAATAATACATCTGATGACAGTGCTCCAGTGAGGGGGAAAAAATAATCAACCTCCATAGGTACTTCCTGATTGCTAGCACTAAAAAATCATGGCAAGAGTCATTCTAAGACCTGGCTGAAATATGACTCATGTAGGTGAGTTCTATATAAAAACATCTACTAGGATGCTCTTTTGATTATATTTTCGTTGGTTAAACAACCAAACTGACATTGATTATTTATCAGTCAATGAAAGCAAGTGTAGAATATTAATTAAAATACTTCTCCTCATTTCCCTGCACCTACAAGTGTAGTTCAATGTCCTTCCATGCCTACTTATGTCCTAAGGGTACTCTGGTAAAGAGAGAATTAGATTTTGTTATTAGGCAACAGCCGCTTGCTGAGAGCCTGGGTGATGTTCATAAAAGTACAGAAGCAGAATTCTGGAACTAAAGTCACTTTGAATGGTTTAGTTCCATGCTCCCTGACAACAGTATGTGCCCCTTTCAGAACAGTGAATTCAATACTTCTGGAATGCTCCAGGATATCTTTGAATCAGGTCAGGGAGTAAAAGAAAGAAAATACAGCCAACTCTCAATAACAATGGGAGGTAGGATGGATAAGTAAAAATCTGAAGATCTAAAAATCTTATTTTTAATTAGTAACTTGAATCCCCCCTTTAGGCAAACATTTGACTTTTATAGTTTATTGTCAGATAAAGAGGACTTTAATCTTACCTCTTTTCTCTGCCCCCCTCCAAACACTCTAGAGGAGGTACAAAAGAACTCTATAGTCTGATATATGTAGCTGCAAAGATGGAAACATATTTTGACATCTAACTTTTCCAATTTAGATATTTAAAACTACCCATATAATATTCTAGTATATAAGGGCCTATCTATAGTTTCATTTTTGCATAAAAAGGATGCTTTATAATTTATTTTAAAAATGGTACTCTTTTAGCAAGGAATGACTACTTACCATAATCAATATGAGCAATTACATCCAACTTTTCTGACTTTGAAAAGCTACAACTCAGTACTTACCAAGTTACACTTTCCTTAGAATGTAATATTTGCAACTGATATGAATTGGGGATGACAGTTTTGCTCAACATTGGCATAATTCATGACTGGAGCCAGTATGACGTGATAAATTAGTCCTAATAAGACAGGCCTGTTATAGCTGCCTTTCCTGATTCCCACATATCTAGAGTAAAACACCATACCCCTCTGCCTCAATTTTCTAGTAATCATCATTCAATTAACTCAAGATACTAATGCAAAATATTTCTTATTGTAACACTAGTCATATGCCTGTTTAAACTGACAACATCAATATTATACTGGTTTTAAAAGTATACTTTGAGCTTTAACTTCTAATAAATCATTCTACTTTCATTAAAAGTATGTCTTCTATTCATTGAAAATAAAAGTGGTGAAAGAAGAGAACAAATATAACATATCTGTTCTTTATAACATATTTGCTTTATAACATATATACTTTGCTGTATTTGTGGGGCTAAGACTTAAATGATCCAGCCAAAAGTCATAGTTCTGAGTGTTACACAATTTCTATTAGATTTATAAGAATAGGAAACATTTCTAAAAATCTGAACTTTTCCAGAATATATTGAAATAAGAATAAGGGAGAAGGGGAGCCAGCAACAGAACTGTCTTCATATTTTGATCACTCATATCTTAAGAAATGATTAATTAATTCATTCATTTCAAGAAGTTCTATTTGATTCTCCCACTCTCTCTCTTCTTTATTTGTGTTTGCTTATTGTCTTAAGAAAAAGAATCAGATAATTAATGCAAAATTATGCAATTTTTATAATAATCTATAAGTTGTTTCTATGTTATCATGGGATTAAGACTTTCAAAGGCATTATTTAAAGATATTTTGATGTGTCACAAACTAGAAAAATATCCTTTGTATCCTCTGATAATCATAACTAAGTGGAAATGAGGAAATGAAGAAAATGCTGCAGATAAAGTCTGATGAATATATTTTGTGCTCTCGACTGATAATGTAGTGCTATCTCAACCAAATGTAGGCGATGGCTGCATGTGCGTCATGGAAGCTGCCATACAGAGTGAGCAGATAGCAAGATTAGTACTGACACAGTAAGGAAGAAAGAAATGACTGAGTCATACAGCAATTACTCCAAATACTGGGCTTCACAGTGATTCAAAAGTCATGTTCAGAGACTTATAATTTTACTTGCAAATGTATTATGTTGGAGCAATTAAGTTCAACAGTTACAAATGTTCAAATTCTTCACTTACCTCATCTGGGTTGGCATTAAAGGTGAGACTGCCTTCATCCAGCTGCATGTACAATTTTCTGAAAGAAAATCCTAGAGGTGGGTTCTTGTTGTAAATGGAACAGTGACCCCAAGTGGATTTACACAGCCTGTAAGTATGATAAAAGTCAAATGAGAAAACATGACCAGATTGAATCTTCTAAGTTAAAGATGTAATACATTATAAAACAGTGATATGAATGATATAAAATTGGATTTTACAGCTCTGAAGTATAAACTGCTTAATTTTATGCTTGTTTTATTTATTTACTAGAGTAAAACAGACAAACATCTTCAAATTCTGACACTTAATAAATGTGAATTAAAAAGATTAGTAATATTCGAGTCCCACTGAAGTTAAACATTAATGATGACAATGATAACAGCTAACATTTACCAAGTGCTTAACAGATGTCAGGCACTATTTAAAGCATTGTAATAGTATTAATTTGCTTAATCTTTACAACCATCCTATGATTTGGCACTACAGATAAACACAGACACCATAAAAAAGCTGCCTATGGTCACACAGCTAATTTGTATAGAGGCAGGATCTGAATCAAAGGAACTTACTCTCAAGCTTGCAGTACTAACCAAGAGTCTAACAGAATTAAACAATTATGTGCTCCATTGTGAAATATAACTCAGTGGGGGATGGGGGAACCACTGGGCAGAGGGAGAAACTGTAATGCTGTAACTTTAATACTTAAATGAAAAGTTGCAACATTAAGGTTAGTTTATGTTAGGATATTGCTTTAAAACACTGGTTCTTTACTATCAGAGCTAAACATGACTTTTTAACAAAATCTGTAATACTTAAAATACCTCAAAACACACTGTTTCTATTAATACACATTGGGACACTTGTTTCCAATTTTGTTCAAGGGCATTAGCTACTGGTTATTATTTGAAAGCTAACCTTTCATCTTGTTACAATTCCTAGAAATTCTGGATGGATACCATAGTTTCACTTTCTGATATTATTGATTTTTGACTCAAACTTCCAAATTTCCTTCTTTTCTCTCTTTTACACACACACGCACAAAGACAGCGAGCGAGCGAGCTTACAGGAAAATAAGAAAGTTACTATCTCAGCCTGTAACATCAAAATTTCTGAGGAAAGTGGGTAGAATATTCACTTTTACATGGGAATATCTTCTTCATAGTTAATTTATATCATTGCATTTTTTTCCCCAGCCAAATGAGATGATTCTGCAACAGGGAGTTTAGTAACTTGTTTAGAAAATTATCAATATTTTAACAGCCTCTTTACTCTATTCCCATAGCTTTTGACTTTTATTACTAAGCTATGTAAAGGCAACAGAACCTCTCCTAAATTAAAAAACAAAAACTAAGCCAGCCTTTAAATTTATCAAGGAAAAAAAAAATCAAGAGTCAGAGATATAGGCATAAAGGAAGCATTTCTCTTAGAAATGAACAATCTAGATTTAAATCCCAAATGAAAACTATATTCTGACTGAGTTCTGATAAGCATAGAAATAAACATTTTTTTTTACAAAGTTCAAATATAGGACCATAAATTAAATTTGATGGGAATATTAAAATGGAAAAAAGCAGCACTCCACCCTCCAAAAAAAAAAAAAAAAAAGCATTTAGGCAAGTTTATACTTAGAGATATCTGGGTCAAATATGGTGAGTTGAACTTACCCTTGCCAGAGAAGTTCATCATTGGCCAGGTCCTGCCAAACGCAGGAAGCTAAGCAGAGGTCGGTCGCATTCAGGTAGGACAAGATGGTAAAGCTTAGTTCGGGAGGCAGCATTTCCAAATTAATGAATCCTTCCTGTTCTTTAGACTTTCTTGTCTTCAGAAGATGATATATGTCAATGCCCCCCTGGACGTGTTTGCGATGACTGGTGTGAGACATGTTGCTGGCAGCCACCCTCCTGCTCTGCTCTCTGCTGAGGTAGCCTTGCTCACCGTAGCCTTCCTGCTGTAGCTGCTGGTTTCTGGCCACTCTCCACAGCCCCTGACCCATCTGCAAGCCTGGGAGAAAAGCCAGAATGGAGTAAGGCTCCATTAAGAAAGTAATCCACCTTTCCCTGCAGTACGACAGGTCTACACGAAGCATTCGTTTATCAGAATTAACATGCCTCATTAAAACATATTAAATGGAATAGCAAATTACAAAGAACAGTCAGAACATTGTAAGTATGAAACTTGGATATGGAGAACTATTTGGTTTGATTATCACCTTTATCTCGGTTTGCTAACTGCTTTTAAAATCCACAGGTGACATAATCATTTTTCACAAGGTAAGATTTAAAAGTTACTGACGTCCTAAAGACTCTTACAAAATTATAATTATGTGGACTTATGGGCCAGTATTAAATATAACTCTGATCAGAGCACAGGACTTCATTTAAAAGGTCCTACACACTGCTTTTTATCACAACCCAGGCTAAGCTAAGCTAGCCCCTTTTAACCAAATTCCCAGATGCATAACAGCTGTGAAACAGGCTTTTCGTTTAATTCTTGCCAGTCTGCTCTTAAGTTGTTGGCTGTAATAAAATGTAACATAGGCCCTGAAGTCTAATTCAGAAACCTTATAAATTAGACACCTAGATCTCCACGATAAAGAGCTCAGTGATGACTATTTGGTTCTGTTGCTGCTTTAAACACAAATCTTAAAATCAATTTTCCAGTTCTTCTCCACATGGTCCTATGGACTCCTCAGAGGTCCCTGGGAAAAGGCAGAAGGGGAGGGGGTGCTCCAGTCTCTCTTGCCTCCACTCCACCTCCCACCAGAGCAGCTCTACATTTATCTGTTACAAATACCAGACTTCCTCGTATGCAAATATTTAGAAGGCTACTGGTCTAGCCTAGCCTTTCCATTTCATTTGGTTTTGCAAATAAGTAACTTTTCCAGGGCAGATAAATTCATTGAGAAAAATGAAAACAGGAAGTATTTTTAACTAACATAAAAAATTATTTCCAAGATTTCTTTTACAAATAAAATATTCCTGTTTTAAAAACCCAAAAAGTTTGGAGGAAGAAACTGGTTTTTGTTCAAAATCATTAAATTTCATTGCATGATCTAACCTTAAAATATGGTTTTGTTTTAATTGGCTGTTTACAATAAAGAGTAGTAATCAAAATATAAAAAAGCAACCCCTCCCCCAGACTACTGGTGACCAGAAATTCTGAAAATTATCAGGAATAATTTTTGAAAATGGAAATATTTCAAATAAATTTGAAAACTGAGTGGAATTTGAAAGAAGATCAAAGGCTATTTTTTCAATATTTAAGAAAGCATGTATATTTACTGAATTGTTGGTTATTATTTGGATAATGACTACTTGTTGATTAAAACAGGAAAAACAGTCCAGGATAATTTTTCACTCTTCGTCCTTGGAAATCCAAAAGCTTAAGCTATAAAGAGATTGGGTGGGGTAGGGGGAGGGAAGGGGGAGGTAAAGAGAGAAGGAACATATTAATAATTTTTAAATGTAGGAAAATGTATTTTTGCAAAGAAACTAAAAAAGGTAGTAACTTTTCCTCCTTATAACACATATTACCATTATGGTACCAGTTCCTAAAGTAGTACTTAAGCTATAATAATTAAATTCTTATTTTCTATCAGAATGATTGAGATCCCAAACTGATAACACCAAATACTGGAAAGATGTAGAAACTCAAAAACAATACAGTCACTTTGGAAGACAGTTTGACAGTTTTTTACAAAAATAAACATGCTTTTACCATATGCTTCAGCATTCATGCTCCTTGGTATCTACCCAAATAAGTGGAGAACTCATGTCCATACCAAAACCTGCACATGGACCTGTAGCTTTAGTCATAATTACCAAAACTTGTAAGCAACCAAATTGTCCTTGAGTAGGTGAATGGATAAATTCACTGTGATATATCCAGACAAAGGAATGTTTAGTGCTAGAAAGAAATGAGGTATGAAAAGATACAGAAGAAACTTAAATATATATTACTAAGTAAGAGCAGCTGATCTGAAAAAGCTACATTGTGTGTGTGATTTCAATTATAAGACATTCTGGAAGAAGCAAAACCACGGACAATAAATTAACAATGAAAAAAGTACAGAATATCAACAAAAAACTTGGAAAGAACTTTAAGTTTCCTTAAGGTTTAAACATGCTGTCATATTACAACATAAGTACAGCTTAATTTTGACACAAGACTCATAAACATTTAAAAAATTTTATCATAGCCATTTCTCTGCTGATCTTAGCAAGAACATATCTAGAAACTGAATTGATTGCTAAGCTCATCCACAGTATATCTGTTGTCACTTTAGATAATTTTATTTATTCTTCTCTTTTGCACTTGCACTACCAAAGGTAAATAATCAAATATGATGACTATGATGTCTGAAGTCTCGAGATTTAAGGCATCTAATGTCAATTTGTATGTACTTCCCTACCTCTTTATGGTGGCATATGGTTAGGCAGCTGTTATTCTTCTCAGGGATGTTGCTAGGGAACGCAGAATCAGGGTGATTTCCCTAGGCTCTGGACTTAAATGGGATCATTTAAATAGAGCACTGGATAAAGGGACTCAGAAAGCATCCAGCAGGTAGAAAAGAGGTAAAGCCAGCAGATGGTTCTTAGGATTAAAAAAAAGTTAATGGGGAGGGTGGAGGTTTGAGGCACATTATACACATGATTCAGACAAAGAAAACTGCATTTTCTATCCTTCTACTGCTAAATAATATTGCAAATTACCGTTGTGGGATGTCTTTTTCCCTTTAAAGCAGTTCTGGATTCGGGGGAAGAACGCAGCATGATAAATCACTTGAGAAGGATTAATATCATAAATTTCTCCTTTGGAGAAAGGAAAGGGTGTCCACAGTGTTCCATCCTACTCCCAGTCTTCCTTAGGGTAACAGGTGTGTGGCATGTGGATGAAACTGTCAGAAAAGTGATTAAACTCAAAAAGACATGAGATCCATTGCAGAAGTTGTGAAGCACGTCACAGAGGGAGCATGGTATTAAGGAATCTGACGCTGAACAGACACTTGAGTTCAAGTCCTGACTCCATTGGTCAGCACTTACAGGACTCTGGGGAATTTACTTCCCCTGTGGCTCAGACGGTAAAGAACCTGCCCACAATGCAGGAGACTTGGGTTTGATCCCTGGGTTGGGAAGACCCCTGGAGAAGGAAATGGCAACCCACACCAGTTCAACCCACTCCAGAAGGAAATTCCATGGAGTCGCAAACAGTCGGACATGACTGAGCGACTAACACACACATACAGTCTAAGCTCTGGTTTTGTCATATTTAAGGTGATAATTTATATATACTATAATAGTAATACACACAGTTCAAAAGGCTGGTATATTAAATATTACATATAGAGTTCACTTCACAGAAAATTATAAAATGTTAGCTCATTTGTTTTGACAAAACCATATTTTTACAGAGTGAAAATGATAAGCCCTTTGTTAATAAATAGCTCTTTATATAATAAACAATAATAAATAGCTCCCTGATAGCTCAGTTGGTAAAGAATCTGCCTGCAATGCAGGAGACTCTGGTTCAATTCCTGGGTCAGGAAGCTCTGCTGGAGAAGGGACAGGCTACCCACTCCAGTATTCTTGGGCTTCCCTTGTAGCTCGGTTGGCAAAGAATCCGCCTACCATGTGGGAGACCTGAGACTTGGGTTCGATCCCTGGGTTGGGAAGATCCCCTGGAGAAGTGGCTACCCACTCCAGTATTTTGGCCTGGAGAATTCCATGGACTACATAGTCCATGGGATGGCAAAGAGTTTGACAATACTGAATGACTTTCACTTTCACTTTAGTAATAAAACTTATAGAATGATACTCCAATTATCACATAAAGAAGAATCCATGAGTGAGTCTGCACTGATGATCAATAAACACATAAAGACAAAAGGAAAGCTCTTCATTATAGTAAAATTCTGAATAATATGGAGTTAGAAAAATTATCATTTTACTATCATCATAGAAAAAATAATTCAGGCAAGAATTATCAACAAGTGCTGAATGTGGAGTTTGATAATGGAAAGTTTACAGAGTCTCAAAGTATCTGCCCCTATACATTACTCATTAATTACAAAAAGAAATTAAGAAATCAGATAGTATTTAACCAAGTGTTCAAACTTAACTTTTATCAATAAAAGACAAACGGACATATGTGCCTCTGAACTTACGTGCCTCTGGATACTGAGAAGGACATAACAATTATACAGCATTTTGGCCAAAAATGTATAATCTTTATCTAATTATGAGGAATATCAGAGAAACCCGAATCTACAATCATTTTTTTTTTCCTTCAAAATTGCCAATGCCATGAAGCTAAAGAAAGGAATAATTCCAGATTAAAGGAGACTGAAAAACATGACATCTAAATTCAATGTGTGGACTGGATAATATACTGAAAAAAGAAGTGCTATAAAGGACATTATTGGAATAACTAAAAAACTAGATATACAGCCTAAGATTGGATAAAAATACTTATATGAATGTTAACTTTAATGAATTTGATAACTGTGTAATGGCTTTGCCACAATATTGGGTTGACCAAAAAGTTTGTAATGTTAGATGTTAAAGAAAAACCCAAATGAACTTTTTAATATATTCTTGTTCTTAGGAAAAATACTGAATTGTTAAGGCATAACGTATACAACCTAGTCTCAAATGGTTCAGAAAAACTAATGTCAACCTCACACAGAGAGAATGTTAAAGCATGTTGTAAAATGTTTAAAATTTGTGAATCTGGGTAAAAGGTGAAAAGTGTTAGTCTGGCAGTCCTGTCTGACTGTTTGTGACCACATGGTCTGCAGCCTGCCATACTCCTCTGTTCATGGAATTCTCCAGCCAAGAATACTGGAGTGGGTTGCCATTCCTTTTCCCGGTGACCTTTCTGACCTAGGGATCAAACTCAGGTCTCCTGCATTGCAGGCAGGTTCTTTACTGTCTGAGCTACCAGGATAAAAGGTATGCACCAATTATTTTTATTAATCTCACGAACTTTCTGTAAACAGAAATCTTCTGATTGAGGAATCCAAGCATGTGAAATTGGAAAATAACTGAGTCTGATGTGCACTAAGTTTAAGAAGTACTGTTCTTTGAGCTTAGTGTCATACAGACTGAAAACCATCACTAAGGAGATAAAAGTTCAGCATCACGGTTTAAGAGTAGTAAGCGACCCTTGTCAAGGCAAACATTAAAACAGTAAGAATTATTTTTGCCATTTGTGATAAAAATTTTTATTTAAACGGAGAAGAAATGTTTCTTAAAGAAAGCAGAGGGGAAAACACTTTAATTTTGTGTGTGCAGATTTAAGGCTTGGGATTACTGGCTGTGTTCCCTCCTTTTGTGTGTAATATTACGTACACAATATTTTAAATATATTTAATAACAAATATTAAACAATAATATTGTTTTTATACTATAAACCACAATTTATTTAATACTTACTCTGTGCCAAGCATTGTGGAAGTTTTAATTACATTATGCCATTTTTGTCCTGAAAACAACCTTAACAGGTAGATATTAGATATTATTCTACCTATTTTATAGCTGAGGAAATAGTGACTCAGAAAGGTTAAGCGACGTTGCCCAAAATCTCAGAGCTGACAAGTGGAAAACTAAAGATTCAAACTCAGGTCTGAGTCCAAAGCTTTTATTCCTAACCACTGAGCCCTATGTGCAGAACTGGCAAAGACAATTTACCATCTGTGTCCTCATCACTAACTCTCATCTCTTTTACCTCTGCAGCTGCTTATTACTCCACCGTTGCTTCCAGCTGCAGTTTCTCTTTCTTTTTTTTTTTTTTAAATTTTATTTATTTATTTATTTTTTAAATTTTAAAATCTTTAATTCTTACATGCATTCCCAAACATGAACCCCCCTCCCACCTCCCTCCCCATAACATCTCTCTGGGTCATCCCCATGCACCAGCTCCAAGCATGCTGTATCGGATGCAGTTTCTCTTTCAAGCTACTGTTCTTGTGGAAAGCACATAGGCTTTGATGTGAAAAAAGATCTACTTCAAACTCCTACACAGAATCTGATTGGACTATAGTCTGTGGTCCTTATTTTCCTCATGAGGAAAACAGTGAATAACTCTTACTCCAAGGAACTTAGAGAGGTTAAGAGAACCTAACACATAGGTAATTTACCATCACAGGTAGTTTTGTAGTCACCATTCAACCACCTTTAAAGGATAACTCTTATTTTGGTTCTTCCATTTCAAAGTATACCTGATTATTCTGGACATAATGATCTGAACAGTTACAATCCTGGTTCTAAATTTCATGAACTTAGGATCTGTGAATTTGGAGATGCCATTTACTTTTGCTAGGAGAAAGAAAAATAACATCTAGTAAATATATAAAGTTAGAAGAAACTAACTTTGCTTAGATTGACACAGTTTGGCAAATAAAGTCAAGTATATAGTCATCAGTCAGTGATAACAGAGAGACCATATTGGCAATTCAGTATCAGTACTATCATCATCTTTAATCACTACAGATATATTTCTAGAAATGGAAACTTTATGACTTTATGGGAAGATTCAATATATCAAAAGTCCTTTTTGCAGTATCACAAACTAAATTAATTAACAAGAAATTTCTACTATAGATCTTTATGACATTTTCACATCTCTAGGAACCTGAATTATAAAGAGCTTCATGTATAGAATGCTAATTTGTTAGATCTCTGAAATCAATTTACAACTGTTGAGATCTGTATTTTTAAGCATATTTCTTGATTATAAAATATGAATTACTCAAACATATGTTCCTTAAAACAACAATAATTTTGGGACTCACCTATCATATTGTGCTTTATTACTGTAAGAAATACAAATTAAAATATATACACAGGTAGTCCTTGTACAGGACCATGCTAACTACTTAATAACAGTTCTATGGGACTTTGTACAGCAAGGCCATGGTTCTAAAGAGCACACATTTCAGTTTATATGGTACCATGTAGAGTAAGAACTGCCTGTAAGTACTAAGATGGGGGAATGATTTAACACAATAGGCTACAAGGAAAAATCCAGTACCAAACACAGTGCCTTAGACCTACAAAGCACTCAGCAATATTTGTTGACTGAATGAATCTTTAAATGGTAAACAACAAGCAAAACTGAATTAGATCAACCTTATCTAAATTTCACATCTTTCAAAAAATCATCAGAATAGATCATAGACTTAAATGCAAAACATAATAATACAACTTTTAGAAAAACATAGAGAAGGAGATCTTAGGGGTCTACATCTAGGCAGAGTTCATCAAAAGTACAATCTATAAAAGTAAAAGCTGGTAAAGTCAATCTCATCGGTATTAAAAACTTTTGCTCTTTGAAAAGTCCATATGAAGAAAACAAAAACACAAGCTACAGATGGAGAGAAAATATCTCAAACACAACAGCCAAAAAAAAAAAATCAAACAATTCAATTAAAAAAGGACATAAGACATGAACAGATACTTTGCCAAAGAGGATACACAAATGGTACATAATCACATGATAGATATTCAGCATCACTACCCAGAAGGGAAGTGGCTGTATTTTTAAATGGCAGCACCAGGGATCCCAGTGGTGTTTGAACTGTTCAGTATCTTGACTGTGATACTGGATATGTCAATCTGCTCAGAATCTCATACATGCACATACACATGTGAGCAAAAATAAACTGCAGAATTCTGAGTAAGATAGGTAAGAAATGTTAATTTCAATATCCTGGTTATGACAGTATATTATGATTTTGTAATATGGCACATTACTCAGGGAAACTAAGCAAAGTGTACAAGAGCTCTCTTGCTATATTCCTCACAACTGCATGTGTAGCTACAATTAACTGAAAAAGGTGGGAGGCAGAGTACTGTACACTTAAAACAAGTGAATTTTATAATATATAAATGATGTCATAATAAAGTTCTTTAAATAACTAGACATTCTAATAAACACTCTAAAGAGGGTGACCAAGGACACAGCAAGTCTAGTGACATTTGACAAACAGCAAAGAGTCGGACACGACTGAGCGACTGAACTGAACTATTTTAGATTTAAGGCAATCCATATTAAACATCTATGACCTCTGAATCACCCTGACTTTGTGGAACACACTATACAGATCAAAGAAGAGGGAATCAAGGAATACAAATCTTTAAGCATACAAGTTATAATAATGTGTAGACTGTTTACTTAGGATGTATCAATAATCGAGTAGAGGTATAAATACAAAAGAATTGATGTGCGCCTATTCCTGGGTCTAATGAAGAAACAGCATAAATGCAAACTACATTAAAAGTGGTTTACTCATTAAAAATCAAAGTACAGGAAATAATGTGATTTAATTTTGATTGCTGGAGATAACTTTATAATGTTAATAATATTTAAAGTTACAATATAATAATTTTATAATATTTCAAATTTATGAGAATAATGATATAGTTTCTTTAAAATATTTAAAAAAACCATCAGTTGTTTAATCTCCTAACTACTATCCTTATTTCTATTAAAATAACAGTGACAATAACAATAGTACTTTTTTTTTACACGTTGACCAAATAATTTAGAAGAGCTCTTTCTTTTTTTAATCTAAAGGCCTTCTGGTTTTTAAAATTAATGTCTAGTTTTATTATGCTGAGACTAGAGAATGTGGCCTATATGAGGTCTGCATGAGAGAACTGTGTAGGTTTTCTTGACACAGCTATTCTGGAGAGTGAATTTAAAGTTGGAGTTCCAATTACACAATATGCTGTGTGACCTTAGATATTTCAAACAAGGTTTCTGATCTTTGGTTTCCTGTAAAATGGAGGAAATCACTCCTATCTATATTACAGGACTGCTATAAGTCTTAACTGAGATAATATACTGAATATATAAAGGCATCTTTTAATTGTCAAGCAGTATGTATATCCTGACTCATTCCCTTTTCTCTAATGCAAAAATCTGAGAAACTTTTCTGACATATTTTAGATATAATTTTCATTTAAAAAAAAGAGAGATACAGTGGCAGTCTAAACGTAACTGTTGTAACAGCACAAAAGCATTTCCACTTAGAAGGCAGCATCAGTTCAGTTCAGTTCAGTCGCTCAGTCGTGTCTGACTCTGCGACCCCATGAATCACAGCACTCCAGGCCTCCCTGTCCATCACCAACTTCCTGAGTTCACTCAGATTCACGACAATTGAGTCAGTGATGCCATCCAGCCATCTCATCCTCTGTCGTCCCCTTCTCCTCCTGCCCCCAATTCCTCCCAGCATCAGAGTCTTTTCCAATGAGTCAACTCTTTGCATAGACTATATTAATTACCAAAAGCTCTATCAAGTTAATTATTAACATTTATGAGAACAATACTTTTCTGTTATTGTAATATCTTGTTCTCTTTTCAAAAAAGTAGAACTTTTCCACAAAAGAATGCTAAAGATTGTTTTATTAATACCTACTGGTATATCTAATATAAAATTATCTGTAAAGTATATTAATCATCTTTAATCAAAACATCCCTATGTAACAAGTTAAACATCCAATTAAGTATTATTCTAAAGGAACACACTGCTCTACTGCTTTCAGTAATTCTATGGCACTAAGGATTCAAATAGCACACGCTGTGGAAACAACTATACGTGATAAAGAATGGTTCATACACCATTTAGATGGATGGATGACACACAGGGGAAGATGGGAAGAGAACAAAGGAGTCTGGAGGTCTCAGAAAAGCATTCTGCTTTAAACACTTTCATTTGAAGCAAAGGAGATTCTATAAAGTGTCTTCCTGAATAAGCAGTGTTAAATCACCAGTCTGTGGTGAGTGACATGAATAAGCTACTTTAAATACTCATTATAAATCATTAGTTTTCAATATTTCCTAAATGTCTAAATAGTTGGATTTACAAATAAGAAATTTCCTATCTCAGATAAAGATCTAAAACTCTGTGTACCAAAAGAGTTATCTTGTTTTAACACACATCTAAAACTTAAAGATGAGGAAATTCACTCCTTTATATTGCCTTAGAAATTTTCAATTTTTTTTCCAACTAGGAAGTAACTAGATTTTTAGTTACTTTCTAAGTGTTATCATGTGATTGCATAAGAACATGGGAGATTCTGTGAGAAAATATTTTCCACATTTATAACCAAATTGGCAGCCCCGGCATTTATTTCTCTTTTTCCAAAAGAACAGACCACCAAGGTAGTTTAAAACAGACTGAGGAGAAGGGGAAAAAGAGGAAAGAAAAAAAAAACCCTGATAACCAAACACACTTCTAAATTTGAAAGGCAACAACTGTAGAGAAATGAAGGAGGCTAAGTCCACAAGGAGGTCCTTCTAAGGAGAAAAGGGAAATAGCTAAGTACTAAGAGGTCACAGGGTACATTAAACACATAAAAAAAAAAAAACCCACTCATTAAATTTAAAGATCTGGTCCTGCAAGAGCAGTTTTTTGTTAGTAAAAGGCATACCATTTGTAGTTTTTTTTAATTCAAAAAAGATTTACAATATCACTGTTTTCTGAAGGTTTTTTTTTTTCCTGTTCTTTAATTTGATTCTGTAATGAATGTTACCAAATGGTATCTAAACAAGTGTAAAAATTAAGATACGTCACTTAAAGTGTAACCAAAAAGCAGAGAATTGGGGGCTTATTCAATTTCACTTATTTCTTCAGCTTCTTTTGTAGAGAGATGTTCCACTGTCTGTTTTAACTTTAGAGTAAAATAAATTTATTGAACTTCTCACCAGAATTATCCTTTAGTTGCACTGATTGTTTAACTGCACTCTTTACTCGACCCAGTCGTATCAGCAGTGGTCATGGCAGCACATTCCCAACCCTCAGGGCATAGTACACTCCATGCCCGCTGACCACAAGGCCACTCTTATCAGAGTTGTGGAAATAAAAAAACAAAACAACAACTGTCATTGTCATTGACATACTTTTAATACAAATAAAGACAAAGTATCAAATAAATATATTTTTAATTTTATTTTTGGCCATGCCCTGCAGCATGTGGGATCTTAGTTCCCCAACCAGGGATCCAACCTGTGACCCCTGCATTTGGGTCCATAAAGTCTTAACCATTGGAGGGCCAGGGAAGCCCTTAAAATAAAATAAATACTGACAGCAGCCAATAGAAAAGTCAGAAGTAAGATGAGAAAACATCTAACAGTGAAAACAGACTAACACAAAATGTGTGCTTTATTCAGGCTCCTTCAACTTATGACTACAAAGCACATACTCGAAGTTTCACTTTCCTCACCTATAAAGAGAGTTTCAAACTTGACGATCTCTAAATTCTCTTTTAGCTATAAAATTCTGTGATCCTCTAAAGATGAGAAAATCTGAAAAATTAAAACAAAATGAAGAGGTGATAGAGATGGAAGTGTGTGCATGTACATGTGTATTTAGCATTAGTCCTTTCTGTCTCTTTTCCCTATGTTCGTGACTTCTACAAATTACTGCTCAGCATAAGCAAATAGGGGTTCTTCAAGCATGGCTCACTTGCTGAAACTGTGTTCCTTCTTTCAAATAGCTTATGAAATCCTCTGCAACCTGTTCTTGCAGAATACACAAATTGCTGATCACAGACCTAAACCAAACTGCTACCTAAACTTGAAATCAAATATCTTTTTTCATCTCTCCATCATAAAAACATTTGCCCTAAATAGAATATAAACTCATTCAAGTTTTACCATAGAATCTATGTCAATAAATATCAGAAAAACAAAACCATGAGGAAAAAAATAAATAGAAAACATAAATTTCTAGAAGTGGATGTATTTCACTAAAGTTGTTTTAAAATATTAAGTAAAATAATCATTGAAAATGCAACATAGTTAGACAAATAATTCATAGACTTCATATTAATGATTTTGACATGTTATCATATCAGCCAATGGATTACCCTCAATTTTCAAATCTGAATCAAAATGTAGGGGAAAAAGACAGACTTGTGTATAGCTGTTGGTTAAGTAATGAACGATAAATTTGTAAATTTGAATGACTAACTTCAATGCTCTGTGATCAAAGAAAAGATAATTTCTTGGTAATCCATTGCTTTTATACTGTGAAATAAGGAAAATAACTATTTTTAACCTATTCAAGGCACAATAAACACACAAAATATTCCCTATTAAACTGATCATAGGTATAATAAATTATGATGCATGTTTAGCTTATCTAGTTATTACCATAAAATATTTTTATGAATGAAGTATTTCAACTGTGTTATTTTTGCAAGCACCTCTTTAAAATTTGGCAGACATCTAAGGGCCTAAAAGTATATTAGTTAATTGGCTATATCCTACTATAAATGAAGTATATTAACTTGATAGGGAGCACCATTTTAAAGGCCAAATCTACAATTTAAAAATTTACACTGGTTAGTGTTAAGCACCTGAAGTTTAAAAAATAAACTTGAACAATTCTTTACTAAGGATTGACAACATCTTTCAAAATTGGAAGAAGCATAGGCAATTTTATAGTGAGTCAAAGCCAAAATAATAAACCCCGAAGCCTATACCTTTCATGTCTAATAAGGTTATTTGGTTCACTGACAAAAACTGTGCTGGTGATATGTGTCCAGTAGTGCTGAAAGAATGTAATCTGACATCTAATAATGCTTAAAGACAAACACACAGATGTGTTTCTGTTCTCAGACACACCTCTCCTATCCCTATTTGCTCTCATACCAACATAGAGATGCCATATTCTTTCTACACTAGAAAGGCTTACCTCTAGCCTTTCCTAACTTCTTTCCACCTTAAAAACTATCTTTGCCCATGTTTATTTTGAAATCATTTCAACTATGAAAAATGGCAATCGGTAAGGAATACACAATCTCCAGTTATGAGGTACTCTGCTCATATATATCCTTAAAACACAAACCTTCCTCTCACACATGCCATTTCTCAAGCAGTTTTCCAAGAAAAACAATAAGCCTTTCTTTATGTAATCAGTAGGAAAAAAGACCCCCTACACAATTCCCCCCTTGGAAAAAAAACTCTTTTCAAGGAGGAAAATCCTTGTCTAAGTTGGCCTGTTTCATTACAACCAGGCATTTCTCTTGGATATAATTTTGCTCAGTTATTCCTATTAACTCCTAAAAGTTATCAGCCAGGGTAACTGTGTTAAGCTGCCTCTAAGATGGCTCCTAAAGACCCTTGCACTCTGGGATTTATGCCCTTGTGTAATCCTTTCCACAATGACTGAGCTGGATTTACTGACTCACTTCTAACAAAAGAATATGGCAGTTGGCAATAGTGATGAGAGGAGGCAACTTCTGATACTAGGTTATAAAAGACTAGAGAGAGTTTTGGGTGCTCGCTCTCTTAGATTGCTCACTTGAGGGAAAGCCAGGTGCCACATTGTGTACAATACCTCAGACAAACTGTCAAGTTATCTGGATAAAAATTGCAAGCTTCCTATTCAACCTGAAAATAGAATAAAACTTATTTCTCATTCTGATATCTTCTCAATGTTGTAAACCATTTTCTTAGGTGGTAAAAAATCCCTCCTATCCCAGAAATATGGTCACCAACTCCAAATTAACAAAAAAAAAAAAAAAGGAAAGCTGAAATGGAAAACTAAATTAGCTTCACTTTGCAGTAATAAAGTTCATGACCTATTGATACGGAGAGAAACATCCGGGATTCCTGAAAATAAACACTCCACTTGTTAAAAAGAACTAGATTCAAAGATTAAATTGCTAAATATACACAAAACCTAAAGTAAAACCCTTAATTGACTGAGGATTGGGATCCATTTGTGATTTCATCCACTTTTAATAATATTTGAGCAGCCACCATGTAAGAAACTAGAGCCCAATCACAGAGAAACAAACGAGACGACAAATTAAGAATTTTCCAAGTTTATAATCAAAGTTTAACAGCTAAAGCAACTAGCAATCCATCGTAACATTAACTGTATGTCAGTGTTTTGCATTCATGTTACTGGAAAGTATGTAAAAAATCGAAAACTGTGCTTATGAACTCCCCCCAAACCCACTCTACTTAAAAGCTACATCTAGGTTAGAAGAGTAACCTCTGCTTTTTCACGGCTTTATTTCAGACTGAAGCCGGGTCCTACTTGGGGGTCCCAAGTTGACCTACACCCCAGTGACCTAGGAATACAAGTCCACACCTACTCCCGCCTCCTGACACGGATTTCTTATTTTAATTAGCCAGCACCGCTGTCACTCAAGATGTTTTGCACAGTCATTGGCCCCAAAGTCTTACAGGTTGGCAAGTTTCTGCCAACTGGTAAGCATCGGTTGTCATTATTGCCGAGAAGCTAAGTAGGGGTGTACAGGGAAGAGACTCAAGAGCTATGCAATATGTAGGGTGATGCCCTTACCTGAGCGACCTGCGATCCAACCGCCGCCGCGACGAATCGGCCTCTGGGCGGGGGCTTTCAAGCCAAAAAGAAAACGACTCAGCCGGGAACGGGCGCCCAGGCCATGGAGAAGCCGGTTCAAACTTCACTTGTTCACCCCGGTGGAGGTGAGGTGGGGGAGAATCCCAGAAACAGCACCGGATCCCTCCGAACTCAGAGAGCCTCAAGCTGCAGCCCCCTCAGCGGCCGAGTTTTGACGTTTCCTATTGTTGCCGGAAGTGACGTTAGGGTTCAGAGGCTTCAGAAAGTATTTTCATCTCCGTGGTCTACGATTCGTCACAGAGTCTCGGCTTCTCATTTCCCAGTTCGAGCCCCTCTGAGTCTCAAAACTGGGCAGACTTCCAGTCTGCACCTTGGGATCTGACTGAATGTAGAAAAACCTCTCGGCAGGACGAGTCTTCCAAGGGCTCTGGCTAGACATTCTGTGGAATCTGCGGCGGAGAATCCAGGGACATGGGGGAGCCCACAGCTTTGAAGGTCCTGCCGCGGTGCTCCGAATACAAACGGTCGGCGCGAGAAGCGCGCCCCGGGAGCGGCGTCGCGCCGCAAGGACTCGGTGCTGGAGGCTGGGCTCCCGGGGTTCTCGGGTTGCATATGCTACCACCTCCTTTGCCCTTCGGAGCCCTTTCTTTGCTGGGCCGTTCTGGGTGAGCGCGGAGGAGCCGGCGGGGCTGCTCCCGGGATTTGGCGGGGGTCGCCTCTCTTCCCTGCCCTAACCGAAGCCCTGGGAAACAGGTCTGTCTTATCCTTTTAAATTTAGTGGGAGGAGGAGAGCCCTAGATGTGCCTTGCCCATGAACCCGACTGGGATATCCTTTTGATAACGTCCAAGTGGGAAGAGCTCATCCTCTCAGATAGGTTATGACTTAGGGTCCTGGACGGACCGATTCCTCTTACTGGAGCCTCTGAGCTAAGCAATCCGGTTCCTCGGAAATACTGATGAGAGGGAAGAGCTGAGGATAGTTGATGTTTTCCTTGTTTTACCTTTCCCGAGTATTTCAGGGGGAAAGAAAAAGTACTTCACTTTCTTACAGGACTGGATTTTTTCGTTACTGGGGGAAAAAAAATACTGAAATTTGGATTCTGGAATCAGGGCTGTAGCAGACTTTTTCTAAAATTATCCACAGACCTTTACACGGTTTTATATATGAACACAGCTGTCCCGCAGAGTTATATACTTGACCCTTACTCCCCCTTTCCCCCAATTTTCTTTTCTATTATTTTTAATAGATGATATCAATAGCTGTCACAAACTCTTAGTCATCAACCATAGTCCTTACAACGATCGGTTTAATTGCTTCATTCTGAACAAAAATCACTGAGTTCATTGGCATTCCATTGGGAGGTGTCATTTAATGACCTTTAGTGGCAGTGAGACTGAATTAGATTAATCGTCTTAAACTGCTATTTAATACAGTTTTCACGATGCCTCCTATAATACAGTGGGGCAGATCTAACTCGTAGCAGAGAACTCTGGAGGAAGCTAGGCAGCAATATTGAGACCATTTTAGTGATTGAATCTGTGCTACAAGCTGAGTGGTATATGCCTTGTCTTTTAATTTCTTTTTATAAGTGTTATAAAGTGAAAATGTTAAGTGACTTCTTAAGTTATTTTTCATGTCTGAAACTACTGTGTTAAAATGTGCACAATTCCTACATTGGCTTTTTGTTAATGTCTTAATTTTTAGTAATTTTCAGTTTTATAATAAACTGTAGAGCCTTCCATGAAAATGTAGAGCAGTAGCTGTAATTTTTTTCTGTAATACTCAATTTTTTTGATCCTTTAATTTTTTTCTTTCCTATTTTATCACTTATCTTCCTCACCTACAGATCCCAGCTGTACTTTTATCATACTCTTCTTCAGAATATTTATTCTACTGGTACAGAAGAGGATGTGTTCCAGGGACATACTTTGTTGTCAGAAACTCCATTAGCAGAGGTAGAAATAATGAGACATTAATATATGTTACAGGACTTAAGAGAAAGGAAAGATACTATAAGTGTTACAGAAAACAAAATTTCGTGTATCACAGAGATGGAATATACCTCAAAAAGGGTTAAAAGAAATCTGTGGAAAGAGATAAAATTTATACTAAATTAATAGAATGTCTTAGGAGAAAAGGTGCCCCTAGAAGAATTGATTAAGGTACATGGGTTTGGAGCCTTCCCAGGTGGAAGAACCCACCTGCCAAAACAGGAGAAGGTAAGAGACTCAGGTTCTATTTCTGGGTGGGGAGGATTCCCTGGAGGAAGGCATGGCAACTCACTCCAGTTTTCTTGCCTGGAGAATCCCAGGGATAGAGGAGCCTTGCAGACTACACACCGGAGTTGCAAAGAGTCGGAGGCAACTGAAGCAACTTAGCACTTGCACCTGGGTCTGGAACTTAACAAACTAAGACCTACTATATTGGCCAGTGACAACACCCAAAAATATATATATTTTTTGCAGTCAACAGCCAGATTAATTCCTATTTCATCTTTTCCAGGAAAATTAAGGCTGGTCTTGGGAAGTCATCCTTAACCACTTCCCTATGTATATATATTCCGCCAGTTATCCTGAAAGATGTTAAATAAGGTTGATCGTTCTTGGTCAATATATTGTTGAAAGTGATTTTTAGAATGACTTCCTTTTTTTTCTAGTTTTTTTGCATTTGACACACTTGAAATTTCCTCTGCTTAAAAATGTAAATGCTTAGTTGAGGTGGTTGATTGACTGGAAAATATTGACTAAAACTCACATATGAGCATTTAAAAGTATATTCGACAATGTATTCTTTACTGTGTGGATAAAGGAGGGGAGACTTGGAACAGGAAGTGAAAGTGAAAGTTGCACTGGACTCTTTGCGACCCCATGGACTTACACAGTCAATGGAATTCTCCAGGCCAGAAATACTGGAGTGGGCAGCTTTTCCCTTCTCCAGGGGATCTTCCCAATCCAGGAATCTAACCTGGGTATTCTGCATTGCAGACTATTCTTTATCAGCTGAGCTATAAGGAAAAAGATACTATGTTTAAGAGGAGGAAAGGGTACAGAATTGCGGCCAGTGGCTTAATATAGAAAGTTTACTAAATCTAGGATTTTGCACATTTGTACCCCATCTCAGGTTATATATAGATACAGGGAAGGTGTGTGGGAAGGTGATTTGTACCCTAGGCAACTGCTGAGATGTTGACCAGAGGGACATGATCATGCTGACTCTAGTTCCCCTGCTTTATGGATTGTTCTGTTTTGTTTTTAACGTCAGTGACTTCATTTGAGAGGAGCAGCATTCCCAGAGGATTCAGTACTCAAGGTATTGTTATATATTTGGACAGTTATAAATACTAGATATTTTGAAGTGTGTTACTGAGCTTTGCCTCATTGGTTATAGTTTAGAAGCCCTTTGTCTTTTTCTTGCAAAAGTTTTTAACCATTTGTTTACCTGTTTAGGTACCTCCCTTGGGAATAACCTCCTTTAGTCTAAAGAAAGCCCTGCCCCATGCAATAAAATGAGTCATTTAAAAATGTAATTCCATGATATTATTTTCTTTGAGATTTAAAAAAATGAACCATTTAAAATCTCAAATATTGTTCATATCATTTTGTGTACGTAAAAGTACGCACATATTCTGTTATTTGTATCCATTGGCCTCATACTCCTGTTTCATGGACCCTGAGTATGTTAGTATATATCACTAATAAGTTTCCCAAAATCATTGTACGACTTGACACTTTCACAGCATTGTGCTCTGTTTCAGATGCTTTGCAACCTTGCCTTTGGGTTTACTTTGTAATTTCGTAATGATTAATAAGGTTGCATATCTTTTCCATTTTTGTTGTTTTCACGTTTACTTTCCTGTTCAGATCTCTTCCTTGTTTTTCTATTGAGTTGTCTTTCTTATTACTTTGTAGGATTTTTAAAAAAAATCTTTTTGTTGGTTATATATATTGACAGTATCAGCTTCCCCTCAATGATGTATCTTTCCATTCTCCTAATGGTATCTTTCGATGAACAGAAGATAGAAAGTTTATTGTGGCTCATTTTATCAGTCTTAAGAAATCTTTTTGTACCTATAGAATCATGTATTCTATTCTGTAATCTCCAAAAAGCCTATCTGTCTTATATTTCACATTTAGATCTTTGACAAACCTGTAATTGATTGTAAAGGATATAAAGTTCCCTTTACATCAAGGAGGTCAACGTTTATGTATCCCATCTGGGTATTCAGTTGACACAGTACACTTTATTGAAAAAGAGCATCCATTCTCCAGGGCTATTCTCTATCAACTTTGTCATAAGTCTAGTGTTGATATATGCATGGTCTATTTCTGTGCATTATTCTATTTCATTGTTGTGTTGGTAGATTCTAAATTTAACTTTATAATGACTCTCCATATCCAATGGTTGAATTTTCCAATTTTAATCATCTTCACCATGGTGTTATTTCCTATTTATCTTTTGCATATCTATGCAAATTTTAGAATCAGCTTGTGAATTTCCACCTTTAAAAAACTATAGTGTGTTTTGGTGGGGCATGGGATGGAGGGAATTCCTTGAATTATGAGATCAACTTATTGAGTCTTTAAATCCTTGATCTAAATGTAGACCTCTTATTTAGGGCTTTATATCAGTAAAGTTTTCTGTTTTTTTGTTTTGTTTTGTTTGAGGTCTTACAGATCCGTTTTAAATTTATTCATACATTTATGATATTTGAGGCTAGTGAATTATTTATACATATATTTTTAAACATATTTTCTAAATTATTTGAGAAATAACAGAGAAATACAATTGATATTTGTATATTGACCTTCAGTCCAGCAACCTTGCTAAATTCATTTTATTTCTTTTGAATTTTTTCAAATACAATCTGTGAGTAGTAACATTTTTATTTTCTTCCTTTTTAGTTTTTATTTCTTTTTCTTGTTTTTTTGTACTAAGACCCATAGTACAATATTGAATAGAAATGGTAAGAGTGAATAAACTTGCTTTTTCCCCATCTCAGGAAAAAAGGTTTCAATATTTCACCTTTACATATGATGTTTACAGTAAATTTTTTGTAAATACCCTGTACATGATGGCAAGCAGTTCCCTTCTATTCCTAAGTATTGTAAATGTTGAGTTTTATCAAATGCTTATTTTACATATATTGAAATCATTATAAGACTTTTTTTCTTTATTTTTTCACATTGAGTTATGCTGATTTTTGTTGTTGTTGTTCAGATAGTTTCAGCTTTGATCTCTGGAAGCTGTTTCATTCCCTATGACATACTCCTGTCAGTGTGGGATTGGTTTCTTTGTTTTGTGTGTACTTTTTTACTTTCTAGAATGATAATAATGATAAAACGAGCCTCAGGCTCATCTTGTCTATTTCCTGCCCCAGTCTGAGAATTGGCCATTTCTCCAGGGAGCCAGCATTGCACATATTTCTGCATCTATATTAAGCTAAACCTGAGCTCACACTGATAGGTCGAACTAATCCGCAAGGCAGGGCTGATTCCAGTCGCCTCCCTTTGCCTCTCTGTAAACTCCCACTCCAGCAGTGAGAATCATACCTTCTACTATTCAGCCATCCGTTTACCTAATTGTTCAGTTCCAGCGTATATGTGTAGAAGCATCATGACTCCGATGTACATGGGAAACGACTTTATACTTAGAGTACAGTGTTTATGTGCAGTTCATTTTTCCTTTAGTCTTCTAGATGCCTCTCATTTCCAAAGTTAACTTAGCTTTCGACTTTTTCACCTTTCCCTTCTTTGAGGTTGCTTTGCACATTAACTGTTTGTGATCTTTCTTCTTACTTCTGAATCCTTGCAGCCATAATCTCTAGTTTTATTGTCTTTACAGTTTTGCCTTTTCCAGAGTGTCGTAAAATGGAAAACAAACAATATGTAGTCTTTTCAAACTTGTTTCTTTTACTTAAGTAAGTAAGTAAGTAAAGTCACTCAGTCGTGTCCGACTCTTTGTGGAGCCCACCAGGCTCCTCAGTCCATGGGATTCTCCAGGCAGGAATACTGGAATGGGTTGCCATTTCCTTCTCCAAGGGATCTTCCTGACCTAGGGATCGAACCTGGGTCTCCTGCATTGGAGGCAGATGCTTTAACCTCTGAGCCACCAGGGAAGCCTTTTACTTAGCAAGATGCATTAAGGTTCATTTCTGTCTTGGTTGCCTTTCTTTGTTGTTGAATAATATACTGTTGTATAGATGTATTAGTTTTTTTTTTTTTTTAATTCATTTGCCTATTGAAGGACATCCTAGAATCTTTTGGTTTTGGATGATTAAGAGGAAAGCTACTATGAACATTTCCATGCAGAATCTTGTATGTACATTTAAAATTTTAAATCAGTTGGGTAAATACTTACTAGCACAACTGTTGATTGTGATTGTGTGACATTTAGCTTTGTAAGAGTCTGCCAGACCATCTTCCAACATGACTATGCAGTTCGCATTCCCACCTACCAAAAATTTGAGTTCTTGTTGCTATTCTCATAGGCATTTGGTACTGTCAGTTTTTTGGATTCTAACCATTATAATAAGATATGCAGTGGTGTCATTTTTTAATGTATAATTACATAATGACGTTTGATGTTGAGCATCTTACGTGCTTATTTGCCATCTATATCTTCTTTGGGGCTTTCCAGGTGGCTCAGTGGTAAAGAATCTGCCTGCCAAGTAGGAAACGGGAGTTTGATACCTAGGTCAGGAAGATCCCATGCAGGAGGAAATGGCAACCTACTCCAGTATTCTTCCTTGGGAAATCCCATGGACAGAGGAGCCTGGCAGGCTATAGTCCATGAATTCGCAAAGAGTCGGACACACTTAAACCACCACCACCACATCTTTAATGAGACTTTCAGATACTAGGCCCATTTTTAAATAGGTTGTTTTCTTACTCTAACATTTAAGAGTTCTTTGTGTACTTTGGAAATAAGTCTTTTATCTAGTATGTATTTTATAAATATTCTATCTGTGACCTATCTGTTCATTCTCTAACAGTGTATTTTGTAGAAGTTTTAAATTTTAATGAATTCCAACTCAATATTTTGTGGGTTGTGCTGATTTTTCTAAAAACTCATTGTTAAACCTGGGGATCAGAGGTAGTTGCCTATCGGAGCAGGTTATATATGGAGGGAGGGAGTGGAAGCAGAGGAACAGTGAATCTCTAGGGTTTAGTTGCGTCTTATGTCAACCTTCAAATAATCGTTCTTATTTCAAGCCCCTGGCTGTACCCCTCAGGAAAATCAAGGACCCTCATTTCTGAACCTGTCTTGCTGTTGTTGGTTTCCTCCTAAATAGGTGGATGGGATTGATCTAACTTTGCTCTGCTAGGTTCGTTGTTAACTCATCCATCTGTTTTCCATCTTCCAAAATTTTGTCATGTGGAGTCCCCTCTGGTTTTCTTTTTCCTAATGAGTATATATGGTTGCTAATCATTTACTTTCATTTTACTGGAGTTTAGAAAAGGGAATAAAGGCAACATACATTTTAATCTGCCATACGTAATTAGCCGAATCCTGAATTTTTTTAAACTCATCTATTTTTATTTTTTAAGCAAGTCATCTGATTTACAGCTATGTAAGTTCAGAGCCCTGGGAATACCGACTAAACCTGTGCTTAATTTCTTTGTCTCCATTTCCTACTGATTTTATTATGTACCCTTTAAAAAGTAGCCAAAATAGTCATTGATAGAGATTATTTTAGGGGGATATGTCTTCCCAAATGGAACTTTGTTGTACCATAATTTAAGCATTTGCAAGAGTGTCATATGATATCAGTGGTAAAGAATCTGCATGCCAATGCAGGAGGCACAAGAGATGTGGGTTCAGCCCCTAAGTTGGGGAGCTGCCCTGGAGGAGGAAATGGCAACCTGCTCCAGTATTCTTGGCCTGGAAAGTGCTGTGGACAGAGGAGCCCATGGGCTGCAGTCCATGGGATCACAAAGAGTCAGACATGACTGAGAACACACACATGTGATATCAGACTCATTGCAAGAAGATGAACATCTGGCAGACTTACCTTTTTTCTTTTAATGAAAAAATACTGAAGGGAAAAGTACACGTGACATTCAGGAATATATAGAGGACACCAGACCAATAGGGAAGATAAATTGGGGGAAATAGCTAAAATAAATACTTCAAGTGTGTATAAGCTATGAACAAAAGAGATTAAATAAACTTCAGAAATACGAAGAGTTAAACAGTGTCTCATGGATTTCTTTTTTTTTTTTTTCAGGTGAAAAATTAGATAATTTTCAAAGCTGGAGTCGAATCAAACGTTAAATAATGGCAACAGGTGATTTAAAAAGAAGCTTACGGAACTTAGAACAAGTGCTTCGCTCGCTAAATTATCCTAGAGAGGTGGATTGTGTAGGGTAAGCTGCAATATTGAACTTCTTTGTATTATTTTCACTAATGATGTGAGGTAACATTTGACATGGGAGGAGTATCTAAATAAAAATACAGATTTTATATAGGTCTTAATTTTTTTCATCGAAGTTACTGAGATATTTTAGAAAGCAGTTAGGGGTTTGTTTCTAAGTAGGAATTAATGAAAAATTCCAACTCAAGAGATTTGAAACAGCCTTTAGAAGTAGAAGCACAATATTGTAAGTATGGTCTCTGTACAACTTTTAATCTCATGGAAGTATAATGGATTTCATTAATTCTTTAGTTTACCAGCCTCCCGCATTTAGTTGGGTGGTATTCCTTTTTGATTTGGAAGATTCTAGTTAACAGATTTCTTATGACAATTTATATCACACTTGTAGATTGTTATTAAGCTGTCTCACTTAATAGCCCCACTTTGAACCATTTGCTTTAGTTTCCATTGTCCAAATATGACTGACTTGCCTTTATAAAATAGAGCAACATATGTTTCTTCTCTAATTCTGCTAGTCTGATATACACTCCTATCATTCTTTAGCCTTTGATACCTCTTTTCCTTCCTATGTGGGGTTGCTGACTGATATTTCTCCCAGGAGAATGCAGCTTGACGTCTGGTGCTTTTATTCAATTCACTGCAGTTTCCCCCTTTCTAGAACTGCATGGAACATCTTAGAAGCTAATTAGACATTTATTCTATGAATGTATTGAGGGACAAGTTCATATTAGGTATGTGTTCAAGTAGTGAGTGAACCTGAGTTAAGCCAACTCAGTAGCATCCAAGATATTCTAATTGTGAATCAGGGAAAACTAACTAAGAGAAGGCTGCCATTGAAAGAGTAGTGAAGAGACAAGGGAAAGTTTAGCTCAGATGACTGTGATTACGACCATCATCTGTGAGAAGCAGAAGGTTATTCCTTAATCTGCTCCCATACTATGTTCCGGTCATATATTGGTTTCTCAAAATAAGGACATCTCTACTATCCAGACTTGCAGGGACTAATCAGTTTGAGTAACCACATTTTCTTCTTCTCACTTTTAAGCATTAACATTTTAAAAGGCATTTTGGATAGAAATAATTCTGAAATGTACTGATTATTCTCCTCTCTTCTGAGTATAGCATTCAAACATTTGGTTTTTCTTATTGACCTAAGCTTATCATTAAGAACAAGTTTAGATTATTTTATAATGTAGTAATGTCTGCAGGGTTTATTGACACGGGGTTGGGGGAGGTAACACTAGCTTGCTGCTTCAGATTGCTCTCCTTGGCCACACACACACACACACACACACACACACACACCTCCCCTGCCCCCCCCCCCCCATGTATTCTGGGTTTCTTTATACTTTTTCCCTTTTTAAAGTTTTATCCTGACATCTGTTGTTTTTTTGTGTTGGCTTGCCAATTTATAGTATTTGTTTTTCTTACTGTTTCTAGTCTAAGTCTATGGAAACTGGATAACCAAGATTTTTGAGATTATTTAGCAAAAGAGGTATTCATTACAGACTGACTGTTTTCTATCATCATGTTCATAAAATAGACAGATTTTTCTGTAAAAAGTACTTTTTCATGTTCTGTTTTGAACTGTCTTACAGAGAGACAGAGTTGCCAGAGCAATTTTCTCATTGAATAAATTATAATTGTACCCATAAAAATAAAAAGAGAAACAATTTATTTTTGTCCTGAAAAAACAAAATGTAATGTTATTATATTTGTTCTCTTCCTTATTTTAAAATTGGGGGCAGGATGGGGAGATTTATAGACATGTTTGAATTTTGTGGAAAGCAATCATTTGAAGTAAGTGCATTGTTACATCAGTTGAACAAATACTTGCTGTGCTTTGTTGAGAGACAGTCAGTGAAGGCACTTCTTGGTGAGAAAGATCCATGTGTGGAGACAGTTAGACAACAGTACCAGACAAGGGCATGAGGCATCAGATCCTGAACACCTGGGGAGTTGTTCTAGAGAGATCCTTGTGGGTCAGAAAGATGGCTTCATGGAAGACTTGAGATTGGATGGATTTATTCATACAGAATGAATGACACATAACTGAAGAGAAAGACATACTTGTCTAGGCTAGAAGAATCAGCATAATCTAACAAGGTAGATTCCCCTGATGTCAGGGGAAGATCGTAAACTGGTCAGCCTTGTTAGCAGTGATATCTTTTCCAGTCCTGGTATCCTCATCTGTAACTTAGAATTCATAGTATTTTTCTCTTGGAGGTTTATGATAAAGAGTAAGTGAGGTGATATGAGAATATTTGCAAAACCATAAAGCCTAGTTGCGTACGCTAAGGAGGTACATTTGCTGTATTGGTAGGAGAAAATAGACTAGATCAAGTAAGGCCAGTCTTTGGAAAATTAATAAATACTGTGATAAACAGACTGTTGGTATTGATGCTGAAGAGTTTTTGTTTCATAGTGATTTGGCTGCACTGGTTTAGAGTAGGGGGTGGGATCTGAAGGGTCTCGTGCATCCCCTAATTATTATGGCTGTTGTGTTAAATTATGAGTTTTTAACAGCTTTTTGTTGTGGAATTAAGCGTATTAAAAATCTTTTTTCTCTTTTTTCCATACAGTTTGGTAAAAGGAGATACAGCAGCCTCTCTGCCCATCATCAGCTATTCCCTTACCTCATACTCACCCTATGTAGCAGAACTTCTGGTCGACTCCAATGTTGAGCTCCTAGCAAAGAATGACTTACGCTTCATAGATACTGTCTATAAGGTATTTCGAGTTTATGAAACAATAATTCTTTTAGAAGTCATCGAATGATTTTTTTAGATCAATATTTTTATAACTCCTTACATATATAGTTGATAGTATTTTCATATGATTTATCTTATGTAAATACAGTCTCTGTTTACAGTCAAGATGCTTTTATGTTTCATACTCTAATAAATATGATGACTGGTAAACATTTATCATTGATTATCATTTGTCTATTTTATATCTGTTTTTAGTAAAATTTGGTATACTGGCAGAAGTTAGAGTGAATGTAGGTTTATTAAGTAAAATTTGTGGTTCATAGATTGTGAGTTAATTTATTAATTTAGTTGTTTGTAAGAAGGAACTGCAACTTATGTTAGAACAACTTGTGTTCCTTGAGATCTGAAACCATGTCTTATTATCTACTTTGGCATCTACACTTGTACTACATGTATCCTGGACTTAATCTCTGTTTGATTTTTCAAAGCCCTACTTTGTATCATTAATTTTATTTATGTACTGTGATTTATGTAACCTTAAAAAAATAGTAAAAGCCAATTTATCAAATCAAATCTGCTTTTTTTTTCTTTTTTAAGTAAAGAGTTTGATGAGATGGTAGCTTTTATATGTAGTCTTTGTTTAATCTTCCCTTTCTTTGCTTCTTACCTCAGAAAGCATCCGTGGCAGCCTAAAAGGACTTCTAGGAAATCTGAGGTTACAGAAGAGATTTTGGAAATTACTCTTTTAATCTGTTTCTTTCATTTTACACACGAGAAATTGAAACTGAGTAGCCTACTGACTTGTCTAAAAATTGTCATAATTTCTATAAACAAAGAGAACTATGGTTTTCTGATACCTGGTATTAGCAAGCAAAGGAGTTTTTCTAGTTCCTATGAGAATATTTGAAGCTTTTGATGATTATCTTTTCCATCTTTCTGGATGGCTATCTGGTACATTCCTAGCTACCTGTTTTCTACCTATTTCCTACTTGATCCGATCTCAGCACCCCTACAAATCTCTTTAGTGCCCTTTCTATAGTGGCCTAATCCTCTCCCATCTCTTAAAAATGGTAGTACATCCCTGGTCACTTACCATTTTAGATTTTTGAAAGAAATTGCTCCCAACCATTATGCTGGTCTATTATTTCCTCTTTACAGCTTCTTCGTGATCAGTTTAATTATAAACCAATCTTGACAAAAAAGCAGTTTATCCAGTGTGGATTTGCAGAATGGAAAATCCAAATTATATGTGATATTTTGAATTGTGTGATGAAAAAGCACAAGGAGTTGAGTAGTCTTGAGAAGGTAATTTTATTAATAGATTCTTAACTTATGTTAAGTGGCTATATTTTAATATATAAAATCAATACCTAGTCAGCAAATTAATGCACAGTACAATTACTGTGCTACTCACAGATTTGAGTGGCCTTACAATGCCAGATGTTTGCTTTAAATACAAGTCATTTGTTTTGACACATTTGTGACTTGAAGCTACTAGTCCTAAACTAATATAACAAACTAACATAACACATTTTCATCACTTTGTAGTTTTCAAAAAACATGTGGTCTCATTAGACTTGCAGTATTTGGCAAATTTCATGAAAATTTAAATGATAGAGGAATTTAATATATACATGCTACCTTCCAACATAGTTTAGAAAGAAAGAAAGAAAGAAAGTGAAGTTGCTCAGTCGTGTCCAACTCTTTGCAACCCCATGGACTGTAGCCTAACAGGCTCTTCCCTCCATGGGATTCTCCAGGCAAGAGTACTGGAATGGGTTGCCGTTTCCTTCTCTAGGGGATCTTCCCGACGCAGGGATCAAACCCGAGTCTCCTGCATTCCAGGCAGACGCTTTAAAATCTGAGCCACCAGGGAAGCACATAGTTTATGAAATCTTAATACCTTTTTTTTTCAGACTCCATCACAACAAAGAAAAAAGACCAGTTCTGCCAAGTCAGAACCTTGTTCAAGTGCTGAGAAGACATCTTCTGAACCTGTGGGCATTGATGTCACTGGCAGATATGTGACTTCAGGAAAGGTGGGACAGTACAAAGACAGTGTGTCGCGTTAAGAATTACCTGCCTGACTGATCCAACACACAAGGTTCACTTTTCTGCCTAACATCTAGAAAAACATTCTATTCAAACATTAGAGTGTAAGGATTTTTCACAATACATGTCGTGTATTTTTTGGGAACATTCCTAAAGTTAGAAGAAGAGGGTAGAAATGTACAGTTGAGCATGTTTTCTCTTTATATTCCTAATCCCAAATTCTGCCTCTTGTGATGGTGAAAATTTACTCTTAATTATGTATCTAATCTTCCTAAAGGCCTTCGCTTTAGTTCTAGATCTTGATTTATATACATTTATATTTCTGTACCAGGAGTATAGGTTAGCCAATGGTTGATAGTCCTTAAATCTATAATCTGGTTTGGGGATGGTGTTCTGAATATTTTCTGTTTGTTGGCCGATACTTTCCCTGTCCTTGTCTGCTTCAAGAAGCTGTGGCTGAATGAGTTCAATGCATTTAGGGATAGTTTTTCTATCTCCAAGGGAAAATGAAACCATAATATTATTTTATAATGGTGAATGTGCTTTCAGCTGTCTTCCGCATGGGGCAAACCCATCGAGACTGAAGGAAAGACTATCAGACAAATAATCAATGTGACATTATATACAGGATTTGAGTATATTTGAGTAAGATTCAGGGAGTTATTTTTCCCCAATTCATAATATGAGTTATATTATGAGTAAAGTATAAATAAATTCACAGATTCTGCTTATATAACTCATGAATTTATTCTGCTTATATAACTGTGAATTTATTTATACTTTACTCCATTATAAAATGTAGTGACACTTAACTATACTAAAAAGGCTCCTATGTCAGGAACTTAAAAAGAAAACTGCCTGTTCTGTCTCAGGTAATGAGGGCACTGTGAAAACAAATGTAACTGTCCTGAATCCTTTCCCAACTAGAATTTATCTAAACAGGGAATTTCTTATTCCAGATTTTTCAGATCTTCATTGTGCTTTTTTAGCACAGTATTAGGTACACTGTAAGGACTTAATGAATCTGAGTTGATATAACTGAATGCATTTTTCAATCTTCTATTTCAGTGTGGGGCTGAGAAATGATCTAAATTGTCTTAACGGAAAAAGATACAAAATTTTAAAACATTAGACTTATTTTTAATTTTCTTAAAATTTCTTTTGTTATCCATCAGAGTTTTATCAATTATATCAAAATTATCAGAAACTTGGGTAGGTATTAAAATTCTTCCAATTTAGAGAAGTTGGAGTCAGTAAGTACCCTGGTTTATATGAGAAGCTGAGTCAGTGCTAAAGCGAATTGTCTCCTTCTCCCATGCTATTTTGGAGTGCTAGTTGTAACTTCTGTGTCAATGTGTGCTGAGTTTCATTGTACATATACAGATTGTCTGTAGAAAAAGGAACTGGCAGAAGAGTCCTGCATAAATGCAGTTTCACCTAAAGCCTTCCTCTCAATGCTTTCCTTTTGTAATTGTTATTGAGGAAGGTCTGATGTTTTGTGGTTTATTTAATAGAAAAAAAACATTGTAATGAGTCCTACTCATAAAGCCAGCTCAATTATCTATATGCATGAATAGTGTGTTAACCTTTTAAAAACAACTTCCTCTTATGGACCGTCTCAAATATTTACCAAAGTATCCATTTAGAGTTTTAGCAATTTGTCAACTCTTTGCTAATCTTCTTTTATCTTAATTATAATCACTTTTCTCAACATCTTTTCCCCCAAATTGAAACCTTTTGAAACAAGTCACAGACGTTGTTGAATAGATTATTTCAATATTTTGTAAAATATAAAAACACTTTTTAAAAATCATGACCACAACTTTATCATCACATATAAAATATTAATAAATTTGTAATATTTGGTGTATGCATACATGGTAATTTATACTTCTATAAATCTTAAATGGAAAATAGGATGTTTGTTTTGAAAAATTACTATGTGTGTGTTTAAAATAATTGTGGAAGAGAACATGAAAGCATCTCTGATGTATTTTTCTCTATGCAGAAGAAAGCTGTGGTGATCCGACATCTGTACAATGAAGATGATGCTAACATTCCTGAAGATACAGTAACAGATGTTAACGAAGCATTTGATGTTTGTGACTTAAAGGCTGCTGAAATAACAATTCCTGAATTACAGGTTCCTGACATTAACTGTGAACAACAAGTAAGAATTTGGGGCTTCTTGAACCAGTATTTCTTGCTTTGATGTACATAATTATTTAAGTGTCTAACCTTTGTAACATTTCTAGTCTTTTAAACTAATGATCATGACATGTTACCATTACTTAAGAATCACTAAGTCTTACTGAATATAATTAAAAAGATATTATTTGCTCCTCATGTTTAGGGTACTAGGAGAGATGATGCAAAGATGAATAAGACATAGGGTTTCTTCAAGCTTTGCAATCTAGTGAGAGACATAGACTACTTTGTAGTGAAGGTTCTTTTCCACCTCTTCCCTATATTGATGAATGGAAAAAAATGATGCACTACAGCCCTTTCATTTTCCTTTTGGGGCCCTTGCTGTCCTTTGTGCCTTCTTTCCCTCTCTTTCCATGAGTATTATTTCTATTACTTTGTAGTCACAGACCCCTGTTAAAATGTCTGGTCATTACTGCTTCTGTTAAAACTTCTTTTTATGTCTTTTATGCCTTGTGACTTACCTCTTGTTATATAGTTGATATGTAAAAGCCACCAGATATCCATTAGGCTTATTTCCTGTTTAGAGCAATGGGAACAATCTCAGTGTACTTTCATTTGTTGGTCATTTCCTCTTAGTTTTCCTAATTATAAGAAGCTATTAGTTATAGTTTTATTTTCCTAACTGATACTATTCTATCATTTTAGGATATAAAAGTCAATCCTGAGGTTGCTGCATTACAGTCTATGCTTGCTGAATGCCAAGAAAAGCTTAAGAAACTGACTTGCATAGAGAGTAGATTAGAATCTTTGGAAGAAAAAATGAAAGGGAAAGTGATGGTGAATGAAAAAACCTGGGCTAATCTTCTGAGTCGTGTCACTCTTCTTGAAACAGAAATGCTTTTATCTAAAAAGGTATTTTCTTTCCTTTGCTTTTACAGAGTATCTCAGATATAATAAAGAACTTTTATTCATTATTATGTGTGTATTCTTCAGGATGCTAAATAAGAGACTGTTTTGGGTCTTGGGAAATATTTAGTTGGAATGAAGTCCTAGTAGGACACAGCCTGTTTGGTGGTGCCTGTTGTGACTATCGCTTTTCCCTTTATCCAGTAGGAAAATCTGATGAACTTGTATCAATTTCTGGTCGTAGTCTATCTTCTTAAAAAGTAGATTCAAGGTTTCTATCTCCTTCCACATTTGAAAGATCAATTTTATTTATTTATTTATTTTTACTTTACAATACTGTATTGGTTTTGCCATACATCAACATGAATCCACCACGGGTGTACATAAGTTCCCACTCCTGAACGCCCCTCCCACCTCCCTCCCCATACCATCCCTCTGGGTTATCCCAGTGCACTAGCCCCAAGCATCCTGTATCCTGCATCGAACCTAGACTGGCGATTTGTTTCTTATATGATATTATACATGTTTCAGTGCCATTCTCCCAAATCATCCTGCCCTCTCCCTCTCCCACAGAGTCGAAAAGTCTGTTCTGTACATCTGCGTCTCTTTTGCTGTCTCGCATACAGGGTTATCGTTACCAGAAAGATCAATTTTTATATGTAGAGATATTTATGTTTTGCTTATAAATAAAATAACAGTAAGCATATATATGTTATGCTTAGCAGTAAGAATATAAATTGAGAACATATCTTTTTATTTTATTCTAAATACTAAATTGCATTATTTCAGAATAATGAATATATAGAGTTTAATGAGATGAGTGAAGACTATGCTTCCAGTAGTGACATGGACAGTCTCAATCCAGGTGAGCTCTTGGTGTATTGGAATTGGTGATATGATTAGGAGATCTCACAAAAATGTTTTTATAGTATTTGATTATTTTAATCCCTGAAACCTTATTTTTTTAGAAATTGCAAAACTCCTAAGAAGAAAGAAAATACTGAACTTATGGACAAGTCAAGAGTTTCTAGAAAAGCCAACTTACATATAGTAGTGAAATAAATTCCAATGTACAAAATTGCAAACTTGTAGAGGCATTTTATTCTTTTATTTGCAAAGTGCTTTAGACTAATAAATGGACCTCCGTAGTTTCTCATTTAAATTTAACAATAACTTTCACCAGGAATGGCTTCCCTGGTGGCTCAGATGGTAAAGAATCTGCCTGCAATGCAGGAGACCTGGGTTTAATCCCTGGGTCAGAAGATCCCCTGGAGAAGGGCATGGCAACCCACTGTAGTATTCTTGGCTGGAAAATGCCATGGACAGAGGAGCCTGGCAGCTACAGTCCATGGGATCACAAAGAGCTGGACATGACTGAGCGCCTAACACATAATAACTTTCACATATGTGAATAATATATGTAAAAGAAAAAAAAAACACATTTGTCAGTAACCTGTAATGTGTTAAAAACCTCTTATATTTCAACAGTTCACCGATGATGATAGAATGTGAAGGACCTAGAATTGGGGCAATCGCCATGTCCCTTAACTTCTTTGGCTACTGGCATTTCCATTGTGACTGAACAGCAGGGATAAGGTTTCTAAGCTGCTTCTCAGCACTGCATACTTAGTGTACATGCCAGTTTCATTCCACAGCAACAATTTCAATATTTAGGTTATTAGGTACAGTTATTAGAGATGCTGTTTCTGGCACTAAATTTATTATAGACTACAAGTTTCAGATTTGGTAAAAGTTGGCCTTTTTTCTCTTTATTATTCATTACTCAACAAATTTCTAAGCTCAGTTCCAAGACCCTTGAGAGCAAGAACTTTATCTTATGGTCTGTCCACATAATGTCTGTATTTTTGTCCCCAGTAAATATTTACGATAGACATCAAGTTTTCATGCATTGCAAGAATACTGAATGCCTGCTATTTGCAAACATTGTCTTTGCCGAGTTCGATGTTGCCTGTTTGGGCTTAAACTTTTTAAATAACATATTGCAGCACATACTATTAACCCCTTAGTTAAACACATAACCAAGTTTAAGACCTGTGCTAGGACTCAGAGTGATGAGCAGAGAGACTACTGTCTGACATGGATTATAGATTAGGAATGAGGTGAATACTTGTCTCAAAAAATTTTTAGTCTGACCCTGATCAATTAAGAGTCAAATTTATGAAGTTTATACATTATATCTTACCTATACATGCTACCTGGAAGAAGAGGGTTTGACTTCTTTTGATGCTGAGAGTAGCAGTTCACCAATCTCATCTTAGAATCATGTTGGGTTGGGGGTGGTTTCTGTGAAGTTCATGCTGATGAGTGAGTAGAGGAATGGAGCCAACAGGCAAGAGACTGTGGCTTGATGAGAGCCTAAAGTTCTCATGTGGTAATATTCTATTCCACAATACAAAGATTGTCTGTGTAGGCTTATGGTAAACTGTGTAAAATAGTTTAAATGGGTACCTGATTTTTTCTGGGGGGGGCCTTGTTTTTGCATATGTACCATGACTAAAAATGCAGGGCTTATGGGGTTGATTGGACAGAAACTTGTCTTGTCTGTGATGTTCTATAATTGATTCAGTTGTAGGAAAGACTTGCCATCATTTTGCTGAATGAATAATATCAGGATACTGGAAAAGGAAAGTTATTCAGTTATATAGAGAAATGAATCTGTGAACCCTGAATTTTAAGCATTTTTTTCCATACATATCAACTAAGGGTAGAATGTTTCTTGATTTTTAGGAAGTATATACAATCAGTTTTAGTAATAATTGCCACTATTTTAAGAAAAGAAAATTCATGGGTCGGTAGCCTATATTTAAAAATACATTAACTTGTATATTCAGTTGATTGCTATCATGATAAAGATAATATTACTTTTCTTGATTTTTATTGGCCAGTTTTTAACATCTAGATCTTCATGTGCAGGTCATTATCCTAAAAGAATATTAAAGACTCATCTAGACCTATACCAGTAGCCATTTTATATTGAGATGTTTATTTTCCTTCCCTCTATACATAAAATTTTAGATATTTGACTCTCCCACGAAAGGAAAAGTTAATCTAAAAATTAATTTCTCCACAGATAGAAAAAGCAAAGAGGAAAGGCATGCAAATATTCCTTTATCCTTTGGTTATAGTACGGTGTCATCAAATTCAACTCCCAGAACCTCAACTGTTAATTACTGTGGTTTGAAAGAGATCTCAGAGGTAAGAAGAATCTGGCAACCACTTACATGATTTCCTTTGTAATGCCAGAAAAAGTAAGCATTAGATTTAGTTGTAGATGCCATTGGCAAGACAAATAGTGAAACTATAAATCTCAATCTCATAAAAATTCTTTGTGATAAATAAACAGTACTTAGTGTAGTGTTTTAGACTGTGTTTTATATGTTCACGGTCCATCTTGGATTATGGTTTACTTTGAGAAATTGCCTAAATTTGTTGCTTTTTAAATTAAAGGAAACAACAATGCAGAAAATGGAAAGGATGAAAAAAATGTAAGTAACCAGAAAAGGGCAACAGAGATTCATTTCTCTATAGGGAATTGTGTTGGATTACAGTATATAAAGAATGTACATGTGTGTTTCAAACCTTGAAGGCCTCTCAATCAGGTGTGGAATTTCCTTCAAGACTCCAGTGAATAATAAATCCATCTACAGTTATGTGTTTGTGAGATGAGTCACTGTTTTTGTTTCCAACAAGCGATGTAAAACATTGTTAATGAAATTAATTGCAGATTAAAGAGTGTGATGATATTTTTGGTTGATATTAATAGTTAATCAAGAAATTATCTATTTTTGATAACTAGTTTGTCAAACTTAAATTTTATGTATGTAGATGAATGGTGTGGGGACATATAAGTATTGTTAAAGTGTTGCTAGTCTTTTTCAGAAAGTTGTTGGTATGATAATACTGAATATGATACTTTCATCTAATATAAATATAAATTATGTGTATTTTTTAGAGAGAAGTTGAAATAAAATATGAAATTATGTAAGGTTATCATGCAGCCTACTACTTTAAAAAACTATATATATATTTTTTTTGAAATTTGAAATGTGCTGAAATAACTTATGCTCCACGATTTAAAGACTTAAAATTGACTCTAGTTATTTTACTTTCCCTTCTGGCCCCGGTATGCTTATTAACAGTACTTGTACCTATAAATAGGCACTGAAGTTTATTTAAGGCTCAAAAGCATAATTTCAGCAACCTAAATCCTACACCTCACTATGGATTAGTTATTTACTTAATATATTATTTATTTATTATATTTCAGGTTTGAAGAAACTGCAGAGTTACTGAAATGTCCAAATCACTAATTATAGAATTGTCTGCATGAACTTCTCTAGGACTTTGGCTACTGTACATGTTGTATATTTTAAAGAGTTCTCTATGCAATTTCAATACACTGGAATGTTCTTATTAGAATTTGAATTCCATTTGGTATATTTGCTTTTTGGTTCCATATTGAATAAATACTTAAATATTTTTGCGCTTTGATTATACTGCTTTACTGTTTTGCTATTAGGACAGCTAAGGTGCCAGTACACTTCTTTTAGAGCGTGAAGTCATTCCAGCACTATGTTTTTGTGTCGATATTTGTTGGCAGTGTGCTAAATAATATGTTTTTTAAAGTACAGGCTTGAGGACCATGGTTTACATCCTGTTGGAAACGCTCCACCTGGGACTTGCATGTTGTCCCTAGGAGGCTCTCATACCTACCATCTTGCCATCTGTACTAACGAATATGTTGTAATGAAAATTTGAAAATACTCATTGAAGTTTAAATAAATGTACAACTGTTTCATGCGCAGTCAAAAGGCAGCAGCACATTTTCGATTAATGTTGAGGAAGTCACGGCATGATTCTCCTTTTGTGTTTGGCAGCAAGTTGGACAGTTGTGAAAAATGTGTTGAGTGTTTTAGTACTCTATTCTGTAACACATTTTAAGACCAGCAGCTCAGACACAGATGGTGGCCGTTCAGTATTACAAGATACACAATGAGTATTTTTGTTTGTTTGTTTTTTTAAATGATGGGAAGTTATATTCTTTTTGAGAGAGAAAATGATCTTAGATGAACTTAAAGAAAAGTGGAATTCATTTTAAATAACTAGATGAATTGTTTTATTTACTCATATGTTTATATAATGTAATTTGATATTTGCCACATGTGAAACATTAATAGTAAGTTAAAATTCTAAGTATAAGTAACCTAAAAAATACTTTTATTATTCTAATACAGGGACATGTGGCGTCATCATACTTTAAAATTATGAACTTTTGAAGTTAGCATACAACTTTGAGTTTAGTAGTTTCAGTAAATATTTCTAGAATTAATGAATTCATTCAGCTTTATTTCTTTCATTTGCAAAAAGTTATAAACCAAGAGATTATGAAAAACCACTTTATCAATGAAACTTCTAAAAATTTAGTATCCGTAGGCATGGAATTGTAGCACCACCTTGTGGTTTATATGCTGGTATTTTATCTTTTATTAAGATGTGTGGTTTCCTGTAAAATGTAGGATCTTATTTTCCCTTTGAAAAATCAGATTCAAGTTTTAAAAAGAAATGTTTTGGAATCTTTTTTGCACAAAAGAGAAGTTATCTTCTTTTCTCATGGTCTCTTTTTCCCCTCTCTCCCCTTTATGTAGTATACACATAGACCAATTGTTATTGTTTAGGCTCTTAAGTTGTGTCCACTCCATGACCTCATGGACTGTAGCTCGCCAAGCTCCTCTGTCCATGGAATTCCCAGGCAAGAATATCGTAGTGGGTTGCCATTTCCTTCTCCAGGGGATCTTCCTGACCCAGGGATAGAACACGCGTCTCCTGCATTGGCAGGTATATTCTTTACTACTGAGCCACCAGGGAAGCCATGAATACCAATTAAAAGATTTTAAACATTTTAAATTTCCTGATATACATTAAGTGTGCCAAATATAAATTTCTATTGAAAATATAATAAAAGATGTCATATTGTCTAGTAGAATTTGGAATCCAAATTTTTTCATACTTTTATCTAACAAACTTACACAGGAATTAATGAAAACAACTCATAAGAACACCATGCATTTACACTTACAAAGAATCTTACTACTTTGACAATGTAATTTTTGGGGGAAAAGAAAGCAAATTTGACTTCATTGAAGTTATTTTTTATTCTTTAACTCTCCTGGAAATGGTAGAAAACTTTTTCCTCTTAGGTGATTTGGTGAGTAGCTTGAAACCATAAACCAGCCACTTGAAGTTCTTAAGAAAGTAAGGAAGGGGACTCCTGGTGAGATTATTTGGAGCTACATAATTAAACCCGCAGTTAACTAGAATTTTCACGAACTCCATCCCCTTAATTTTCCCCTAAGTGGGATGAAAGGTATTTATTATACTGCTCACAAAGGTATCAGCACCTGGTGTGGCCCTACCTATGCTGTGCTCTGAATACATCTGGATAGAGATCAGATAGAAACACTGAGAATTCATAAGGTGAAGTAAGAAGTAATGTCAACTCTATGAAAATTGTAGGCATAACTCAGGACTATTAAGTTGGAAAAAATGGCTCTACATTTGTTTGTTTGTTTCACTCTAACACTTTGTAATGTCATGTTTTAACATGTAATACATTCCCTGAAAAATAAAACTTCAAGACTTTGGAGGCTGCATTTCATGCTACTCATTCCTACAGCTTTACATCGTTGACAGGCACTTGGGGAGGCATTAAAAAGTAAATGAACCTTGTCAATTTTACGAACTACAACACTTTCTGAGATCCAATAACATTATAGGTTTAATTTTTACTTTTTAACAATTCCCAAGTTCATCTAGTGAAAATGTCAGGTTTCTTACCCTACTCACTCAGAGTGATAAAAGACAGCAGTAGTGACAGAGAACATGCAGATTTATGGATGGGAGGGGATCTTTCACAATCCATACTCATTTGATTATGGTTTTTATATCTAATACTTGTAGTAGTATGAATGTCTTATTTGTCTCTAAAGTTCACAAATCACAAAAATTATTTGATTAAAAAAATTTTAATATGAAATATTCAACTCAACATTTTAAGATTAAGAATAGAGCACTTGGATTCCCCTGATGGCTCAGTGGTAAAGAATCCACCTGCCATTGCAGGAGACATGGCTTCGATCCCTGATGGGAGGATCCCACATGCTGCGGAACGACTACAGCCTGTACACCACAGCTGCTGAGCCTATGCTCTCGAGCCTGGCAGCCACAACTGCTGAAATCACATGCCTCAGCTACTGAAGTCTGAGCACCTAGAGCCTGTCCTCTGCAATAAGCCACTACAATGAGAAGCTGTCACACCACAGCTAGACAGTAGCCTCTGCTTACCTCAACTAGAGAAGAGCCCATGGCAGCAACATAGACCCAGTATAGCCAAAAAAAAAAGAGCATTTATTCAATAAGTATCCCAAATGCATAAATAATTTGAATTATATATTATGGATGGGTATTAAGATAAAGGAGGTCGTCATAATTACTGATTTCTGAATCTGACATCTTAATTTCAATTTAACATCAGTCATTTAGATGGTATATCATCTTGCTATATCTGGTAATGTATTTAAATGTGGAAAATAATATGTAGCATGAATTTATAAGTTGATTATTTTTAACATAATTTCCCATACTTAAAGCGTGAATATTTCTGAGCCTTAATGCAGTAAGTTTCTCCCAATAAAAAAGGTGAGCAATTTTTAGAAACTACCATAATTTTAAAAGCTTGCACTAAACTAGGCAGGTCTAATTTAAAGCACTAAAAGCCAGAGAATTTTTACCAAAAAAAAAAAAAAAGTGAGATTTCTACTTGCAGCAATATGACAAGATATTAAAAGAATTTTTTAAACTCCTGCAAGAAACCATCAAACATTCTGGAGGAAATGCACTAAATATTTATCACAAGAAATTGAAAGAAATTCTTAAGGACCTAAAGAGGAAGCAAAAATTCAGAGGGCTTGCAGCTGACTTGGGGTAGTTTGTTGACAGTAGGAACATAAGGCCTTGAGGGTTTTTCCTTCTTGTTTTCTCGTCAGCCTGATTGAGGAATAATTTTCATATAATAAAACTTCCTTGGTGGTCCAGTGGTTGAGAATCCGCCTGCCAATGCAGGGGACAAGGGTTCCATTCCTGGTCTGGAAGTTCAGGGTGGCTAAGTCGGAGTACCACAACTACTGAAGCTTATGCCCTGGAGCCCATTCTCTGCAATAAAGAAGCCGCTGCTGCAGTGAGAAGCCATTGCAATGAAAAGCCCATGCGTTGAAACTAGAGAAAGCCCGTGCTCAGCAAAGAAGACCCAGTACAGCCAAAAATTAAAATATTTTTAATTACATACAAATGTTTTAAATTAATTCACCAGTTAACAGAATTCAGTGAGTTTTTACATTCATGCGATTACTTTCCTAATCAAGATCTAGAACATGCTGCTCTGTACCTAGTCCTCCACCTCCACCCTTGTCTTAACAACCACTGGTTTGCATTCAGTCATTTTCATATTGCCATTTCTAAAATTTCACATAAATGTAATTATGCAGTATTTTCCTTTTGAGGTTCACTCATGTACTCTTGCCTGGAAAATCCCATGGGCGGAGGGGCCTGGTGGGCTGCAGTCCATGGGGTTGTGAAGAGTCTGACACAACTGAGCGACTTCACTTTCACTTTTCACATTCGTGCATTGGAGAAGGAAATGGCAACCCACTCCAGTGTTCTTGCCTGGAGAATCCCAGGGACGGGGGAGCCACCAGGCTGCTGGTGGACTGCCGTCTTTGAGCTCGCACAGAGTCAGACACGACTGAAGCGACTTAGCAGCAGCAGGAGCAACATGTTGTGTAAGGGCAAGTTCTTTCCCTTATATCACTGAGCCATATTTCATTGTGTGGAAATACCACAGTTTCTAGATGACTTATCAGTTGATGGACATTGGGTTATTTCTGGTTTGGGAATGTTATGAAGAAAGCTGCTGTGGACATTAGGATGCAAGTCTATTTAAAAATACACTTTTGCTTCTCTTGGGTAAATACCTAGCAATGGAATGGCTGGGTCATGTGATAGGTTATGTTTAACTTTTATGAGAAACTGCTACACTGTTTTCCAAAGTGGCTGTGCCGTTACTTTTCCCACCAGCAGTCTGAGAGTTCCACTTGCTCTACATCCTCACCAACACTTGGTTTTGTCAGTCCTTTGGTGGGTGTGTGACCCCAGCTAGTCAGTTTCCAAGCGCAACCCTCACATGGCTCCGCCTGGCCTGCAGCATTCTCTTCCCACAGGTGGTGAGCACACCTGACTTAGAAACTGTTAAGAGATCTCACCTGTCCTGAGATTATCTCTGTCACCCTAAGGTAGGACACTCCTCCTCACCAGTGATTAATAAACAGGAGGTGTCAACATGGTACCTCATGGTGTTTTTTTTAAACAATTTTATTTGTTTTTGGCTGTACTGGACTTTCATTGCTGTTCCGGCTTTTCTCTTAGTTGTGGCGAGTGAGAGCTACTCTCTAGTTGCAGTGCGCAGGCTTCTCATTGTGGTGGTTTGTCTTGTTGCAGAGCATGGGCTATAGGGCAAGTGAGCTTAGTAGCTGCGGCTCCCAGGCTCTAGAGCACAGACTCAATAGCCGTGGCGCACAGGCTTGGTTGCTCCGTGGCCTGTGGGATCTTCCCAGGTCAGGGACTGAACGTGCCTCTTGAATTGGCAGACAGCTTCTCCAGCACTGAGCCACCAGGGAAGTCCCTCTCATGGTGGTTTTAGTGTGCATTTCTCTAAGATGTTGAGTATCATGTCTTTATTTGCTGTCTGTGTATATTCTTTGGTGAAAGTTTCTTCTTTTCCCTATTTTTATATTGAGTGGTTTTCCTACTGAGTTGTAGGAGTCCCTTATTGAATACCTGTTTTGCAAAGATTTTTCTCCTACTCTCTGACTTCTCAAATTCATTTCCCTTAACTAGGTACTTTTAAAGAGCAGAAGTTTTAAATTTTAATGACATTCAGTTGATCAATTTATTAGTTGTTGGAACAGGAGTGTTGAAATCTCAATTATAACTGTAGTTGAAGGCTGCAAAAAATTCTCATTTCTTTCAGTTCTGTCCTGTATTTTGAATCTGTTGTTATATAGATTCATAAACACTTTGGGCTGTTATTTCTTCATGATAAATTTATTCCTTTATCACTATGAAATGGCCCTCTTTATCTTGAGTAATATTCTCTCATTTGGAAATCTACTTTGTCTGATTTAATATATCCACTCCAACTTTCTTTTAGAAAGTATTATGGTGTTACTCCCCATCTTTTTACTTTTAATGTATTTGAAGTGGTTTTCCTGAAGAGAATATATACTCTGTCCTTGCTCTTTCATGCAGTCTGTAAATCTCTGGAGTGTTTAGATCGTTTACATTTAACTTGATTATGGACATGGTTAGGTTTAAATATACCACCTTATTTATTTTCTTATTTCCCATTTGTTCTTAATTCTTTTCTTAACCTCTTTTTATGCATTATTTTGCATTAGTTGAGTATTTTTTAATATTTCTATTTTATCTCTTGACTTACTAATTATACTTTATATTTATGTGTGTAGTTGCTACAGGTTTGTAGGATACATCTTTAACTTACCACAGGCTACTTTCAAGTAATATTATACCACTTCAAGTATAGTATATGAACATTATAACTACATGTACATTCACCCCTCATGCCTTTTTTGTTAGGCATTTTACTTCTACATGTTTTAATTCCACAAAACATTGTCATTATTTTGGCTTTAAACATTTATTTATTTTTTAAAGAGGTTTCCTAAAAGGTATTTGAAATTATTATAAAACTGTTGTAATTATAACAGTAACTATGATTTCTAAGTAGTTATGGTATTGCAGGGCAGAAAAATAGGCTGTTGCAATAAGCAGAGTACAGAGCTTCCTACCAGACTCAACACAGAATAACGATTATGACGAACTGCATTACTGACTAGTGGGAAAAGGATGGACTATTCAGTGAATACGGGCTTCCCTGGTGACTCAGAATCTGCCTGCCAATGCAGGAGATGGGTTAGATCGCTTGGTGGGGAAGATCCTGTGGAGAAGGAAATGGCAACCCATTCCAGTATTCTTGCCTGGAGAATCCCATGGACAGAGGAGCCTGCAGGGCTACAGTCCATGAGGTTGCAGAGTCATGCATGACTGAGCATGTGTTACACTACATTCAGTGAATAGTTTTAGGAAGGCCTGACTGTCATGGGGTGGGGGAGATTAAATTAGAGCCTCATTTTATACCATTCAGTCATTTAAAGGTAGATTAAAGACATAAATATGGAAATAGAAATGAAAGTGAGGTCTGTGAGCAGCAGCACCAGCATCACGTGCAAACTAAATCTGCATTTTAAAATATGCATATGAACGTTAGGGAAGCACTGGAAAAGATGATCTTTGTGGAAATAGTTCTTAACTCAAATTGCACAGGTCATAAAAGAAAATATAAACTTGACATATGGGAGTTGAATTACTAACTAGAAAGATGGTGGCTTCCTGGAGGGTTGGTTGTTCATGCAGAAGGTAGCCCTCCCTGCAGATGTGTTGGCTGGAAGGTACTTGGCTGAGCACCCCCAGCATCCTATACCTCCTGCACAAATGGCGTGGCTTAAACTAGCCAAAACAGGAAACGATGTGATGGGTAAAGAGAACCATAGACATGGCAGAGCCCAGAAATCTCACTGAGAAGGAGGAGACAGCTCTGCAGGCATTCCAGTCTGGAGGGAATGAGAATCGGGCACTGGGGCTTGGGCCAGTGCGGGCAGCCATGGTGTGTGTGCAGGAGAGGTGGTTGGGGCTCATGACTGCCCTGCTATCCCATCTCTCCACTCCCTGCCATCCCACAGGATGTCTGCCCACAAAGCCCAGGTGTGTATGTTGAGGGGCCACTGTCTGGACCTGTCTGTGGAAATGCTGTCAATGTTAAAGGGCGTTAATAGTTCCAAAACCAACACCCTTTGTGCCTCTCAAGATGATATAGATGTTCATATGGATGAAACACAGGATGAGTTCACAGAGGCATGAGTTAGTGCTGGTGGCTCTGGCTTGACTGTCAAGCCCAGTCTCCATCTCCAGAGGGCTTGTTCAGCTGCTTTGTACCAACTGGAGATGCACCTGCAACCTGGAGTGCCCCTTCCACCTCAATGGCAAGAGACCTGACGGCGGGTTATGGAGAATGGCCAGATCTTTGCACATCTGTATTTTCTACTTTCTCCTTCTCCACCTCACCCACTCTGTGAGCTCTGATCTTCCCCAACAGAGTGTGCGAAGACAGTGGTTCCAGCACTCACATTTCTTCTTTAATGTCACATAAAATGTCTACAGTGGAGCTGATTGAGATTGCAGAGGTGAGCTGGCCACACAGAGTCCATGGGTGCAAGGTCACTCTGGAGCAGCACTGACTGAAGCCCTCAGGTTGCACACACCTGGAAGCCAAACTACGGGAGTGACCATGCTGGCGAAGGAGGGCGATCCTCTGAAACCACGGCCACTGTGCAGGCATATGTCCCCAGCCTTTCCTTCCTGATAGCTGTGGTGGAGGAAGCCACCATCAGAGTTCTTGGGGCAAATAGCTCAACCTCTGAGCTTGGTTTCTTCTCCTGTGAAGGGAAGTTTGCCCTAGGGTACTGGTTCTCAACCTGGGCACTATGGAACCCATGGAGGTTCCAGAAGTTCCTGGAAGACTTTGGTAGGAAGCACAGAAACCGTGAGAGGAGCCCCAGGAAATCTGAGCACTCGTCCCCCATGACTCCCAGCTGATACCTCCCTCTCCATTTGTAAATTTTATTCTTACAAATGTGATTTTTACCACTGAAATACAAATTTGAGAATCCCTTAAAAATATTTCAGTCTATCAAAAGAAGATGTGAGATGACAAAGCAGAATTTTTTTTAGTAGGAATAACCAACAAGTTAGTATTCAGCATCTAAAAAGAACATCCCTAAATAAATATTCCAATAGAATACAAAAGATGAGTTACTGAGAAAAGACATCCTGAATGAGCAATATACAATAAAAAAACACAGTCAATGTGCAAAATTTTAAGTCATTACTAAGTTTTATTAAGGGTGTGGTCAATCAAGTCTTAAATATCTGATTGAAATGTAGTCAGTACAATGACTTTGCAGATAGTTTGGCAAAAAACTTGTAAGATGTGCGTGTCCTATGAAGTAGCAATGCCGCACCACAGCATATACCTTAGATAAATTCCCTCATAAGTATTGACAGAATTTATAAGGATATTCATAGTATTTATAGTAGCATTTCATCAAATTGCCAACAAAAATAGTAACCACTGGTGACAACTGAGGCTGAAGAGGTAGAATCTTATATATTATCCTAAGGAGCTTTATCTTGTGACACAATGGGAAGCCACGAGGACTAGAATATTGTTTTAGGAAGATGTCCCTGGTAGTGTTTGAGGAGGAACAAGGAGAGGGCAAAGCTGGAGGCTGGGGGACTAGTTAGAGAATGCTTACAGGGTCCAGGAGAGAAACGAGGCTGAAGGTAAAGAAAGAGCATTGGAGATAAAGAGGGGACAGAAAAGAGAGATACTGACTGGATAAGGAAGAAAGGGTGTTTCTGCCTTGGATAGGTGATAATCACCTGACAGCTTTGACAGCAGTCCCATGGAGTCACTTTAAAGCGCCCTGTCTCTAGTGGGTCCAGCAGGATAAATAACATCCAACAGATCACTTCAGATAAATATTTTGATTTGTTGGCTGGGCTCCTTTATACTGGTTGATACCAATTTAGTATAATGTCTACCTCAGTGATTTAGTTGCTTCATAGTAGCAATCAGTTTTCTGGCAGTGGTTTTACAAAGTTCTAAAAGACTCAACTACAGCCCTTTTTCTTTGAACTACTTAAAGATGGTCTCTGCTATGTCCTGGGACCGGCCCTGTTTCCTCTGTTCTCCCAGTGATATCAAAAGGCAACCTTTGTGCATGGATTCATCAACTGGGGCCTATCTTCAAGTCAAAACCAATGCATTGTTCATTTTGGTTTTGGAATTAAAGACCATAAAATTGGTTGGGGTTTTTGTTGTTGTTTTTTGTCTGTCTTTTCATTTTGTTTGTTTTCTCTGAAAAGTGAAGAAGTATAATTATTAATGTGGAATAATCTACTTAATGGTGATGGGGATTGTAGACACATTTGCTGTCTGCTCTCACGCTTAACTTTCTTTGGGGGATTTACCCAAATTTCCTAGTGGGTAACAATACTTTCCCTTTCTGAGCCATGTGTTGTTGTTGTTTACTCACTAAGTCATGTTTGACTCTTGTGACCCTATGGACTATAACTTGCCAGGCTTCTCTGTCCATGGGATTTTCCAGGCAAGAATACTGGAGTGGGTTGCCATTGCCTTCTCCAGGGGATATTCTTGACCTGCATCTCTTGTGTCTCCTGCATTAGCAGGGGATTCTTTACCATACAACCACCAGGGAAGCCCTAAGCCTCAAGCAAAATGACTTCAGGTATAAGCCCACTTGCCTTATAACTCATTCTACTGATTCCCAGACACTGATTGACAGATGAGCAGGCCACTCAACTGTAGGCAAAGAACTTGGTCTTCTGGGGAAGACGAGTTTCCTTCCCTTGCCTCCATAGCTACCAGAAAAGACTCTTAACTCTGTTCAGTGTGATGTGAGGGTGTGGCTCTGGAGTTTATATACTTGCTTGTGCCTGAGTGAAAAGCTGCCATGTGGAACCCACAGAGGAAGGTATGTGTTCACAGCATTTAAGATGCTGAAGGAAGCTTCTTGCAAAGCCAGGTCTCTTTGTGGATTTTCACTGCCATGAAACAGTACACTGCTATTATTAGAGACCTTATGGGTGTAATGACGTACCCAGAAAATTATGTGTAACTTTTGAAAAATCAACCTCATTTCTCTAATTATTTTCTCATGACAAGAACTATTTGATATATATGATTTCTTAACCCTAATACTTTGACACATGTAAAAGATACAATTACACAACTCAAGCAGATTAGCTTCAACATAGAAGGTATCAATTGTTCTTAACTTTTCAGGTCCAAACCATCATTTAAGAACAATAACAACAGTGAGCCTTTAACGTTTAAGATTAGGATGTAAAGAATTATTACAACTATGTTGTTGTTTAGTCACTAAGTCATGTCTCTTTGCAGCCCCATGGACTGTAACCTGCCTGGCTCCTCTGTCCATGGGATTTCCCAGGAAGGAATACTGGAGTGGGTTGCAATACTGGAGTGGGTTCTTCTCCAGGGAATCTTCCTGATCCAGGGATTGAATCTGCGTCTCCTCGATTTCAGGCAGATTCTTTACCACTGAGTCACTGGGGAAACCCTGTGACAACTATACTTCCCCATTTTATCAGGAAAGTAAATCAGGAGGAGTAGGAGAATACACAGGAAAGCACATTTGTCAAACACACAAAAAATTACATTTTAAAAAGAGCTGGTCCTAAGAATGTTCAGATAAGTTGCTACCTCTTCCCCTCTTGGTCCAGTTTTAGTTGATTTTAAGTTGTAAAAGCTAAAGTTAAAGGATACATGTGTTTTTAAATTGTTTTCAGTGTATCTTCAAAGTTATAAAGTAGTCAGTGTTAAAATATATCTGGTAGTTTAACAATAACATTTTGCTTTCAGGATAATGTTCTCAAACTTTATAGCTTTAAGAATGTACTGTACTCATGGGAAAATGAAGGCTGTTATGAGAAACTGAAGGGAAAAGTTCAAAAGGTAGTCCATGACTTTTTGCCTTTTTTTTTTTTTTTAAGTTTAGAGAAAGGATAAGACTGTTTGGATTATGTTGTTCTCTGACTTAGTAAAAAAAATGCTAATGAATATATGTTAACCTTCAGGTTATCAACATTCTTGCTCAAGATAGATTTATAGTAAAAATAGACTACTGAACTGTCTTGTTAAATTTTAAAAGATGAGTTTGGATGAGTTACAAATAACATCCTCTACCCTGAGGTCAAAAAGAATATGCAAACACAAATTTTTTAGATAAGAAAACTTATTATAGTTTCAGCTTTCATACTTCTTATTAAAATGGCTATGTAAGAAATACAATCTTTTATGGTTTTATTTTACTTTATAGCACTCTCTGAGTTTAACATTTTCAAAGTACCACATGTTCATTTTCTCCTCATTTTAAAACCATTACAGTATTGTAAAGTAAAAAAAAATAAAATTAGAAAAAAAAATTAATTTATGCCCTTAAAAAAAAAAGTACAAAGAGCACCTTGAATTTTGTTAATATTTTGGTGTTATCTTTTTTATTTTTCTATGTGCACATTCATGTGAATTGTGTGAGTTACTAAATGGAGATTATATTTCAGATATAATTTTAATTTTTTCATGGGACTAGTGATCATTTTCCATGTCATTATATTTCTGAATAGAAAATATGGATTTTTCACACTATTCTGTCCTAGAAGTTTAACAGTCATTTGACCTTCAATGTGCTGGGCATGATACCATAATCTTTTAAATAATTTCTCTATTGTGCATTTTACTGGTTTATAAAGTTCCTAAATAGAAAAAGTGCCCATGATAAGCCTTCCTACATGTACATCTTTGATGGTACATATTATTTCCTTGGGATAAGTTTTTAAGATATGCAGTGATTACGGTAATTGGTATCTATTTCTGACTTTATGTCCACAAAAGTTATATCTTCTATAGGAGTTTTAAGTATACACTTGCCTTAATTGAATATATTCAGTTTGTAGATCTCTACTAATTAGTATCAATACCTATATTATTATACTATTGTATTATGATGTGATCATTGTATTTACTATTTTTTTAATTAGATTAAAATGATTGCTGAGGCTTCTTATCCCTACAGCTCTTCACCTGAGCCCCACTCCCCAGAGGAAAATATCTTGACCATTTTAAGTCTTTCTCCGGTGTTTTAACTGTATTTGTAAATAATCGGGTTAGTTTTTGCTTATTTGGTCTACTTTTGATCTTATCGCTAGACCACCTATTATGGAATAGGAAGAATTAGCATTCTTAAGTGCTATGTACCCATCCTGCTAATCTGTTTATACACTATTTTAATCTCTTGTGTTGTGTTTTCTGTTTCCTAGAACCTTCCCACATGGAGTGTCCCATCCTCTTGTTCCCACCCCGGCCGGCTGCGTTCTAGGCCTCCTCCATCCAGCTCGTCCTGGACTCTCCCGGGTCCCTCTCCTGGGTTGCCTCTTCATTTCTGGGAACCCATGTCTCCCTTCCCTTGCTGCACTCGGATGTTTTAGGGGAGCTCCTCCACTAAACCCGGAGCCCCTTCTTCAGCAGTAAGTCTCTCAGTAGATAGACCTTCACCCTCCGCTTTTCCTTCCTGCAGCATCATCCTTGTCCATCTGATTTCCATTTTCCACCAGCTCATGAAAACCTCTGCTGATGGCCCCTCACCCATATTCCTCAGGTGTGTTTATAACTTACCTATACCTTTGTTGTGGTGAACGGGGTGGAAGGCCCCACAGGCAGGGAAATACATGCTTTCTTCGAATAGAAAACATGCTTCATTCACTCAAATATTTTCATTGACTTTACAATACAAAAATACAAAATTTGGGCAAGATTGCTAGAAAAATATTCAGATATGACAAAACACCCATCCTTACTTTCCTCCCATCCTCAACTAAGTCCACACAAATGTAAAGGACTGTGTAACCAGAATAGTGAAAGGGACAAACATAGGCTGAAGAGGTAGGAATTAAAATGTAGTTCAACAGTGAAAACTAGGAAAAAGCTGGGCAGGGCAAATAGGATAGTTCTTTAGGATTGGTAAAGATTCCCAGGTGGTTCAGTGGTAAAGAACCCGCCTGCCAATGCAGGAGACGGAGGTTCAACCCCTGGGTTGAGAAGATCCCTTGGAGGAGGAAATCGCAACCCACTCCAGTATTCTTGCCTGGGAAATCCCATGGACAGAGGAGCCTGGTGGCTACAGTCCATGGGGTTACCAAGAGTTGGACAAGACTGAGCCACTGAGCACACACGTAGGGTTGGTAGTATTCACAGAAGCTAGAGCAACAAGGAGAAAACAGATTGAGTCCTTGTATCTAAGATTGCTCCTCCTGGTGTGGTAATATATTCTGAGCTGCACCATGGCATTCATTTTAGTGGAGTAGAAGAAAGCAGTGGCAAAGGAAGGAAGGGGAATATAACGGGGATACCATTTGCTTAGCCTGAGAGCCTGCAGCATTGGCAGGGCTAGATCCATTCTATTAATTGCATCACTCACATCTTGTAAACACATTTCCTTAGACCACATGTAATAGGCCTTGGCTCCATTCAGCCCATTTATTGACTCCTCAAATACCTAATGTATAATTTTTTTTTCACGTCATTCTCATCAAATAAAATTCACTTTCATTTTTATGACCATATTTAAAACAGAGAATATCTCCCCAAGTGGTCTTGGGTCTCAAAGTGGCAGAGATTTTATGTGCTTCATGTTTGAACTGCCAAAGATCTCCGGCGATGTATGCATTAACCATAACCCACTTAGAGTTCTGGTTCATATGTTTGCTCAAAGCATAGGGCTACCACCAGAAAGTGTCTCAGCCTAAAAAGAAAATTACTCCAGTTATGCAGATCCATAAATCCCGGCTCAAGCAATGTATTTTGGGGGTAATAAACACAATTTTGTTCTTAATTGGGTAGAAATAATACTTATGCTTGAACCTGTCGCCTTCCTGGAATTGAAGTCTATCCCACATGGAGACATTCCTCTGTAACGAACACTTTTGCTAGTAAAACCAGTCCACCAGGATATCCAGCCAACACTTCTTGCAGAGGGCAGAGTTCTCTGGAATTTACTGAAAATGGAAAATTGATTACATTGGCCACAGAGGACATTTATATTTATACAAACACTTTAGATAAGGCTTTTAAAAGCCAGAAATCACTTTTAGCAAGATTTCAGAAAAATGTTGTAGTCTTTTTTTATTTTTAATAGGTGTTAGAAGGGTTATTATATTGATATTGACAGCAATTAGGTGATTAATTGAAGAATTTGACTTGAAAGGATGAACTGCTCCAACATTGGTTTGTAATTTTCTTTACTATATGCAGTTCAATTTTGTGGTCTGGCAAATGACCAGCAGCCATTCATCTAGTACACATACCTTTCTACAGCTGGATTTTCAAATATGATTATAAAGTTCATATGACAGAAGTGTCCTGAAAATAAATATGTCAGCAGGCTTTGCTTTATTTTATGCATTTATTCTGGACGTAACATAACTTGATACAAACACAGATGACGTTCTAAGACATTTTGCCAGACCTGTTCAAGTACAGCATCATTGGAGATGGTGGAAGTTGATTTAGAAACACCTGGGTTGAGTATTTCTATCCATGCCTAAAATCCTAAAAGCCTTGCAAGTTTTTATAGTCCTTTCGGGGAAAGACAGGAACTACATTAACACTTGTTAGTATAACAGTTAATGTACTTCTGAGAAAGACTTTGTAAAATTTTGGAAATGATGCAAAAAAATTAAAGGGAAGATTTAAAAAGAATTAGTGTTTGATCAGCCTCTATTGTGGCTTCCCTGATGGCTCAGTCAGTAAAGAATACTCCAGCAATGCAGGAGACTGCCTGCAATGCAGGAGACCAGGGTTTGATCCCTGAGTTAGGAAAATCTCCTGGAGAAGGAAATGGCAACCCACTCCAATATCCTTCCCTGGGAAATGCTGTGGATGGAGGAGCCTGGTGGGCTGCAGTCCATAGCGTCACAAAGAGTCAGACAGGACTGAAGCTCCTTAGCATGCATGCATAAGCTGATAGATTAACAGGGAGAAGAACCACAATGTTTCTTCCTCTCTTAACCAGCAATATATTTGCATTAAACAGCCATCTTCTGGAGCAGTGCCTCCACTTTCCTTGTCAGGAAGACTAATTTTCAGCTAGTGTTATACAAGGGCTACACCATAGCTCATAATGACATTTTTTCTCAAAGTGGGAAGTTTCTTAGGTTATAACATGAGTCACATGAAGTGCCAAGACTTTTGAAAAAGCTTCCTCCCACACAAGATAAAGATTATGATAATAACAGTTATCGTGGCTAACATAGTTGAGTGGCTCTGACTGGGCAGAGAGGATTACATGTATGATCTCATTTAAATTTCCCAAGAATACTCCAATTAAAAAGAAAAAGAAAAAATAACTCCCAAGAATAATGGCTAATAAGGACCTACTATACAGCACAGTATTTCTGCTTTATTGACTATGCCAAAGACTTTGACTTTGTGGATCACAATAAACTGGAAAATTCTGAAAGAGATGGGAATACCACACCACCTCACCTGCCTCTTGAAAAACCTGTATACAGGTTAGGAAGCAACAGTTAGAACTGGGCATGGAACAACAGACGCTGGGCTGGAGGAAGCAGAAGCTGGAATCAAGATTGCTGGGAGAAATATTAATAGCCTCAGATATGCAGATGACACCACCCTTATGGCAGAAAGTGAAGAAGAACTAAAGAGCCTCTTGATGAAACTGAAAGAGGAGAGTGAAAAAGTTGGCTTAAAGCTCAACATTCAGAAAACTAAGATCATGGCATCCACTCCCATCACTTCATGGGAAATAGATGGGGAAACAGCGGAAACAGTGGCGGACTTTATTTTTCTGGCCTCCAAAATCACTGCAGATGGTGATTGCAGCCATGAAATTAAAAGGCGCTTACTCCTTGGAAGGAAAGTTATGACCAACCTAGACAGCATATTAAAAAGCAGACACATTACTTTGCCAACAAAAGTCCGTCTAGTCAAGGCTATGGTTTTTCCAGTGGTCATGTATGGATGTGAGAGTTGGACTGTGAAGAAAGCTGAGTGCCGAAGAATTGATGCTTTTGAACTGTGGTGTTGGAGAAGACTCTTGAGAGTCCCTCGGACAGCAAGGAGATCCAACCAGTCCATCCTAAAGGAGATCACTCCTGAGTGTTCATTGGAGGGACTGATGTTGAAGCTGAAACTCCAATACTTTGGCCACCTGATGTGGAGAGCTGACTCATTTGTAAAGACCCTGATGCTGGGAAAGATTGAGGGCAGGAGGAGAAGGGGACGACAGAGGATGAGAATGTTGGATAGCATCATGGACATAATGGACATGGGTTTGGCTAGACTCTGGGAGTTGGTGATGGACAGGGAGGCCTGGCCTGCTGCGGTTCATGGAGTCGCAAAGAGTCAGACATGACTGAGCGACTGAACTGAACTGAAATGTACAGCACAGGGAACTCTAGCCAATACTCTGCAACTCTATTCCTTATATGGGAATAGAGTCTAAAAAAGAGGGGATATATGTATATGTATAACTGACTCACTTTGCTGTACAGCAGAAACTAACACAATACTATAAAATCAACTATACTCCAATAAAAAAGCTAATTTAAAAAATCTCCCTACAGTGCTATTGGGCTTCCCTGGTGGCTCAGCGGTTAAAGCGTCTGCCTCCAATGCGGGAGACCTGGGTTCGATCCCTGGGTTGGGAAGATCCCCTGGAAAAGGAAATGGCAACCCACTCCAGTATTCTTGCCTAGAGAATCCCATGGATGGAGGAGCCTGGTAGGCTACAGTCCACGGGTCGCAAAGAGTCGGACACGACTGAGTGACTTCACCGTCACCTTCACCTTCACAGTCCTATTAGGTAGATGCTTATGTTACCCAATCTCACTGTGAGGTATCTCAATCAATTATGTGATTAACAAACCACCTCCAAAATTATTGGCTTATACTATCAACTCCAAATGTGATTCTGTACATGGTGAACTGGACAGGGCTTCACTGCCCAGTTCTTGATCTTAAGTTGGTCTAGGTGATCTGACAGAGACATGAACTTGTGATCACAAGTGAGTCTGAAGCTTCCTGGTCTAGAAAGGCCTTAGCTGAGATATCAGGGCTCTTCTTTAACCTGGTAACTCAGGTTTGTTCATGGAACCCCTCGAGTCCCCAAAACTGCAGAGTGGAATCTTCAAGACCTCCTGGGGCCCAGGCTGGGAACTCGCTTAGGCTTATTTCTAGAGCTTTCTGTTGGTCAGTACAAGTCACAATGCCTGCCGGTTCCAAAGTTTGGGGGAAAGACCTCCCTTCTTGGAGGTAGCTTCATGGCGACGGTTTTGCATTGTACTTTTATCACTGAGTCAGTGAGGTGTGGTGACTGACCAAAGATCACACAGTTAATAAGTAACTTGACTTTCATACACTGCGGGGTGGGGGTGGGGGTTTGTACAACCAAGTTGGGAAACAATTTGGCACTTTTTGAGTTGTGTATCTTATTATTATTAAATTGTAAGTGTTCTTTCTATATCCTGGTTACAAGTTTTTCCTCTGGCATGTGTGTCATGAATATATATATATTTTTCCTGTTTTCGGCTTTCCTTTATTTTCTTAGTGGTGTGTGTGTGTGTGTGTGTGTTTTTTTTTAAACAAACAAATACTTTTCATTTTAATGAAGTTCGATTTACCAATGATTTTCTTTCCATGTTTTGTGCCTTTGGTATTCTGTTTAAGAATGAATGAGTGAATGACAAGTGTAACCCTAGAGTCTAAGGGTGTAACTTGAAATGGTCCAAGAGTTTTATTTAAAATGAATTTTGAATTCTACTTAATACAGTAATCTTATTTGTCTTCACATTAAAAACAGTGCCTTAGATAAAAGAGAGTTTATCTAATGCTTCAGGATAAAAAAGCCACATTTTCTCTGGGCACAGAACTGTGCACCTTCAGAACATAAAAACTGTAGGTTGAGAATCAAAGACCTGAATGGCGACTTGCCTCAGAAACTAACAACGTTATTATTCATAATTAGTTTTAGTATAAATAAAAGTAATGTTACAATTAAAAGGGAAAATTGCCAAATATATTTATACATATGCACACAGATACACATACATATACAGTGAACTCTGCCTTACCTTCTTCTCATTGACTATATTATTAACTTGCAAAAGTAGGAAGTCAGGAAACACCTGGAGTAACAGGCAGATTTGGCCTTGGAATATGGAATGAAGCAGGGCAAAGGCTAATAGAGTTTTGCCAAGAGAACGCACTGATCATAGCAAACACCCTCTTCCAATAACACAAGAGAAGACTCTACACATGGACATCACCAGATGGTCAACACCGAAATCAGATTGATTATATTCTTTGCAGCCAAAGATGGAGAAGCTCAATGCAGTCAGCAAAAACAAGACCAGGAGCTAACTGTGGCTCAGATCATGAACTCCTTATTGCCAAATTCAGACTTAAATTGAAGAAAGCAGGGAAAACCACTAGACCATTCAGGTATGACCTAAATCAAATCCCTAAGGGACTACATCTGATAGAGTGCATGATGAACTATGGACAGAGGTTCATGACATTGTACAGGAGACAGGGATCAAGACCATCCCCATGGAAAAGAAATGCAAAAAAGTAAAATGGCTGTCTGAGGAGGCCTTACAAATAGCTGTAAAAAGCAAAGGAGTAAAGGAAAGATACAAGCATCTGAATGCAGAGTTCCAAAGAATAGCAAGGAGAGATAAGAAAGGCTTGCTCAGCGATCAGTGGAAAGAAATAGAGGAAAACAACAGAATGGGAAAGACTAGAGATCTCTTCAAGAAAATTAGAGATACCAAGGGAACATTTCATGAAAGATGGGCTCGATAAAGGACAGAAATGGTATGGACCTAACAGAAGCGGAAGATATTAAGAAGAGGTAGCAAAAAAATACACAGAAGAACTATACAAAAAAGATATTCATGAAGCAGATAATCATGATGGTGTGATCACTCTTCTAGAGCCAGACATCCTGGAATGTGAAGTCAAGTGGGCCTTAGGAATCATCACTATGAACAAAGCTAGTGGAGGTGATGGAAATCCAGTTGAGCTATTTCAAATCCTAAAAGATGATGTAAAAGTGCTGCACTCAATATGCCAGCAAATTTGGAAAACTCAGCAGTGGCCACAGGACTGGAAAAGGTCAGTATTCATTCCAATCCCAAAGAAAGGCAATGCCAAAGAATGTTCAAACTACCACACAATTGCACTCACTCACATGCTAGTAAAGTAATGCTCAAAATTCTCCAAGCCAGTCTTCATCAATATGTGAACTGTGAGCTTCCAGATGTTCAAGCTGGTTTTAGAAAAGGCAGAGGAACCAGAGATCAAATTGCCAACATACGCTGGATCATGGAAAAAGCAAGAGAGTTATAGAAAAACATCTATTTCTGCTTTATTGAGTATGCCGAAGCCTTTGACTGTGTGGATCACAATAAACTGTGGAAAATTCTGAAAGAGATGGGAATACCAGACCACCTGACCTGCCTCTTGAGAAACCTATATGCAGGTCAGGAAGCAACAGTTAGAACTGGATTTGAAACAACAGTCTGGTTCCAAATAGGAAAAGGAGTACGTCACGGCTGTATGTTGTCACCCTGCTTATTTAACTTCTATGCAGAGTACATCATGAGAAACGCTGGGCTGGAAGAAGCACAAGCTGGAATCAAGATTGCTGGGAGAAATATCAATAACTTCAGATATGCAGATGACACCACTCTTATGGCAGAAAGTGAAGAGGAACTAAAAAGCCTCTTGATGAAATTGAAAGAGGAGAGTGAAAAAGTTGTCTTAAAGAGCAACATTCAGAAAACTCAGATCATGGCATCTGGTCCCATCACTTCATGGCAAATAGATGGGGAAACAGTGGAAACAGTGTCAGACTTTATTTTGGGGGGCTCCAAAATCACTGCAGACAGTGATTGCAGCCATGAAATTTAAAGATGCTTACTCCTTGGAAGGAAAGTTATGACCAACCTAGATAGCATATTAAAAAGCAGAGACATTACTCTGCCAACAAAGGTCTGTCTAGTCAAGGCTATGGTTTTTCCAGTGGTCATGTATGGATGTGAGAGTTGGACTGTGAAGAAAGCCGAGCGCCGAAGAATTGATGCTTTTGAACTGTAGTGTGGAGAAGACTCTTGAGAGTCCCTTGGACTGCAAGAAGATCCAACCAGTGCATCCTAAAGGAGGTCAGTTCTGGGTGTTCACTGGAATTACTGATGCTGAAGTTGAAACTCCAATACTTTGACCACCTCATGAGAAGAGTTGACTCACTGGAAAAGACTCTGATGCTGGGAGGGATTGGGGGCTGGAGGAGAAGGAGACGACAGAAGATGAGATGGCTGGATGGCATTACTGACTCGATGGACGTGAGTCTGGGTAAACTCTGGGAGTTGGTGATGGACAGGGAGGCCTGGCGTACTGTGATTCATGGGGTCGCGAGGAGTCGGACACGACTGAGCGACTGAACTGAACTGAACTGATAGATTCAACTGTTCAACTGTTTTTATATATATCTAAGCTACTAAAAATCCTTCCTGAATGAATAGCAGATGAACAACTGAATATAAATGAAAACAGATGCTTCGAAGAAGAGTATCCAGAATTGTCATCAACTCTTCACAGTCACTACATGTTTTCCCTAACAAGCTCATATGCCCACAGCACATTGCCAAACCTTACTGACTTCTTCCAGCATTTCTTTATGAAGTTATGGTTGTGACCTCATAGCACTCAGGACTGTTGGCTAAAGAGCATGCCTCCCCAGGATGTTCTCCTTTTCCAAAGAAGCTCTTACCCCCTGGAGGGTGGGGAAGGGAGGTGCACACACATATTGGAGGATGTCCCTCACGTAAACCCTGCCATCTGACCTCAGAATCTCCGAAGTTTGACTTCCTTTCAAATTTGACAATCTGGAGGCACTCCAGATCTAGAGACACAAGGCAAACAGAAAAGGAAAGCCATTGACCCTGTATTTGGCATCCACATTCTTGTGACTTTCAAGTATATATTTTCAAAGTTAACCTATCAAAATGTCATTATCCTTCTGAATATACACGTGTATTTTCACAGTACATACATTCACGATATAAAAGAAAAGGGGTTCTTACACATAAAATGCAACATAACATAGAACAATGGTTTCCGCTGTAGTGGTTAGACTCAATGTCTATTTAAATGTATGCATAAAGCATGTTTAAGACATGCTAAGAGGTTAGATGATCAATAACTGAATGTGGAAGCTTGAACTAAGGCATGTTGCTGAGTTTTTATCCCTGTTGGAAAAATCCTAGAAGACAGAAAATTCTCTTTATACCTCATTTCTGTACACAATCAGATTTAACAGCTGAAAAAATCTCATGGGTGTAAAATCACGATTCCATCTATCTCTTTTTATTTCTTTCCTGACTCTTTTTCTAACAAAAACTGTTGATTTTCAGAGACAGATTAAGAGAGGAAAGACATATTTAGACGTGTGCACACACAGATGGTGGGGTGAGGAGGGCATGGGCTTGTGAGAAACATTCGTCATATATACATTTTTGCCTAGAAACAGATACACAAGTGTTAAAATATATTCTTATTTTAACATCTGCTAAAATTATGGTTCATTTTGACAGAAAGATGTCTAGCTCAAAATCTAATTTCAGGCAACTATTCAGCAAGCAGTATTGTAGTAACAATCTTTTCTGTGCTTTGTATGTGTATATTTTTCTGACAGGTTGTGCTAGTTATAGTAGGCCTTTCCTAGCACTCTACAGAATGTATCACAATGTGTGACTTAAATAAAAGCAAGTTATTAATATTTGAAACTTTAGAGCCCTCATCCCTTTGTTTACAATAATTTATGTTGTTGGTTCTAGAATCAAGTACCCCACCAGATTTACAATAAACTTATCCAAGTTTGTGTATTATGTAAGAATATATTAACATTGTATAAAATCTTAAAGCACTAGATTTCTTGGAAAAATGCCCATGAATTTAAAGCACTAGTTTTAAAATTATGTATATATGAATATATCCTTAATTCTGAAAGAATGCACAGCATAAACTGCTAGATTTTTTTTTAAAGGATTAAAAGTTCCTCTGTTTTTGTCTCAGTTTAAAATAAAATAAATAGTTCTACCTCCCAAAGACAACCTCTCTTAATACAAGTTTTTTTCTAGGCTCTTTTTTTTTTTTTTGAATACATTTTTACATAACTGGGACCATACTCCCTATAGTTTCTATCCTGCATTTTAAACTTAAAATTAAACATATTTTCTTATGATATTATCACAATTTCAGACATGTAAATACAACAAGTAACTGTGCCATAATTACTTTAGTTGAATTCATAATGAAGTGAAAGTTTTAGTTTCTAGGTCATGTCCAACTCTTTGGGACCCCAAGGACTGTAGCTGCCCGCCAGACTCCTCTGTCCATGAAATTCTCCAAGCAAGAATACTGGAGAGGATAGCCATTCCCTTCTCCAGGGGATCTTACTGATCCAGGGATCAAACCTAGGGTCTCCTGCACTGCAGACAAATTCTTTACCATCTGAGCCACTAGGGCACATTTAAGTTTGCTATTATAAAAAAGATCTCATGGTAACTTTAGTATGTCAAAGTTTCACAAATTTCAGATTATTTCTTTTATAGTATCAGTCAGGGCTTACCATATGAAGCAGAAGCAGTAGGACATGTTTGCCAAGGGATTTATTGTAAGGATCTGGCTCACCCCGTGGAGGCCAGCCAGCCCAGTATGGAATTGCAGGTGAGAAATGGACAATTTCCTGCCATACGAGTAAACAAAGGATGTCACATTCATCAGCAATTATTAGCCACCATGGATGGTGAGCTGGTGAGCCTTGAGAAAACTCAGGGTGTGAAACACAAAGAAACTGGCACCAGAGAGTTGAGGTTCATATAGGAATGGTTTCAGTAAGCCCAAACTCTGGCATGTTCCCATACATGATAAAGTATTAAATTCCTTAACCTGGGTTTTCTTTAGTTAACAATAACCTGCCCTTTGTTGCAAAAGTTCTATTAATATATAACCTGGCTCCTCCCCTCACCTCCTTGGAGAAATTCTCTCAGGGTTGCTTGAGATGCTGTCTTCTGGGCTCAAAGTCCTAAGGGAAGGGAAGTGAAAGTCGCTCAGTTGTGTCCTTCTCTGCGACCCCATGGACTATAGTCCACCACAAGGGTACTGGAGTGGGTTGCAATTTCCTTCTCCAGAGGCTCTTCCAGACCTAGGGATTGAACCCAGGTCTCCTGCGTTGTAGGGAGACGCTTTGCCATCTGAGCCACCAGGGAAGTCTTAAAAATCCCACCAGATAAAACATGTGAAGTGTTTGTCATTCAGTCATGCTCTACTCTTTGTGACCCCGTGAACTAAGATGATCTCTTTTACTTACAGTCAATTGATTTTTTTTACTTTAATCACACCTTAAAAAAAAAAAAAAAACACCTTCATGGCAACATTTGTATAAGTGTTTATGAATAACTGAGGACTGCAGCTTAGCAGGAGAAGGCAATGGCAACCCACTCTTGCCTGGAAAATCCCATGAATGGAGGAGCCTGGTAGGCTGCAGTCCAGGGGGTTGCTAAGGGTCGGACAGGACTGACCCACTTTCACTTTTCACTTTCATGCATTGGAGAAAGAACTGGCAACCCACTCCAGTGTTCTTGCCTGGAGAATCCCAGGGACAGGGAAGCCTGGTGGGCTGCGTCTATGAGGTCACACAGAGTTAGACATGACTGAGGCGACTTAGCAGCAGCAGCAGCAGCTTAGCAAAGTTGACTCATTAAAAGACCGTCAACGACAACAACAAAGACCATCAGGGCTAAAGTTTTTAGAAGTAGAATTACTGAGTTAAAGGAAATGGATTTTAAAAATAAATTCTGATATGTGTCCTACTCTTTACGACCCCATGGACTGTAGCCTACCAGGCTCCTCTGCCCATGGGATTTCCCAGGCAAGAATACTGCAGTGGGTTTCCATTTCCTTCTCCAGGGGATCTTCCTGACCCAGGGACTGAACTTATGTCTCTTGTATCTCATGCATTGGCAGGTGGATTCTTTACCACTGCACCACCTGGGAAGCACCCCCAAATCTGATACATATATTTAAGTCCCTTTTCTAAAGGGTTGTCACAATTTTCTATGCTTTGCCACTCTATCCCTGAATTTTCCTGGGATAGATACCAGACTACCTACCCCAGGAAGGTAATGGAGTACCTACACCACAATGCACAATGCTTCAGTCCTGTCTGACTCTTTGTGACCCTATGAGCTATAGCCTGCCAGGATTGTCTGTCCAGAGAATTCTCCAGGCAAGAATACTGGAGTGGGTTGCCATGCCTTCCTCCAGGGGAATCTTCCTGATGTGGCATCGAACCTGTCTCTTATGTCTCCTGTGGGATCTTTACCACTAGCGCCACCTATGAATCAACAGCATAGTTGAGAAGCCTCCTAAAATAAAAAAGCACTAGTGCCTCAAGATAAGCACAAGGTTTTCTGGCAGTGAATATTTAAAGATTTGCTTTCCCAAGATAGTTATTGTACCTCCTCCCTGAGCCCTGTATGAGCCTCACTGAGCAATTGCCCAGATCTATTTAAAGGTGGGAATATAGATTACTATTTATTATTTACTATTTACAGGGGATGTGTTAAGCATTTTTGAGGGGAGTGTTAACCCTGTCCTCAAAAAGTCTCAAGACTAATTTTCAAAAAAATATTGGATGTTATTATATCCACGTTAAAGTTCTTTTTCCTAAATTTCTCTGCGAAACAGGACTAACCACGTCTTTAAACTCTACCTAACTATAAATAAAAGGCACGTCTTTCTGAAGTCCCTTGCTGTTTTAGTAGATCTATGTAAAATAAAGAACCACATTATTTTATCTTCAGAAAACTTATCATTAGGCAAAGCTTAGTCAAGTGATTAATTAGATGGACTTGGGGATGAGGTTTTTTTACTTGAATTCTTACTTCTACTTTGAACTATTTTTTAAACCTGGACAAATAATTTAATATCCTTTAGCTTCAGTTTTCTCACTTATAAAATGGAGATAATACTCTCTCATGTGGTTGTAGGAGGTTTAAATGAGCCAATATATGTAAAATGTGTGGTGTATATGCTGGCATATGATGTGTGTGTAAATGCATATTATCCCTTTGTATTTTCTGCTTTTAAACAGTTTAGAGGCAGGGCAGAAAGTGCAACTGGCTTGCAAATCATTCTTTGGTATCTTCGAAGGCTCAAACCTTCAGGGAAGTTAGGGTTAGGAGGAAGCAGGAAGTGAGGTGGGGGTGGGGTATAATTTGAAAACAGAAACAGAATGCCTAGGAAAACCATCAAGGAACACATGCTCCTCCAGAGGACACAGAGGGTCCCCAAGCTGAGGGAGAGGAGAATGGGGCTGTGGGTCCTGAGAGCAGAAAGGTCTGCATGCTTAGGGGTGGAGCCTGAAGAAAAGAAACTGAACAAAGAAGGCCTCACTGCCTCTACTTCAGGGTTTGGAGGCTGTTTGGTAGCATCTTTCCCTAAAATATAGCCCTCTCCCTGTTCTCAGATTTAATTTGAGGGGAAAAAAAGAGGCAATTTTACTCCCAGTGTGAGAACACATTAATTTTCAAAGAATAGGAGCTGCGATTCACTATTTGCAGGCAAGCCAGGAGATGGCTTTGCCAATACTATTGATTCACTGCAAATGTCTCTGTGTTCTCAAAGCTTAATGTTAAACTCTTCAGTCAATGACTGTTTCAAAGCACCTAATTTAATTCAGCAGCTTAAAAACCTAATGTGGTTTCAGCTGGTAATTGAACTTTCACAGAGAGAATCATGTGCCTTGTTTCCTAGAAATGAAATTAAAGAGTTAAGTCCAAATAGATGACATTCATTATCAATAGAGTAGGTTGGAACCTGTTTTTTGATGAGTATGTAGCAAAACAAACTAATAATTCTTGAGTGATTCTTTTATTTCCACAGATTCAATTTATAGGCAGTGTCGGAAACTACATCTGCAAAGCAAGAAGCAGAATGACTCCTTAAATGTCATCCTCATTCTCACTGAAAGTGACAGATTTTTGACAAAACTCAGTGTTCACTCTGAACTATTAGAGCAGTTTATTTTCCAACAGCAGGTCATTTCAAACCAACATGATGGTTAATGTGGACGTTTAGTTCACGAGCTAAAACTTCAAACCCCTGACTCTTCACATTGGGGAAACCTCTGGGTCACCTGCCGTGGTTTCTTACAGAAAAAAAAAAAAAAAAAAAGAACTTTGTCGCAATACTTTGAACTCTAGATAAGGGAGAGATGTAAAAGTGATGTGTTTCTGGTGTTCCATTACAAGGTAATAACAATGCATCTATTCTTAAAGAAACACATAAAAACTGAAGTGATTGGAGTTATAGCATCTGTGAAGAGGGTGCCTTTGGAGACAGGTGGAAGTGCTGACATGTTGCCCATGTGTCTGGACCTGACGGGGTGGCCTCTGAGGCTGGATAGCAAAGCACTTATGTCCCTGCAGACTCTGAAGCCTCCTCATCCTTCTGTCAAAGGCAGACAGAACCTCATCCCACAGGGGCCTCTTCACTTGCTTTCTTTGCCTCCCCCAATGGCCAGTTGTTGTTAACTGAGCTTTCATAAATGTGGCTTCTCTGAGCAGAGCCAAACGTTTGCCTCAAATTTTGCCTATTATGCTGATGCATCTAATATGATCATTCTGATGCAGGACAAGAATCAGCATCACTCTAAACCTTAAAAAATAGAGGTAAGGGCTGGGCTAAGATTTCATGGGAAGGAAGGAGAGCACAGCTTCTCCTCTTCTGGAGAAACCTTGGCTCCTGGTTGTCTTTCCCAGCCTTGGAAAGGGTTCATCACACTCAGTGATGAACAACATCAGCTCAGAATCCTACTCTGATTCGTTTTCTCCTGGTCATGCTTTGGGAGGGCGTGTTATGCAGACAAGGGCACACCCTAGGGAGAAGGCAGTAGCGCTCAGAGGAAGCTGAAGTTGGCCACCCATGCTGTGAAGTGGGAGCGAAAGTTCTAATCAATAGCTTTGTCATTTTCTTCAATCACTCTGCCTCCCTTGCAATTTAGCCCAGAAAATCAGTTGAGGGTCGTCAGGAAGCATTTAACAGGAGGCTTCCTGGGTGCTGTTTTGGATCTGTCAGGAATTCTCTGTTCCTTATTAATTTCTGAATATTCAGGAATTAAGAGGAGAGGCAAGCCTCTCCCAGGGGCTGAGGAATCCAGGCATTTCCTTTGTTAGTTTTTCTATACGGTGATAAGTACCCTCTTCCTTTTTATGAACCATATGGTAAAAGTGATTATTTACAACTCTCTCTCTCTTTAATATGGATTGCCTATGTTTTGTAAGTCTGGAGTTTTAATCTTTATCTTTGCTGAGAATAACTACAGTATATATGCCCACACCATGTTGATTAAAACACCTTTGCTCCATCAGAGCTTTGGTCCCTGTGTCTTGCTTTCTCTCTCTCTCTCTCTCTCTCTCCCTCTCTCTCCCTGGCTATTTCTTTGGAGCACAGAGGTCCTCTGTGTTCACTTTGCTTCTCGGGCTTCTAAGACCCTCTCGAAAAGGCGCTCTGCACCCTCACCCCATCGAGAGGGCGTCTGAGGCCTTCGTGAACAGAGCGAGCCCTGTGCAGGGGGCTTTACTGGCTTTCTGCATAAACCAAGAACTATCAGCCTCTTTCTCTCTCCTTTACTTTCTTATCAGTCGACTCCGGACCACCAGGTTCCAGTCCATTAAAGGACCTCAACAGAGGGTAAGAGAGCTCCTTGTGATTCTGTAATCATTGGGGTGGCCCAGGTGTTGTTTGGTGCTCTGTGGAAGGTAGAGAAACTACATGTCCTCCTCTGATGAACAATCTCCCCATGAGCGAGACTTACTGACAAGTGTTCGCTGATGAGAAACCTGGAGTCAAATCAAAGAAACTGACAACAATTAAAGATGATAAGCTAAGGGACTTCCCTGGTGGTCCAGTAGTTAAGACTCTAGCACTTCCACTGAAGGGGCTCAAGTTCCATTCCTGGCTGGGGAACTAAGATCCTTCAGGCCCAATCATGCAGGTAAAAAAAAAAAAAAAAAATTAAAAAGGCAAGGTGGGGAGGACCTCAGGTAGATAATGTTTTGACCTTTGTTTTAGAAAAAGTCTCTCAGAGAAGTACCCATTCCTCTCCTGCACATCTGGTCAAAGATGGGGGTTGATTCTGATTGACAAATTCTTACCACTGTTTCAGGGAGGATAAAGCCAATGGCTTAAATAAAGGGGGAAAGTATGTGTATTTTTAGGACTTAAACCCCTTGTGCTTTAACTTGTTGATTTATTAATTCAATACATTTCAGTTACTCATCAGCTATGCTTCAGGTACTCTGGCTTGCAGCACGGATGCTCTTTCTAAAAAACCTGAGCATGATTTTGATAATCATGGTGATGAACTGTGATGAACTGGGCAGCTCACTTTACTTCTCAGAGCTACACATCCATCAAGGAAATTGTGAAAATAAATTACTTTAACCCAACCAATATGCCAGCAAATTTGGAAAACTCAGCAGTGGCCACAGGACTGGAAAAGGTCAGTTTTCATTTCAATCCCAAATAAAGGCAATGCCAAAGAATGTTCAAACTACCACACAATTGCACTCATCTCACACGCTAGTTAAGTAATGCTCAAAATTTTCCAAGCCAGGCTTCAGCAATACGTGAACTGTGAACTTCCAGATGTTCAAGCTGGTTTTAGAAAAGGCAGAGGAACCAGAGATCAAATTGCCAACATCTGCTAGATCATTGAAAAAGAAGAGAGTTCCAGAAAAACATCTATTTCTGCTTTATTGAGTATGCCGAAGCCTTTGACTGTGTGGATCACAATACACTGTGGAAAATTCTGAAAGAGATGGGAATACCTGGCCACCTGACCTGCCTCTTGAGAAACCTATATGCAGGTCAGGAAGCAACAGTTAGAACTGGACATGGAACAACAGACTGGTTCCAAATAGGAAAAGGAGTACGTCACGGCTATATATTGTCACCCTGCTTATTTAACTTCTATGCAGAGTACATCATGAGAAACGCTGGGCTGGAAGAAGCACAAGCTGGAATCAAGATTGCCAGGAGAGATATCAATAACCTCAGTTATGCAGATGACACCACCCTTATGGCAGAAAGTGAAGAGCAACTAAAAAGCCCCTTGATGAAAGTGAAAGTGGAGAGTGAAAAAGTTGGCTTAAAGCTCAACATCCAGAAAACTCAGATTATGGCATCTGGTCCAATCACTTCATGGGAATAGATGGGAAAACAGTGGAAACAGTGTCAGACTTTATTTTGGGGGGATCCAAAATCATTGCAGATGGTGATTGCAGCCATAAAATTAAAAGACGCTTACTCCTTGGAAGGAAAATTATGACCAACCTAGATAGCATATTGAAAAGCAGAGACATTACTTTGCTGACTAAGGTCCATCTAGTCAAGGCTATGGTTTTTCCAGTGGTCATGTATGGATGTGAGAGTTGGAGTGTGAAGAAAGCTGAGCGTTGACGAATTGATGCTTTTGAACTGTAGTGTTGCAGAAGACTCTTGAGAGTCCCATGGACTGGAAGAAGATCCAACCAGTCCATCCTAAAGGAGATCAGTCCTGGGTGTTCTTTGGAAGGAATGATGCTAAAGCTGAAACTCCAGTACTTTGACCACCTCACGCAAAGAATTGACTCACTGGAAAAGACTCTGATGCTGGGAGGGATTGGGGTCAGGAGGAGAAGGGGACTACTGAGGATGAGATGGCTGGATGGCATCACTGACTCGATGGATGTGGGTTTGGGTGAACTCCTGGAGTTGGTGATGGACCGAGAGGCCTGGCATGCTGTAATTCATGGGATCGCAAAGAGTTGGACACGACTGAGTGGCTGAACCGAACTGAACCCACCCAACACAGTTTTTGTGGCTCTTGGAGCATATAACAATATTAGAGAAAAACTTACCAAATAATGAGAGTTCATATCCCTTGTGGGTAAGTGGATAACACTTAGTGAAACATGAAACATTGTGAGATAGAATTCCTCCTCCATTTGAAGCTAGATGTTAATAACCCCAATTCAAGATTGACTCATTTTGATTCATTCAATCCACTACTTTGGTTGAATATCAAGCCTCTAGAGGAAAACTGAGGAACTTCCTTTAGTAATTTCACTAAAATTGCACTGATACTTACTGCCTTATTCCAATAATATTTTTTGAAAAACAATTGTGCTAGAAGATTACAGTTTAGTAGAGGAAGACGTCTGAACCAACCAGTGCACTACAATGTATAAATTCTGGAATAGAAAGTTTGAAGGCTATGTATAGGATGAGGGCTTAATAGACATAATGGAAATCAAAAATTTTTCTAGTTAACTAGTGATATAATATTTCTAACATTCACTTAGCACTCTTTCTTCTTTCTTTCCCCTTTCTCAGAAAAAAAAAGAAAGATAAAGAAGAAAAAAGAGAAATGAAATAACATCAGAAACCACCATGAATGGTTAGATATTTATATTAACTCATATCTTAAACCTGATTTTCTTTCCTTTCTTTTTTTAATCCTGTTTAACTGCATAGTTTTATTTGACTCATATCATTCTTTTGGCTTCATCTAGCAGCACGCAGAATCATAGTTCCCTGACCAGGGGTAGAACCTACGCCCCTGAAATGGAAGTGTGGAGTCCTAAACACTGGACCATCAAGGAATTCCCTTGACTGATATGTAGATAGAAAGAAGGGCTTAATGAGACGCGTGGCTCCAGATAGAAGGGTTAAAGTAAATAACCTTGGGAAAAAAGAGCTCCTGGGAAAGGTCAAAACAACAATAGAGGAAAATGAGATTGGCTGATTTATATGTGTCAAACTGCATTTCACAACATTTTGCTAAAGTTTAATCCCAAGTGATGATGCTTCCAAATACTTCCACTCAAATATTTGTTCATCTTGTTTAAATCCTGGTTCCAGATAGTTCCAGAGCCATCTTGAGGAAATTTCCTAGCTTTTTATTGCTTTAGAGCTTTCATCTATAAAGTGAGCATAAAGACACTTCACTGTTTTGTGAAGGGGATCAGGACATGCCACACGAAATTTGCTACTTTGACATATTGATTTTTTTCAACTGAAAGCAACTGAGAAATAGCACATCCAAGAAAAGTCCTTTGTCCTCACCCTTCTACCTAAAAGTAGAGTATAAACTTCCCCCTAGGTTTGCTAGTGGTAAAGAACTTGCCTGACAGTGTAGAAGACCCAAGAGACATGGGTTTGGTCCCTGGGTCAGGAAGATCCCTTGTAGAAGGAAGTGGCAACCCACTCACCAGAGTGATTTCCCAGGATTCCTGCCTGGGAAATCCCATGGATAGAGAAGCCTGGAGGGCTACAGGCTGTAGGGGCTGCAAAGAGTTGAACATGACTGAGCACACACACACACAAACTGCTCTCTCCCAAAAACCCTGTACCAAGATGAGGATAGCAATTCTTATCATCAGAGTTGGAGAGATGGCACCAAGGTGAGTCCTCATAAAGAAAAACCTTACTAAAATAGCACTTTACTTCCATTAGTTCTGAAACTGAGTAGAACCTTATGGGGCTCCTGGGCTTGAAATTCTTTCTTTTTGTCCCCTGTTTCTTGAACTTCCTTGAGTTCTTGAGTTCCAAAGGGCAGGTTCAAACAGTTGCTAATCAGGGAGGGTATGCAGAGACAAGGGAGGAGCAGTGGAGAAACAATTGTGCAACCTTGGGGCAAGGTCCTGGTTCCCCTTCAAGGGATTTTTTGTTCAGTCACTCAGTCGTGTCCAACTCTTTGGAATCTCATGGATTACAGCATGCCAGGCTTCCCTGTCCTTCACCATCTCCTGGAGCTTGCTCAAACTCATGTCCATTGAGTCTGTGATTCCATCCAACTATCTCATCCTCTGTTGTCCCCTTCTCCTCCTGCCTTCAATCTTTCGCAGCATCAGGGTCTTTTCTAATGAATCAGCTCTTCACATCAGGTGGTCAAAATATTGGAGCTTCAACTTCAGCATCAGTCCTTCAATGAATATTCAGGATTGATTTCCTTTAGGGTTGGCTGGTTGGATCTCCTTGCAGTCCAAGGAACTCTCAGGAGTCTTCTCCAGCACCACAGTTCAAAAGCATCAGTTCTCCTGTGCTCAGCTTTCTTTATGGTCCAACTCTCACATCCATACATGACTGCTGGAAAAACCATAGCTTTGACTGTACAGACCTTTGTTGGCAAAGTAATGTTCCTGCTTTTCAATACACTGTCTAGGTTTGTCATAGCTTTTCTTGAAGGGATACACATAACAGTATCTTTGAGCTCAACTGCAGAAATAAAACCATCAACAAATGGAAAATGTTAACTACTTGAGGAAGCATCCAAAACCTCAGGAACCACAGCTCATCAGGAGACCACCTAAAGCCAGATTAAAGGAATCCAGTCCCTATATACACGCTGATCTTTATCAATAACCCTGCCCTTGAAACATTCCTATGAAACACCTCACCAAATCCCTCCAGGTTGGGACAGACAATTTTTGAGGACACAAGCCACTGTGTCCCCTTTTGCTTGGCAAAGCAATGAAACTATTCTTTTCTACCTCATGCAAAACTGTCTCTGAGATTTGGTTTGGCACTGGTGCACAGAGGCCAAGTTTTTAGCATCAGTTTCTCTCATATATATTTTTTCTCACATAATTTATCAGCCTTAGAAGACCCAAATCCCTCTTCTTTTGTCTACTTACTTCAGAATTTATTGTGCATGTGCAGACTCAGTTGTGTCCGACTCCTTTGCAACCCCAGGAACTGTAACCCACCAGGCTCCTCTGTCCATGGAATTATCCAGACAAAACTACTGGAGTGGGTTGCCATTCCCTTCTCCAGGGGATTGTCTTGAGCCAAGGATCAAACCCACATCTTGCACTGGTAAATGGATTCTTACCAACTGTGACACCCCCACAATTTATTGGCTCTTGTTAAAATGTTCCATAGACCCCTTAATCTGACCACTTCTTGAGGTTTTTCATGTTTCTGTGATGCCTCTGTGCATGTAAAAATATTAACATTAATATAAATTTTACCTTTCTTTTTCTACTTAATGTGTCTCTTGCTTGTTTAATTCTCAAGTTCTTCGTACTGAGCCCAAAAGGATAGAGGAAAAGTTTCTCCATCCCTATACTTGTAAGGATTAAATGAGATTAACTGTTGAGAAGTCATTTGTTCCAGTCTAATGATTTTCAGCATCATCACACCACATTTCTTTCATTCAAATGCAGACATAACATAATATGGTTAGAAAATCAGCCTAACATTTGGGCCAGAATTCTTCTCTCTGAGCTGTTTCTGCTTAGAAAACAAGTTCCTAAATGCTTGGAAAGTTTCAGCTGGTGACTTCAGAGGACAGGGGATGCTATGGGTGAGGTAAGAGGAGGAATGTATTGTTTTCTACCAAGAAGCCAGGGGAGGAGAGAGAGACAATTTTAAGAGAAGAGCAGACATAAGCCAGCAAAACAGAAGAACAGGTACTTCAGAGAAAAAGCCAGGAGAGAAACTTCTGGTCTTGAGTGGACCAGAGAACAGGGCAATATAGTAAGTGATGTGGGGACTTCCCTGGTGGTCCAGCGGTTGAGACTTCCCCTTCCACTGCAGGGGTTATAGGTTTGATTCCTGGTCAGAGAGCTAAGACCCCACATTCCTCATGGTCAAAAAACCAAAACATAAAATACAAACACTAATCTAACACATTTAGACTTAAAAAAATGGCCCACGTGAAAAAAATCTTTTAAAAAGTGATATGTTTTTGTTTCCACCTTTCCAATTATCAGTAAAATCACACATATTTACAGATGCTTTAGTTCTAATTCATCATCTGAGGATGATGATACAGGAACTGTGTTTATAACCAGATCGATGAGAGGTGGCACCCAGTCAGTCTGTGTGGAGCCCAGGAAGTAGAGGAAGCTGTGTGATAGTAAACTCTTTAGGTATTCACCAAGGGTCCCAGAATGGCTTTGAATTTCAGCAGCAAGGGGAAGTACAGGGCTCAGTCCAGGTTTACCGTGCTCACCAAGGATCAGATGAGATCTCATATGACACATGACTTATACCAATTTATAAAGACACCAGAAAAGAGTTCACACTGTTTCAAAGTTGGCTCCCTGACTAGGCATTTATTTTTAACATAGAATGAGATTCTTTAGGTTAAATCCTTCTGTTTACATCAATCATATTCCATACCCTCTTCGTTCACCTGTGCTGCCTCAGCTTTGACTTTTCCTAAGCCAAATACATCCCTGTGCATCTACGACTCTTGCTTACGTGGTCATCAGAACAGAAAGTAAAATTGCTCTACCGAAGATCATAATGACAAAATGTGCTTTTAGTTTTGTTTCACTTTATTTATTTTTATTGAAGCATAATTTTTTTACAATGTTGTGTTAGTTTCTGCTGTACAATGAAGTGTATCAGCTATAAGCATACATATAACCCCTCCCTTTTGCACTTCCTCCAACCCCCACCATCCCATGTTTCTAGTTTATCACACAACACTGAAGTGAACTCTCTGTGCTATACAGCAGCTTTCCACTAGCTATCTATTTTACACATGGTAGTGTATATATGTGTGTGTGTGTGTGTGCGTGTGTGTGTGTGTGTGTGTTCAGTTCAGCTGTGTCTGACTCTGCAACCCCATGGACTGTAGCCTTCCAGGCTCCTCTGTCCATGGAATTTTCCAGGCAAGAATACTGAAGTGAGTTGCCATTCCCTCCTCCAAGGGATCTTCCTGACCCAGGGATCAAACCCGCATCTCTTGCATCTCCTGCATTGGCAGGAGGATTTTTTACCACAGCACCACCTGAGGATCCAGTGTATGTACTGCTACTGCTGCTGCTAAGTCACTTCAGTCGTGTCCGACTCGGTGCGACCCCATAGATGGCAGCCCACCAGGCTCCCCCGTCTCTGGGATTCTCCAGGCAAGAACACTGGAGTGGGTTGCCATTTCCTTCTCCAATGCATGAAAGTGAAAAGTGAAAGTGAGGTCGCTCAGTCGTGTCCGACTCTTAGCAACCCCATGGAGAGCAGCCTTCCAGGCTCCTCCATCCATGGGATTTTTCCAGGCAAGAGTACTGGAGTGGGGTGCCACTGCCTTCTCTGGTAGGTCCATTTACATCTCTATAAATGACCCTATTTCATTTCTTTTAGTAGCTGAGTAATATTCCATTGTGTATATGTAGCACCATCTTCTTTATCCATATTCTTTAAATAGAGATTGATTATGAAACTATTTATGTACCGTTCTTCTCACACAGGTATGTTTAAAGTTATACTTCATAGGTCTCTTCTTTGAAACTTCAACTACAAAGTCAAGTGTTGTCAATTTTTAATTTTTTCTTCAGAGAAAACTTTTCCTCTGCCATCCAGTGACATTATGTCTTTCATTTGGGCCATTTCCTCCCTTCTTCTCTGAGATCTCCACAGTGAATTTTGCCCCAGTTTCCTGTTCCTTCTCTGATAGTCTTTGTAATTAGAATTGGAGGTTTGAGAGAAACTCACATTCAGAGTAATTCCAGATGGAGCCAGGAGCAAGAAAGTAAGTCTTACTGACCCATGGAAATTTACCTGTGGTCAGCCCTGGGCTCTGTGTAGCTTAGTTGCCAAGTTGTGTCTGACTCTTTGCGACACCATGGACTATACCCGCCAAGCTCCTCTCTCCATGGGATTCTGCAGGCAAGAATACTGGAGTGGGTTGCCATGCCCTCTTCCAGGGTATCTTCCCAGGGATCAACCCAGGGATAGAACCCAGGTCTCCATCATTGAAGGCAGATTCTTTACTATCTGAATCACCAGGGAGATCCTGGGATGCTACTGAAATAAAACACCCACAGTCCCTCAGTTGAAACTGGTTCTTTCTCTTCCTTTCTGAGCCCTCTTCAAAATGACCAAAACAAACAGTACCCCTTCACCTCACAGGGTAACAAGTTATCTTGGTCTCAATTCCTACATCCCTTCTTGCTCTGAGTTGGTTAGGATCACACTTCCTTGGGTTCATGAACTACATTTAGGTGGCAAGAAAACAGAGAGACAGGCTGTTGCAAATCAAAAGAAGCAGACACTTGGGCATTTCAGGTGACCAAAGCATTTCAGGATGGTTCATTGTTTGCACGGCATCAGTAAGTGAATTCTCTTTCCTGCTCCCATTGGCAGAAATGGTTCAGCTTTAGTGAGCCATTCAGATCTTGGCTACATTACTGGGACTCTTATCTTTCTTGAAAAGACATGGACATGATCCTGAAAATAGATATATGAATGAATAAATAAATAACAGTGCTAAGATTTTCTGTCTTCAAAATGTTAAATATTCAACAAAGTAATCCATAAGGAAAAGTATAATGCTGTTACGATTTTTCAAAAAAGAAAGAAATAGACTAGGATGGAGAGAGTGATATTATAAAATCAAGAGGAGACTTTGATTTCCAAGTTGCATCTACTTATTTATCACATGAATATGAATAACTTTTCTTTTTCAGTCTAAACTTGCTAAGCCACTTGTGGTTTTGTTCCAGCAACTGCTCCCCTGTGCAGGCTGTGGCTTTGCTTATAGTGAGCTCAGATGACTTTTCTGAGTCATCGTGCTTCTCTGGGCAAGGGAGGTATTTGCTGTCACTAAAGTGAGCTGAATAAACAAGATGTCACTCTGTATTTGCTGAAAATTGATGCCTTGTCAGGAGGCAGTGGTGATGTGGGCAGTGATCTGGTGCACTCTAGAATATTAACAGAGGTTCCAGGATCTTGCAAACAAGCAGCCTGTTCTACTTTTCTTTCAAAATAATGCTATTAAATATTAAATGCATATATATTCAGTTGCTTCAGTCATGTCTGACTCTTTGTGACCCTGTAGGGACTGAAGCCCACCAGGCTTCTCTGTCCATGGGATTCTCCATGCAAGAATACTGGAGTAGGTTGCCATGCCCTCCTCCAGAGGATCTTCCGAACCCAGGGATTGAACTGGTGTATCTTGCACTGCAGATGGATTCTTTACCACTGAGCCACCATGGAAGCCCAAATATTAAATACTTCATAATATTATTCTTTAAATATAATATTATTATATTATAGTAATATAATATAAATATGTAAATATAAAGAATAATATTATAAAGTAGATCATTATCTTCATGAGAAATAAATAACTGTGATGCTTGAATGTATCATATGGAATTTTGTTTGTTGATGGTTAATTCTCACGTATGCTAATTGTTGACCAAAGTCTGCTATTCTTCTGTAGCTGAAGATTTCCTTAATCTCTGTTTCTTTCTCTTAGGATAGCTGAGAAACTTGATTTGTATGAGTTTTTGTGAAGTTGGCTCTGTCTTTAAAAGCTAGGTCAAAGGAGTTGTTGGAGTTGAAATTGTCCAGCCCTTTAACTACATTTGGGCTTGATGGATACTGAACCTGGTTAGTCTCATAAGCCTCTGGGAGCCACTTTCCTCCTTTTTATATTTTGAATGGCCTACTTCTGCTTGTGGACTGTAACATGCAATCTTGCATAACAACTGCTTTTATAGCTTTTTAACTCTAGTATCCAACACAGGACTTTCTGTACATATCAGGGCTCCAGAAACATTTGATGTTATTGATAACAGTCAATGGTGATAAAGAGTATTTTAAATTTTAGGAGTAGTTTTTATTAAAAGAGTAACCGACCACGGAGAATATCATGAGAAACGCTTGGCTGGAAGAAGCACAAGCTGGAATCAAGATTGCCGGGAGAAATATCAATCACCTCAGATATGCAGATGACACCACCCTTATGGCAGAAAGTGAAGAGGAATTAAAAAGCCTCTTGATGAAAGTGAAAGAGGAGAGTGAAAAAGTTGGCTTAAATTTCAACATTCAGAAAACTAAGATCATGGCATCTGGTCCCATCACTTCATGGGAATTAGATGGGGAAACAGTGGGAACAGTGTCACACTTTATTTTGGGGGGCTCCAAAATCACTGCAGATGGTGACTGCAGCCATGAAATTAAATAACACTTACTCCTTGGAAGGAAAATTATGACCAACCTAGATAGCATATTGAAAAGCAGAGATATTACTCTGCCAACAAAGGTCTGTCTAGTCAAGGCTATGGTTTTTCCAGTGGTCATGTATGGATGTAAGAGTTGGACTGTGAAGAAAGCTGAGCACCAAAGAATTGATTTTTGAACTGTGGTGTTGGAGAAGACTCTTGAGAGTTCCTTGGACTGCAAGGAAATCCAACCAGTCCACCCTAAAGGAGATCAGTCCTGGGTATTCATTGGAAGCACTGATGCTGAAGCTGAAACTCCAATACTTTGGCCACCTCATGCAAAAAGTTGACTCATTGGAAAAGACCCTGATACTGGGAGAGATTGGGGGAAGGAGGAGAAGGGGACAACAGAGGATGAGATGACTGGATGGCATCACCGTCTTGATGAACATGAGTTTGAGTGAACTCTGGGAGTTGGTGATGGACAGCGAGGCCTGGGGTGCTATGATTCATGGAGTTGCAAATAGTCAGACACGACTGAACTGAACTGAACTGAACCAACCATGGTGATACAATCACCTGCTCACTTGTTCCTACTTTACAAGCAGGAAATGAACTTAGAGTACAGAACCTGCTTAAGGTTTAAGATGAATATAGCTCACGCTAACAAACAGATTCGACATGAAGCTGTCACTGGAATTATCAGGCTTTTTATGTTGAATTTGACTAGTGATAACTGGCTTTGACTGCATTTCTCGTATGTAAAGCGGTTCATGTTTATTAACTCAGCCTCATAGCGATTCAAAGTGAGACATGAATTATTACTTATATTTCAAAGATGACAAATGCAGAAATCAAAGTTTTAGTTGCTGGGGCTCCAAGGTCCTGTTGCTGAGGGCTCCTCCAGGATTTGAGCCATGGAAGCCATTGTAAGGACCCACTTTCATCTGATGTGTTATATAGTTTTTCATTAAAGTTAGGTTTGAATTCAGCGAGTGAGGTTAAGATTATATATATGAATCTGTTTCTCATCTTGAATAATTTTCTGTGTATTTCTAGCCAATAATATTTCATGTTATTGAGCTTTCATTTTTATCAAATTATCTCTTTAAAATTTTTCTGTATTAGTTTCACCAAAGGATTGTGGTTGGGAGTCCTCGTACAATGTATTTAACTATAAGCAAAAGAAAAATCCTATGTTATGTACTGATTTTTGACAAAAGTGCAGAAGTAATTCCATGGAGGAAGCACAGTCTTTTCAGCAAGTGGTGCTGGAGCAATTGAACATACTAAAACGTGAAGATCACCCAAAACCTCATGTCTTATTCATAAGTGAACTCAAAATGGATCAGAGATTTAAATATACAATGTAAGACTATAAAACATTTGAAACAAAAACAGAGGGGAATATCTTTAGGAGGTAGGCCTGGGTTGAACTCTTGGACATGACATCAAAAGTGTGATAAAAGTGACATAAAATTTTTTTGCTAAACTAGACTTCATCAAAATAAAAAACCTTATATATATATATTTATGTATCACCCTTTTGATGTTTTTTATATATATATATGTATGTGTGTATATATGTGTAAAAATCACTTTAATATACACTCCAAATAACACAACATTGTAAATCAACTATATTTCAATAAAAAAATAAAATCTTTTGCTCCATGAAAGTTCCTGTTAATAATAGAATAAAAAGACAAGCTATATCCTGGTAGACAGTGTCTTCAAACTGCTTGTCTGACAAAAAAGTTATATTTAGAATATAGAGAACTGTCAAAAATCAGCAGCAAAAAAAGAAAAATAGAAAATGGGCAAAAGGAAGAAACCAATATTTCCCAAAGAGAAGAGGTAGACAGTATGTAAGCACGTGGAAAGAAATTTAGCGTCTCCAGCCATTAGGGAAATAAACCCGGAAGCTGCAACAAGACATCGCTATATATGTGTCAGTGTGTACAATAAGAAACAGTAACAAGACCAAATGCTATCAAGGACGCTGAGAACCTAAACTTCTCACGCAATTATAATGTGACTCTAAAAAGGTACAACTACTCTGGAAAGAATTTGGCACTTTTTCCATGGGAGTCTATATGCTATTTTGTTAGTTTCATGTGAATCTCTGTTTTATAATAAGAAGTTAAAGAAATCACATGTCCAACATGGTAAGATGGGAATGGGCCATCACTCCATTCATGGTCTTATTGTAATGATAAAAATGGTATTATCAATAATAATGTACATATGATAGACATGCACAGTTTATTTGAAATTTTTTTTATATCTAGTTGTTTCGGATTAAAATATCTAAAACATTCTAGCCGTTTAAGAGAGAGAATCCTTTTAAAGTTCTAGTCATGGTTTGCTGCACCAGAGGTTTTATTTGAAAAAATTCAGAGGCACCACTGGATGGCAGTAGAGGTTTGCTTTTTTGTTTACCTGGCATATGCGGAGGAGAGCAGGGCAGGGGAAGGCTGAGAAAATAAGGGACACATTTGGTTCTGCTTTCAGAACCAAATAAAAAAATAAATACATATTTGTAATGATAAGCATCATTTGTAATTAGCAAGGTTTAAGCTGCAAATGCTATCATTAAAAAATAATCACTATGGTGTAAGTTAAATAAACTTGCAAAAAATAACAAACTGGAAGATCACAGGCAGAGTAAACTTTGTAAAATAAATCTTGAGATAACAGTCTGGATGAAAATGAGCAACTTCAGAGAAGAAAAATTTGGCATTGAGCTCTGCGATGGCAACTGAGATTTTATGGTTCAAAATCTTAATATCTTTCAGAAATTTTAAGCTATTCTTTTATTTCTGCCTCCTCTCACTAATGATTATACAAAGTTCAGCTGCTGCTTGTCATTTCTTTTTAATTTAACTTAATTTATTTTTAAATTTTGTATTGGAGTATAGCTGATTTACAATGTTGTATTAATTTCAGGTATACAGCAAACTTATCCAATTATGAAAAAGAAAAAATGAAGTGAAAGTGTTAGTCCCTCAGTAGTGTCTGACTCTGTGATCCTATAGACTGGAGCCTGCCAGGCTCCTCTCTGTCCATGAAATTTTCCAGGCTAGAATACTAGAGTGGGTAGTCATTCCATTCTCCAGGAAATCTTCCTGACCCAAAGACTGAACCCAGGTCTCTTGCATTGCAGGCAGACTCTTTACCATCTGAGCCACTATATCTATTCTTATTCAGATTTTCCCCCATTTAGGTTATTATAGAATACTGAGTAGAGTTCCCTGTGCTATACAGTAGGTCTTTGCTTATTATCTATTTTATATATAGTAATGTATATATATTAATCCCAGACTCTTAATTTATCCTCCATCTCCACTCCATCATTTCATACCTGGGAAAAAGTCTCCCTCTTTTAGATTACAGATTAAAGCCATATGAAGCAGAGGAAAAAAATTCTGCTGTTTTTGTGTTATCACATTTCAAAATACTCAGTATCTTTTCATCTTGAAAAATCTCTATATCACTTGCTGGATTTTCTGTGAAATTTATTTGCTAGGGACAAATTGAAGCATTGTCTTAATATTAAGGTTCAAGATATGGGGGTTGCAATGGGGAAGTGAGGAAGTGGAGGTTGACAGGCCCATGAGGGTTCCATCCTAGTCTTTAATGAAAGGCTTTCTAGGTTAAAAAGAGAGAGAAAGAGATCCTATGCTTTCCTTCCTAGAGGTTAATTAATAAGGTTAACCCATTCATGCTTCTCACTCTTAACTATATACTGTCATCAGGAATATTTCTGAGGCATTTATTTGCATATGTTACTATTCCTCTGTGTCATCCTAATGTCAGACGAAATGAAACAATGAGTATTATGTCTGGGCCTTCTCTGTGTAGGAGAGACACATTGAAAATCTCAGTGGAAAATTCACAGAATTGTTGAAGCAAATTTCCACATGAGTCAGGCATCAGAACAATTTTTACAGAAAAATGGTCTAACTTTCAGTCTGCCTTCTACAATGCCATCTAAACCTTATGGACGCTAGATGTTGAAAGAGGAGTGAAATTACCATAATGAGACTTCAATGGTGAGGCTGGGATGGTAACACAGAACAGCACCATCCTGGAGTTTGAGGATGAAAGTGCCAGGAAAGAAAGAGCTGGCACTGGGACTTCTGTGGTGGTCCAGTAGTTAAGAATCAGCCTACTAATGCAGGGGATCAGGGTTTGATCCCTGGTCAGGAACTAAGATCCCACATGCCTCGGAGCAACTAAGCCCACATACTGACAACTAGAGAAGCCTGTGCACCACAAGGAAGACTCAGCATAGCTATATTAATAAATTAAAAAAAAAGGTGGGGCTGGCATTTTTCCCACCCCAGAGCAGGTGATCAGTAAATCCTATTGGCTGTGAACCTGGTTGCGATAAGAAGATGCTAATTCATGGTACTTTCTTGGCACAACAGACTTTAAAAATAAACAAGTATTCTTAATGCTTTAGTAGAGAGAAATATCAGAGAAGCAATGGCATCCCACTCCAGTACTCTTGCCTGCAAAATCCCATGGATGGAGGAGCTTGGTAGGCTGCAGACCATGGGGTCACTAGGAGTCGGACACAACTGAGTGACTTCACTTTCACTTTTCACTTTCCACTTTCATGCATTGGAGAAGGAAATGGCAACCCACTCCAGTATTCTTGCCTGGAGAATCCCAGGGACGAGGGAGCCTGGTGGGCTGCTGTCTATGGGGTCGCACAGAGTCGGACACAACTGAAGCGACTTAGCAGCAGCAGCAGAGAGAAATATCTGATATTCTCTCATTTACTTTATCCACATCAGCAAACCTTAAGAAATCTGATTTTCATGACATCATAATACTTCTGTATATCCATCTTTGGTATAAATAGGAAAACAAGCTTTTCAAGGAATGTGGGTGTCTTTGTCTATTTTTTTTTACTGTTATCTCAAATTTAAATTTTTATTTCATATTGAACAATTAATAATGTGAAAGTTTCAGGTGGACAGCAAAGGGACTCAACCGTACATATGCATGTATCCATTCCCCTCCAAACTCCCCTCACATCCAGGCTGCCACATAACATTGAGCAGAGTTCTATGTGCTGTACAATAGGTCCTTATTGGTTATCTGCTTTAAGTATAGCACTGTGTACATGTCCATCCCAAACTCCCCAACTCTTTCCCCCAGCATGTAAGGTCTATTTTTCAGTAGAAGAATGAGGTTGTTTATTTTCTCTGTATTTATCTAAGTGAGTAATAAAGATAGTTGATTCTTCTATACTATAATTTTGCTATAACTGATAATGAGATGAAGCAATTAAAATATTTTTCACAGCTGCAATATTTGTCAGGAAGCATTTAACAGGAGGCTTCCTGTGTGCTGTTTTGGATCTCTCAGGAATTCTCTGTTCCTTATTAATTCGTGAATATTCAGGAATTAAGAGGAGAGGCAAGCCTTACCCCCTCTCCCAGGGGCTTAGGAATCCAGGCATTTCCTTCCTTAGTTTTTCTATACGGTGATAAGTACCCTCTTCCTTTTTATGAACCATATGGTAAAAGTGATTATTTACAACCCTCTCTCTTTCATATGGATGACCTCATGTTTCCTTGTAAGTTTTGATTTTATCTCTGCTGAAAATAGCTATCTTGTAAGACAGTATAAATACCTACACAATGTTGGATAAAACACCTTTGCTCCATCAGAGCTTTGGTCCCCGTGTCTTGCTTTCTCTCTCTCTCTTTCAGGCTGATCCCCTGGAGCACAGAGGCTCTCTGAGTTCACTTTCCTGCCTTGGCTTCTAAGACCCTCCGAGAAGGCGCTCTGCACCTTCACCCCATCGAGAGGGCGCATGTGGCCTCCGTGAACAGAGCAAGCCCTGTACCAGGTGCTTTATTGGCTTTCTGTGTAAACCAAGGAATATCATCATCTTTCTCTCTCCTTTACTTTCTTATCGGTTGACTCCGGACCACCAGGTTCCGGTCCATTAAAGGACCTCAACGAATATTTATCAGTTTTTTAATTTTGCTTTAGCTTTGATAACAAACAGGATCTTAGACTTCCAAATTAGACAGTTTCTTTTTTTTAAATATAAATTTATTTATTTTAATTGGAGGTTAATTACTTTACAGTATTGCATTGGTTTTGCCATACATCAACATGTATCCACCACAGGTATACACGTGTTCCCCATCTTGAACCCCCCTCCCTCCTCCCTCCCCATACCATCCCTCTGTGTCATCTCAGTGCACCAGCCCCAAGCATCCAGTATCATGCATTGAACCTGGACTGGCAATTCATTTCATATATGATATTATAAATGTTTCAATGCCATTTTCCCAAATCATCCTGCCCTCTCCCTCTCCCACAGAGTCCAAAAGACTGTTCTATACATCTGTGTCTCTTTTGCTGTCTCACATACAGGGTTATCATTACCATCTTTGTAAATTCCATATATATGCGTTAGTATACTGTATTGGTATTTTTCTTTCTGGCTTACTTCACTCTGTATAATAGGCTCCAGTTTCATCTACCTCATTATAACTGATTCAAATGTATTTTTTTAATGGCTGAGTAATACTCCATTGTGTATATGTACCAGAGCTTTCTTATCCATTCGTCTGTTGATGGACATCTAGGTTGCATCCATGTCCTGGCTATTATAAACAGTGCTGTGATGAATATTGGGGTACACGTGTCTCTTTCAATTCTGGTTTCCTCCATGTGTATGCCCAGCAGTGGGATTGCTGGTCATAAGGCAGTTCTATTTCTAGTTTTTTAAGGAATCTCCACGCTGTTCTCCATAGTGGCTGTACTAGTTTGCATTCCCACCAACAGTGTAAGAAGGTTCCCTTTTCTCCACACCCTCTCCAGAATCTATTGCTTGTAGACTTTTGGATCACAGCCATTCTGTTGTGAAATGGTACCTCATTGTGGTTTTGATTTGCATTTCTCTGATAATGAGTGATGTTGAGCATCTTTTCATGTTTGTTAGCCATCTGTATGACTTCTTTGAAGAAATGTCTATTTAGTTCTTTGGTCCATTTTTTGATTGGGTCATTTATTTTTCTGGAATTGAGCTGTAGGAGTTGCTTGTACATTTTTGAGATTAGTTGTTTGTCAGTTGCTTCATTTGCTATTATTTTCTGCGATTCTGAAGGCTGTCTTTTCACCTTTCTTATAGTTTCCTTTGTTGTGCAGAAGCTTTTAAGTTTAATTAGGTCACATTATTTATTTTTGCTTTCATTTCCAGTATTCTGGGAGGTGGATCATACAGGATCCTGCTGTGATGTATGTCAGAGAGTGTTTGCCTATGTTTTCCTCTAGGAGTTTTGTAGTTTCTGGTCTTATGTTTAGATCTTTAAGCCATTTTGAGTTTATTTTTGTGTATGGTGTTAGAAAGTTTTCTAGTTTCATTATTTTACAAGTGGTTGACCAGTTTTCCCAGCACCACTTGTTAAAGAGATTGTCTTTAATCCATTGTGTATTCTTGCATCCTTTGTCAAAGATAAGGTGTCCATAGGTGCATGGATTTATCTCTGGGCTTTCTATTTTGTTCCTTTGATCTATATTTCTGTCTTTGTGCCAGTACCATACTGTCTTGATGACTGTGGCTTTGTAGTAGAGCCTGAAGTCAGGCAAGTTGATTCCTCCAGTTCCATTCTTATTTCTCAAGATTGCTATGGCTATTTGAGGTTTTTAGTATTTTCATACAAATTGTGAAATTATTTTTCTAGCTCTGTGAAAAATACCGTTGGTAGCTTGATAGGGATTGCAGTGAATCTATAGACTGCTTTGGGTAGTATACTCATTTTCACTATATTGATTCTTCTGATCCATGAACATGGTATATTTCTCCATCTATTAGTGTCCTCTTTGATTTCTTTCACCAGTGTTTTATAGTTTTCTATATATAGGTCTTTAGTTTCTTTAGGTAGATATATTCCTAAGTATTTTATTCTTTTAATTGCAACAGTGAATGGAATTGTTTCCTTAATTTCTGTGTGTTGATTTTATATCCTGCAACTTTACTATATTCATTGATTAGCTCTAGTAATTTTCTGGTGGAGTCTTTACGGTTTTCTATGTAGAGGATCATGTCATCTGCAAACAGTGAGAGTTTTACTTCTTCTTTTCCAATTTGGATTCCTTTTATTTCTTTTCCTGGTCTGATTGCTGTGGCCAAAACTTCCAAAACTATGTTGAATAGTAGTGGTGAGAGTGGACACCTTTGTCTTGTTCCTGACTTTAGGGGAAATGCTTTCAACTTTTCACCATTGAGGATAATGTTTGCTGTGGGTTTGTCATATATAGCTTTTATTATGTTGAGGTATGTTCCTTCTATTCCTGCTTTCTGGAGAGTTTTATAAATTCTCTGGGGCTTCTGAGGCTAATGCAGAGAGATCAATAATTAAAAGTGAGTCCCTCAAATCCTCTCAGCTTTATACTTTTGATCTTGTCTTCCCTCAGTTTCATTTTTCTCTAAAACCTGGTGTAGGCTCAGGCACCTGATAATCTTGCATAACATGTATTTTTTTCTCTTCACTCTACTGTCTTCAATCCTTTCAACACCTCCATTTTTCTGTTTTTTCTTTGCTGATGATGTTTCTCCTTGAAAAATCTATCCTTGATCCAAATGAGTCTTTTGGAGAATATATGTAATATAGATAGCTACAGACAGGCATTCAGAGAATATGGCTCTGGACCTCAAAATCCAGGTATTATGTTTTAAGATGAATATATATCAAAATTGTCCTGTCAGGTTAAATACCATCATATTCTGCTAAAGCTTTGACCTTACCTATCTTGTTTCTTGAAGTTGGTCTCTAGAACCTCCTAGAAACAGTTTTTAAGAGGCTTATTTCTAGTACTTTCAGGAAAAGCACCAGGGAAACAGATGAATATTTTACTGTGAGAGTTAATTTGATTCCTGTGCTCAGTATTGGCACCCAATAATTCACATTCCTGAAAAATTGCCTGAATCTTTGTAGGAAAGAAATTGTACACTAAGTCATAAAGAAGAGACATTTTGGAATAAATCTCACTGAAATTTTTAATACTTCATGCTTTAAAATAGTAATAAATAAGTCAGAGAGTTTCCTCCAGGCTTTCCCACAGCTGACCTGATTGGCATCCCTTGTCCTTTACATGGAAACTCTTTTTAAATGCTCAGATCGTGTCTTAAGCAGCATTACATGCAACCTCATCTCTGCCTTCTTAGCAAGGTAGCAAGAGGCAGTTACTCCACTTTCATTAGTGCCAAGGTTAAAGCAGAGAGTGAGAAGATGCTGGGGAAGATGGTTTCCAACACTTGAGAAGCATTTGGCTATACCTATGAAAATACAGTTTACTTCTGTGAGGAGGCAATTAATCTGTGCTATCAAATTCACAACTGAGTGGAAATCAGGGCAGGTAGGAAAAAAAAAAGAAAGATCCAAAATTGTTTTAACACCTTGTATGTGATGGGTGTTGTGCTAAGCACTATCAAACTGCTTTTTATCATCAAATCTTTACAGCCCTAGGATGAAAATTTCTTTTTACATACAAGGAAACTAGAATTTAGAGACGTGAGATGACTTTTAATCACATAGCTTGAAAAAGGTAGAACATGCTTCTTACTGTTTTTTAAGATTTTTTTTTAATTTCAATTTTTTTAACACCAAAAACATTTTGTGTTGGAGTATAGCTGATTTAAAATGTTATGATAGTTTTAAGTATGATTGTTTAAGACAGCAAAGGGAATCAGTCATACATACACACATATCCATTCTCCCCCAAACTCCCCTCCCATCCAGGCTGCCACATAACATTAAGCAGAGTTCCCTGTGTTATACAGTAGGGCTTCATTGGTTATCCATTTTAAATATAGCAGTGTGTACACATCGATCCCAAACTCCCTAACTGTCCCTTCCCCTCAACCTCCCCCCTTGGCAAAAAATGTCTATAAGTTCACAGATCATGGTTTTAAGCCCTGATTTGTCTACCTCAAGACCTAGTCCTTTTTAGCACACTTGTACACTGTTGGTGGCAGTGTAAATGGGTATAGCCATTATGGGAAGCAGTGTGGAAATATTTCAGAAAGCCAAAAATAGAACTAACCATATAATCCAGCAATCCTTCTTTGGAATACATACCCAGAGGAAATTAAAGAAGTGTCTCAAAGCAGTATCTGCACTTCCAAGTTCACTGTAGCATTATTCACAACAGTCAGTATATGAAAATAACTTCGATATCTGTTAACAGATGAATGAATAAATATAGTGTGATGTGAGAAAAGATATCTGAAGTACTTAGCATAGAGCTCATCATGAAGCAAATTACTGCCTTTTCTGTGGTGCACTTTTTTGAGGGATTTGTTGCTGTTGCTATTCAGTCACTAAGTCATATTTGAGTCTTTGTGACCCCATGGGCTGCAGCACACAAGGCTTCCCTGTTCCCCACTATCTCCCAGAGTTTGTTCAAATTCATGTCCATTGAGTTGGTGATGCCATCTAACTATTTCGTCCTCTGCCACTCCTCCTTTTGCCTTCAGTATTTACTAACATCAGGCTCTTTTCCAATGAGTCGGCCCTTCGCATTGGGTGGCCAAAGTATTGGAGCTTCAGCTTCAGCATCAGTCTTTCCAATGAATATTCAGGGTTGTAGGATTGACTGGTTTGATCTCCTTGCTGTCCAAGCGACTCTAAAGAGTCTTCACAAGAACCACAGTTTGAAAGCATCAGTTCTTTAGTGCTCTTCCTTTTTTATGGTCTAGCTCTCACATCCATACATGACTACTGGAAAAACCATGGCTTTGAATCTATAGACCTTTGTCGGCAAATTGATGTCTCTGCAAAACCCAGCTGAGCAAATTTGAAGATCTAATTAGCTTTATTTAATGATTTGTGAACCAGGGATCATCCTATTTAGCAGGCAGAAAGGGGTTCTGAGGAGCTGTCAAAATGGAAGGGTTTTCTAGGCAGAAAGGGGTGGAAAAGGGAAGTTTCTAACAAAGAGTGGGTTGTTTCCAGCAAGGTCATATTTTGGGAGATGGGTGGGGTTCTATCCTGCAGGTGACCTCATTAGTACTGATCAGGTAATTCCAGATTAACTGGTTAAAGGTCACATTTCTGGGAGAGGTGGAAACTGTAATTAGGTTAGATATTAAATCTTGATTTGCTGTTATGTGAAGCAAGTGACCCCATTCTGGGCTTCTCTTTCCTTTTTTTTAAAACAATTCTCCCCTTTTGATTAGACACTTAGCTTCATTGAAAAATGTAATCAAATTGCAGGGCACGAGGGCCATTTCCAACTCCCATTCTGAAGTTCTTGCAGTTTTTGTTGATACTTATGTGATAGTCATTGGTCATAATGTTTTTGTGACCTTAATTTCTCTGATATTCACATGCCACGACTTTAGGTTCACAATATTTAAGTCAGTGTTTCTCTTTGTCCCTTTTTTTGATGTTTCAGTCTCAGGAAGATGATGTGCTTGGTGGTAAGTGGCTGTGGACAGGCACTGAAAACCTTTGAGAGTACAGAGCATGCCAGGGAGACTCTGTAACTACTATACACAGGGTAATTCCCAATGTCTGGGGTTCATGTCAGAACTGTAGTCTCCAAGACCCAAACCAGTCAAAATCAAATAAATCAAAGAAAGACTCCATTGATGGAGCCACCTTGTTAAGCCCAGTGCTTATTCAGTGATCATATGTGACAAAGTTTCTGCTTCCCTAGAGGTGTTAATCTGGGTGAAGCAGGTAGCCTTGGCCAGTGAAGTAGGACCTTACCAGAGGAAGTGAGTGCTGAATCACGAATGGCTCCTGGGAATTCGTGTTTGAATCAGGGTGAAAAAAGTGACAGCCATGGATGCCAGTCTAATTTTAAGTGTCTGTAGACAACACAAGAAGTTTTAAACTAGTTACCCTTGTCTCATGTTCCTTTTCTTTTTACAGAGCCTGGAAGCAAAGTTCACTAATTTTGGGGTGTTAGCCAGAGACAGGAAAACAGACCAAACAGAAAAATGAGGAACAAGGAAAGGATTCATACCCACAGGGTCCTGCTTGGTTTCAATCCCCCCTTTTCTTCGATACCCATCAGTCATGAGAAGAATAAGTGTTGGATGAGAAGGGGGATAATGGGTAGAGAATTTAATCATAAACTCAGGAGAGGAGCTCAGTTTTAGGGGGATTCAGTTTCACAATGGATCTGGATTTGGAAAGGAGGGAACAATGGAAAATTTAATTTTCTGTCTGGACTGGGTGCTGCAGGCAGACAGACACCTGAAGGAGGACAGAGGGGAGCAGTAAAAGTTATGTTACTCAGTCTTTTGATTTAGGCATCACAGTCTTTAATTTTTCACTAACTTTTTGCAACATTTTTTAAATTGGTGCATAGTCGCCTTACAATGTTGTGTTAGTTTCTACTGTACAACAAAAAGAATCAGCTATATGTATACATGTATCCCCTCCCTCTTGGACCCCCTAGATTATTAGCCATACAAAGGAACAAATTTTGACCATTCATAGATGAACCTAGAGACTGTCATACAAAGTGATGTAAGTCAGAAAGTGAAAAGCAAATACCACATATTAATGCATATAAATGGTACAGCTGAACCTATTTGCAGGGCAGGAATAGAAACACAGACATAGAGAATGGATTTCTGGACACGGGGCAAGGAAGGGAGGTGCAATGAATTGGGAGATCGGGGTTGCCATTTATACATTACCATGTGCAACAAATTTTTATACGAAGCTATTTTGCAGTTTTTAAGTCTTTGGAAGCTTCTGCATGCCAATTAAAATAGGTATTTCAGTATGTTTGATTTGGGAGTCCTTGCCTTTGATTTCACTTTTTAAGTAAATAGTCTTGTCCAATTGGAATGTTTCTCATAATGGCCTGGGTTGTTTTTAGAAAGATTTTGTCATCTTTGTAGATATCTACAGTTTCTGGGACCACAGTTCTTAGACATAATGTAAACAGGTGTGTCAGAATGTGGTATGCTTCACTTTTTAGGATGTAAGGTTCTACGCACAACAAAACAAAAGTATGCACCTTAGCACACCAGCAGTTACCAGGAGATGTTACTGCAGATTGTCCAAGAAAAGGTCCTGTATGCACCATCCACAGGATCACGGGACTAGGGAAAGGGCTGAGCCAGAAATTAGGACTGAAGACTGGTCTGGGTTTCCGAAAGAACTGGAGACCAGAAAGTCAATGAGATAGGGAGCCCAACACAAAGAGGTCATCCTAGGTATCCAGTGCGAAGGTCTGATGAGAATTCTTGTAAAATTAAAAATATATTTCCATGAGTTCGGAAATCCTGTGAATCTGGTGGAAATCAATTGAAACAGTTGACTCAATTCTTGAAGCCATTTGGTTTACATTGTTTGCTCTGATAATAAGCTCAAGGGAGCCATCAGTTTTACAACAGAGGATTCAATTTACATCCTATTTTTTAATCTGCACTAAAATACTAGAATTCCAATCTCTTAACGTGAAGCTTGGGTTTCCTGAATGACTCAACAGTGAAGAATCCACCTGCAATGCAGGAGATGCAGGAGACTCGAATTCCATCCCTGGGTCTGAAAGATCCCCTGCAGGAGGAAATGGCAACTCACTCCAGTATTCTTCCCTGGAAAATCCTACAGACAGAAGAGTCTGGCAGGCTACAGTTCATGGGGTTGCAAAAGAGTTGGACATGATTGAGAGACTAAGCACAGCACACGAAGTGAAACTTGTTAATTAATGCTTATTTTTCGAGATAGCATAATCAGACATGTGGATGACTTTCCTTTCCTAGCCCAAGATATAATACAGCTAAAAACTTGAGCTTCCCTCAAAGATGTGATTCTTGGATTGATTGTTCTGTGTCTGATAGCCCAATCATTTATCATAAAAGTACTGATTTAATCACTTTACCAAGAGATCAGAAGTACATAAACAAGTTCCGTAAGGTCTTCCAACATAAGTAGGACTTTGTTTCATATTGCTTTGAAGCATAAAGTTTTTTATTTGTTTTTTTAAACCTTTAATACTAGAAAGATAAGGAAGCCCATTTGCTAACTTGAGTAAAGGAACATTTTTGGTGGGCTGAGGAAGTCTGAGGAAGGAAGTTTTTGAGCCCATGTTAGTTTATTGGTTGATTTATGTGTTGGCATTTACTTTTTTTCTGAGAAGCCAATTTGCACTTTTTGTATTTTTAATTTTTATTCTTTCAATTTTATTATTATTATTTTGGCCACTACATATGGCATCAGTTCAGTTAAGTTCAGTTCAGTCGCTCAGTCATGTCCGACTCTTTGCGACCCCATGAATCGCAGCACCCCAGGCCTCCCTGTCCATCACCAACTCCCAGAGTTCACTCAGACTCATGTCCATCGAGTTTGTGATGCCATCCAGCCATCTCATCCTCTGTCATCCCCTTCTCCTCCTGCCCCCAAACCCTCCCAGCATCAGAGTCTTTTCCAATGAGTCAACTCTTTGCATGAGGTGGCCAAAGTACTGGAGTTTCAGCTTTAGCATCATTCCTTCCAAAGAAATCCCAGGGCTGATCTCCTTCAGAATGGACTGGTTGGATCTCCTTGCAGTCCAAGGGACCCTCAAGAGTCTTCTCCAACACCACAGTTCAAAAGCATCAATTCTTCGGTGCTCAGCTTTCTTCACAGTCCAACTCTCACATCCATACATGACTACTGGAAAAACCATAGCCTTAACTAGACGGACCTTTGTTGGCAAAGCAATGTCTCTGCTTTTAAATATGCTATCTAGGTTGGTCATAACTTTTCTTCCAAGGAGTAAGCGTCTTTTAATTTCATGGCTGCAGTCACCATCTGCAGTGATTTTGGAGCCCCCCAGTATAAAGTCTGACACTGTTTCCACTGTATAAAGGATCTTAATTCCCTAACTTGGGATCAAACCTGTGTCCCTTGCAGTGGAAGGTGAATTCTTAACCACTGGACCACTAGGGAAGTTCCAGCATTTACTTTTGATTGTGTGGATGTTAAGTTTCCTTTTTCTTTATAGCTATATTTTGTTTATAGCAAAGCATAAGGGCCATGCTGAAGAACATTCTTTTTCAGTTCCTATGTAATCTACCTGGATGCTATGCCATCACACCATAAAAGGAGGTATCCTTTCACTATCCTACATTGTACATACTATCCTTATCCCCACTTTTCAGATGAGCAAACCGTATTCTAGTGGTAATTACCATGTGAACCTGTGATTAAATGTTTTCCCTGATAGAGGGTGCATAAGCCAAACATTTAAATATATCCAAGGAAGGTTCATATAATTTAATTAATTGTTTTTTACCCAGTCTGAAGAGGATAGTAAGATAACCTGATATGGGGAGGGATATTTTATTTTTCCATATTTTATTCTTTTATGTAAGAGAATATCTTGCATGAGATATTAGATATCTTTAGATATCAAGGACAGAACATTTTGTCCTAATCAGTGTGACACTGAAAAATCTTAAAGAACCCCATTCTGATTTAATTTAAACCCTGAATATGGAATGTGATTTTTTTCCTTTTTATTTTGATACACAAATTTTTTTTAATCTTTGATTATCTTACTTAAAGGTAACTTACTTGCTATCTGTGTAAACATGGGTGGGCTACTTACAGGCTTTGAGCCTTAATTTCCTCATCTATAAAACCGGGGAAAATAATAATGTATACTTCTCAGGATTGTTTTAATAAGTAATGGATTAATTTTCAAAAAGTAACTACAATGAGACTTGGAACCTAGTGAAGGCTAAGGGTTTACTAAAAATTAAAGTGGAATAATATATGTTCAGAGAAATAAACCTATTTTTTTTCCCAGATAATGTCTAATGGACATTCTTATATTAGGAGAAATCAAAATATAAAATAATGGCCCCTGAGTAGAAAAATTAGCATTTCCTTTTTCTGAAGTACTTTCAAGGGTTGATGTGTGCTCTACACTTGGATTCCCTGGTGATTCAGTGGTAAAGAATCTGCCTGTCAATGCAGGAGATTTGAGTTCAATCCCTGGGTTGGGAAGATCTGCCCCTTGCAGAGAAGGAAATGGCAATCCACTCCAGTGCGTTGCCTCAAAAATTCCATGGACGGAGGAGCCTGGTGAGCTATAGTCCATGGGATTGCAATGAGCTGGACACAACTTAGCAACTAAACAACAACAACTAAGGCTCCTAGTTCATTCTCTCTGGTCTGTAGACGAAGTACCACTTATTCAAGGGTGGGAGGGATATCTTACTCATTTTTACTGTTAAGCACAACAAAAAGTCTTCCAGAACGTTGGTGTCCATGAGATATTGGTTGAATTAATGAACATTTAATGTGTTTTTTTTTTTTTTTTGGTAATTTTCCTGGAATTCCCAGCTTAGTCAAACCCTCCCTCTTCCAGACATGCCTTGTTAGTCCGGGTCCCTATGACTGTGTCAATCGACCACAACGTTGCTGTGGTGAGAAAGTTCTGACACAACCAGGGGTGCCTGGAAGAGGCAGAATTTGTACAGAAGCTGAGGCTGATAACTTCCAGAAACCCTACTGCCAAGTTCAGTATCCTCCTGTTAAATACTTTAAAACAGGTTTTGAAAAGGTGGCCAGATTTAGTGTCCTTTGATTTGCATCACCGTGGGGAAGCATATAGTCAGAGTATCTCATGCAAAAATAAAAAAAAAAATTTTTGATCATGCCTGAAATTTTAAGCCATGCTGTCTGATGAAGAGAATAGTTTTTAGAAAAGATAGCTTTAGGGAAACTCAATACCTTAAAAAAATTGTTTAGCAAAATGTTTATCAAACAATCAGGAAAATAAATAATCTCTTGTCTGTATTTAAACTATTTTCTAGAAGTTGTAGAAATGCCTTTAAATATTATCGTTGTTGTTTACATACTTATTGATGTCTTGAATTCTCATAGAGAGAGAATGTGAGTATATTAGTTTTAGTGATCATCATCATTATTGCTGAATTTAACATCTTTTTTTTTTTTTTTTTTTTTTTTTGGCAGCACTGGCTGTTCTTTGTGGCATCTGGGCTTAGTTGCCCCTCGGGATGTGGGATTTTAGTTCCCCCACCAGTGATCTATCCTGTGTCACCTGCATTGAAAGACAGATTCTTAACCACCTGACTACCAGGGAAGTCTAAATTTAACATCTCTAATACCCTCATTTCTCTCTCCCTTCCTACAATTCCCACCACTATCCACTTCCTTGTTGTTGTTCAGTCACTAAGTCATGTCCGACTCTTTGCAACCCCATGAACTGCAGCACACCAGGCTTCCCTGTCCTTCACTATCTCCCAGACTTTGCTCAAACTCATGTCTATTGAGTTTGTGATGCCATCCAGCCATCTCATCCTCTGTTGCCCCCTTTTCCTCTTTCCCTCAATCTTTCCTAGCATCAGGGTCTTTTGCAGTGTTCTTCCAGTGGCCAAAGTACTGGAGCTTCAGCTTTAGCATCAGTCCTTCCAATGAATATCCAGGTTTGATTTCCTTTAGGATTGACTAGCTTGATCTCCTTGCTATTCAAGGGACTCTCAAGAGTCTTCTCCAGCACCACAATTCAAAAGCATCAATTCTTCAGCACTCAGCTTCCCTCCTGAACTTGATTATCACCCAGGAGGCAGGTTAAGAGCAGAGATAAAACTTCGGTTTGACATTTAGCTGTCTCAATCTGAATTGCCTAGAAACTGCTTGTGTGGGCATGCTCCAAAATTTCCCCATCATTTGATTTTTCAGATTATTTTTTTTCCCTTTGTTATCTCTCAGGATGAGAGTGTTTAAGATCAGAGCAGTTAATAGAAAACAAAAAAGAGGGGTTTTTTCCTTCTTTTTTTGCACATCTGAATGGAGCATGAATAAATTTGCAACTTCATATCAAGGTTAAGAATCTATTTTAACAAAAGGAAGCCAACTGAAATTGTTTTAAAGTATGGTTGAGGGAAGGGGCATGATTGATGTTTTGGGTTTCAAAAATTCATTTCAGCCAATGTGAGTGCCTGAATGCTTAGAGTCTTTTCAGAGACTATTATAGTACTGAACATAAAACCTGATTGAAAAAGAAATCAGATGCCAATAAATCAAAGGTTTTTCGTGACACTACTTTGGGAAATAGCCCCAATGCTCAGCTTAGTTACTGCAAGTAATAAATCCTTTCTTCTCCAGATCTTTGACTTGGTTGTATCTCTTGGCTCAACACCCACCAAGTAACAAACCTAGTTTTCAACTGTGAACCCAGTTTTTGTATAACATAGTATTCATTTCTGTGAAAGACTAATATGTTGGTAAATTTTTTTCCTTAAAATTAATGTAATTAAATAGGATCAACCCATTACCTTGTGTTGTGTGTAATCTTTGTTTTGTTATTTGTTTTATTCACGTTTGACACATACAAAGTTGAATAAATTAAAAATATACTGTAAAAAATAAAATATTTTTATTGTAATCCCTACAATATTTATCAGAGAAGGAAATGGCAATCCACTCCAGTATTCTTGCTTGGAAAATCCCATGGACAGAGGAACCTGTCAGTTACAGTCCATGGGGTCACAAAGTAGTCAGACACAACTGAGTGACTAAACAACTGGGTTTATATCTAGAGATTTTACCACTATCATGGGGTGCCAAGGTGATTGGGCTACCAATAAAATAATGTTAGAAGAAAGGTAAGCCTTTTTTCCCATAAATGCCCAGTCATTTTGACATCAAGTGAAAGTGAAGTTGCTCAGTCGTGTCTGACTCTTTGCGACCCCATGGACAGTAGCCTGCACCAGGCTCCTCTGTCCATGGGATTTTCTAGGCAAGAGTACTGGAGTGGGTTGCCATTTCCTTCTCCAAGGAATCTTCCCGGCCCAGGGATCGAACCCAGGTCTCCCGCATTGTAGACAGACGATTTAACCATCTGAGCCACCAGGGAAGTCACCACTATTTATTTCCAAGATGAAAATAGTTTATTATTTTTCCTGATTATAAAAATAATGCATATTTTTTACTACAAAAACTTGAACTTTGGATGTCAAGCCACTATTGTATTGTCTCTTCTCAGAGAATTACCTATTCCAAGAAATTTAAAAAATTGTGTCAATAACAGTAAATAGCTTACTACATGCATCAGAGCATATCATTGTCTAAGACCATGGAGTTAAGGAAGGGAAAATCCGTCAAAATAACTATACCAAGACATGTATAAACATTTTTCCTTAGGCTAGAAGCCCCACTTTGTCTCAGGCTTGCTCAAATGTCCAATCCCACTGCTAACGACTGAGGCAGCTTATGAAGTTCTTTGGATTCACGTTTTCTGGATGGTGGGTAATTTGAAGTGATAAGGAGATTGGTCCTTGAATTAATTAGTAGCTTCTTGATATGACTAATCCCTCAGAGTACTTCCTTACCTGACTCTATCTTGTAAATCTTACCTTGGAAAAAGGCTGACATAAAGATTTTTCTTATAATTTTTGCTCTTAACTACCAGTAAGCATTCTGTCATGTGTTTACTGAAGAGAGAAAATTGAGGTTGCAACAGTTTTAAAGTGCTTATCCACCTTTAAGAAACAAAACTAGATTTTGGCTTGAATGCATCATTCAATATTTTAAGTGGATTGAAATCCAATGGATTTCTTCTCTTTCTTTTTTTTTTAATTATGCATGTCATATATGAGTGAGATAATCAAAATTTCCAATTCTTTCCTTTTTAGAATTCAAATGTTGCAAACATAGCTATACTTTTGTACATGTCATTAATATTTCTTTCAGATTAGTTGGGATACTTTAATAAATCCAATTGTTTTCATAGATTTCCTCCTGTTGCCATTTTCCTGATCATGGAAAATACTGTGCATGCTAAGTCACTTCATTGAGACCCCATGGACTGCAATCTGCCAGGCTCTTCTGTCCATGGGATTTCCCAGGCAAGAATACTGTAGTGGGTTGCCATTTCCTTCTCCAGGGCATCTTTCCAACCCAGGGATTGAATATATTGTCTCCTGTGTCTCTTGATTGGCAGGTGGATTCTTTACCACTGAGCTACCTGGTAAGCCAGTATGCATCTTCAAACCCTCAGCAGGACTAATTAGGTGTGCACAACCAGCTGTATGATGCAGTTCCATTTAGGAGGACAGCCTGCAAAAAGCCAATGAATCATTGAATCATAATATGTCTCATTGAGTCATAATATGTCTAAATCAGCTGGAAAAATAATAAGAAAGCTCAACTTGTGGACATTTATTGGGAAAAAAGATGATCATTTATGTAAAAAAATAACTAAATTCTGTGTGTCACAGTGGACTATGATTAATTTTTTTGTGAGATCCTCAGTTGAATAACCATGAAGCAATCAGTTATCAGCTTGTTCCTGGAGGCTAACAGTAAAATCCAAGGCAGATGCACTGTTGACTGAAATCCTGGAGAAAGATGTGATGGAGAGTAGGATTGAAGAGCTCCTGTTCCTGCATCCCCTTTCCTAGGTGAAGAAAAGGGACTGAGAGGGAGAGAAAGTGTAGAGGGATGGGGCGGGGGCAGGTGGGGGATGAGAGAAAGATAGGAAGATTGCTTTAGTTCTGCAAATGCTCAAGTGGAGAATTTCTGGTTATTTCATTTTCTGGCTATGTGTCCTTGACTCTTAGAGAATCAGTTGGAGGAAACAATTCAGAAAGTCAGCCCGCTACGTCATGAGCATTTAAAACCCATCAGAGGGTAGAAGTGGTTCACCAGTAATTATAAGTGGACAGTGGAGAACTAAGATGCACGTTTCCAGATTTGACTCTGATTGCAAGTCAGAAAAATCGAGAAAATGAGCAGTCTAATTTAAATGCAAAAGAGGTTTTAGCCAGCTTCTGTTGCCAAAAATCTTCTCCGGTTTAAAACTACAGTAATGATTTTTAAGGCAAGTCAAAATGTTGACATTTACAATTTTCATTAATTTATTTAAAAGATACATTATGAAAAATATACAAATATATATATGTTTCAGTTTCTATATTTGATGTAGAGAAAATTAATAATATGAACTGAAATATTCCAAGCATATATACAAAATAATATAGTAAATATTCACACCCAGATCATCCAACTTAAGGAAACAATACTTATCATTGTTGTGGCTGTCTTTCTTCTCCATCTGCATTGGGAAATATATAAGTATTGCTGCTGCTAAGTCACTTCAATCATGTCTGACTCTGTGCGACCCCATAGATGGCAGCCCACCAGGCTCCCCGGCCCTGGGATTCTCCAGGCAAGAAAACGAGTGGGTTGCCATTTCCTTCTCCAATGCATGAAAGTGAAAAGTGGAAGTGAAGTCACTCAGTCGTATCCGACTTTTAGTGACCCCATGGACTGCAGCCCAGCAGGCTCCTCCATCCATGGGATTTTCCAGGCAAGAGTACTGGAGTGGGGTGCCATTGAAAATACATAACAATTTTGCACATTTATAGAAATACAATTGTACTGTATTTTTCTGTTTTGGTATTATGTTTGTAAGAATCAACCGTACTAATACCTGTAGGACTAGCTCATTTGCTTTACTGTTGAATGGGATCACATTCACCAAAATAAAATATATGCATCCATTAATCTATCAATGGACATAGTTCCAACTCCTTGTTTCCAATTCCTTGCCATCACACCTACTGCCAATAGATGCTTTCTTTGGTAGCATGTGGCATCATTGGATTCTTTTTAACATTTGCCATTCTCTAACAGTAAAGAATCTGCCTGCAATGCAGGAAACCCAGGTTCAATCCCTGGATCAAGAAGATCCCCTGGAGAAGGGAATGGTGACCCACTCTAGTATTCTTGTCTGGAGAATTTCATGGACAAATGAGACTGACAGGCTACCATCTATGCCATCGCAAAGAGTAGGACACGACTGGACAACTTTCACTCACTCACTGTAATGAATGTGAAATGATACAATAGTTTTAATTTGTACTTTTGATTTCTAAGTTAACATACCTTTTTTTTATTTTAAGACTTTTGTTTTAGGATCAGTGTTAGATTCACAGCATAACTGAGAAAGTAATGCAGAGATGTCCCATATATCCTCTACCTACACACATGTATAGCCTCCTCCATTTGTTACGGCTGATGAACCACACTGACAAAAAATAATTACCCAAAGCCCATAGTTTACATTAAAGTCCATTCTTGATGTTGTGCAGTCTATGAGTTTAGACAAATGAAATCACCAATATCACTGCCCTAAAAATCTTCTGTGCTCCAACCACTTATATTCTTGTGGGATATTAGCTCCCCAATCAGGGATTGAACCTGTGTCCTTGGCTGTGAGAGCACAGAGTTCAAACCACTGGACTACCAAGGAAGTCCCTGTACATGATATATTAAACTTTAGTATTGGTATATCCACATTAATATTCTTCCATATAGCATATATGATTAGAATTTACTACAGCACTTGTTCCAAATGGGTGTTTAGATGGGGAAGGGTCTCTGGGAGCCAGATGATGCACACCACACCCCTGCCCCAGGATGATTCTTCAGGACACCTTCTCCGAACAAACCAGCTATTATACGAAAGTGTAATTGTCACAGTACATCACTAACCTGAGAGTGGAATTTCTCTATCAGATCTCAGATGTCCAGGCCTTGGGAGTTGTTTCTTGATTTTGATTATATATCACCGCAGAAAATAAAGATATTAATGCTCAAAGCACAGACAGGTTCCAGATGGTCAGGAATTGTTGAAGTTCCAGATAGAGATATTTGGATTACAGCACAGAAAATAATTACCCAATACAAATGACAGAATGTCCTTTCATGCTGAGGTTGGCAAGCCATGGCCTGTGGGTCAAATCTAACTGCTGCCTGTTTTTGAATGGCCTTGAAGCTAAGAATTGTTTATATATATATATTTTTTCAGATAAAATATTATAGGTTTATTTAAAACTTACTTCTCACCTTGAGTATGTAAAACACAAACTTCAAAAAATGTTCATTTTTTTTTACTTTGTAGTTTACAAATATACAAAATAAAAGTTATTAAGGCAAGGAATTATATAGAAAAAATCATTTGTTCTGCTTAAGGCATACTTGAAAATAAACAATTGTACAATTACTACACATCTGAAACCACAGTGCACAACAGACTATAAAAAAAAACAGTTAAAGTAAACCAGGTATTTTTATGTTTTTATATTTTTAAATTGTCAAATTGAAAGAAGAAAGATATTATATGACACTTGAAAAGTATTTGAATTCAAGTCTATAAATCAAGTTTTATTAGCACACAGCTTCACTCCTTCATTCACTTAGTGTCAAGGGCTGCTCTTGTAATACATGACAGAGGTAAGCAGTTTATATAGAGACTATGTAGCCCACAAACCCTAGAATATTTGCTATCTGACTCTTTACAGAAAAAAACAATGATGTGCCCTATTGGATGCCATTGTCAGAGAGAATCCGGGGCCAGGGGTCACCATGGGTCAGAGCTCATGGTTACTTCTTGTCTTTCCATCTGTATAGTTCAGTTCAGTCATGTCCTACTCTTTGTGACCCCATGAACCACAGCACGCCAGGCCTCCCTGTCCATCGCCAACTCCTGGAGTTTACCCAAACACATGTCCATTGAGTTGGTGATACCATCCAACCATCTCATCCTCTGTCGTCCCCTTCTGTTCCTGCCCACAATCTTTCCCAGCATCAGGGTCTTTTCAAATGAGTCAGCTCTTTGCATCACGTGGCCAAAGTATTGGAGTTTCAGTCAACATCAGTCCTTCCAATGTACACCCAGGACTTATCTCCTTTAGGATGGACTGGTTGGAACTCTTTGCAGTCCAAGGGACTCTCAAGAGTCTTCTCCAACAACACAGTGCAAAAGCATCAATTCTTTGGTGGTCAGCTTTCTTTATAGTCCAAGTCTCACATCCATACATGACTATTGGAAAAACCATAGCCTTGACTAGATGAACATTTGTTGATGTAATGTTTCTGCTTTTTAAAATACTGTCCAGGTTGGTCATAACTTTCCTTCCAAGGAGTAAGCGTCTTTAAATTTCATGGCTGCAATCACCCATCTGCAGTGATTTTGGAGCCCCAAAAAATAAAGTCTGACACTGTTTCCACTGTTTCCCCATCTATTTGCCATGAAGCGATGGGACCAGATGGCATGATCTGAGTTTTCTGAATGTTGAGCCTTAAGACAACTTTTTCATTCTCCTCTTTCAATTTCTTCAAGAGGCTCTTTAGTTCTTCTTCACTTTCTGCCATGAGGGTGGTGTCATCTGCATATCTGAGGTTATTGATATTTCTCCCAGCAATCTTGATTCCAGCTTGTGTTTCTTCCAGCTCAGAGTTTCTCATGATGTACTCTGCATAGAAGTTAAATAAGCACGGTGACAACATACAGCCTTGACATACGCCTTTTCCTATTTGGAACCAGTCTGTTGTTCCATGTCCAGTTCTAACTGTTGCTTCCTGACCTGCATACAGGTTTCTCAAGAGGCAAGTCAGGTGGTCTGGTATTCCCATCTTTTTCAGAATTTTCCATAGTTTATTGTGATCCACACAGTCCAAGTCTTTGGCATAGTCAATAAAACAGATATAGATTTTTTTCTGGGACTCTCTTGCTTTTTTGATGATCCATCGGATGTTGGCAATTTGATCTCTGGTTCCTCTGCCTTTTCTAAAACCAGCTTGAACATCTGGAAGTTCACAGTTCACATATTGCTGAAGCCTGGCTTGGAGAATTTTAGATATGAGAATTACTTTACTAGCATGTGAGATGAGTGCAATTGTGCAGTAGTTTGAGCTGACATATTGAGTGCAGCACCTTCACAGCATTATCTTTTAGGATTTGAAGTAGCTCAACTGGAATTGTAGTGATGATTCCTAAGGCCTATTTGACTTCACAGTCTAGGATGTCTGGCTCTAGGTGATTGATCACACCATCGTGATTATCTGCCTCATGAAGATCTTTTTTGTATAGTTCTTCTGTGTATTCTTGCCACCTCTTCTTAATATCTTCTGCTTCTGTTAGGTCCATACCACTTCTGTCCTTTATCGAGCCCATCTTTGCATGAAATGTTGCCTTGGTATCTCTGATTTTCTTGAAGAGATCTCTAATCTATCCCATTCTATTGTTTTCCTCTATTTCTTTGCATTGATTGCTGGAGAAGGCTTTCTTATCTCTCCTTGCTATTCTTTGGAACTCTGCATTCAGATCCTTATATCTTTCCTTTTCTCCTTTGCCTTTTGCTTCTCTTCTTTTCACAGCTATTTGTAAGGCCTCCTCAGACACCCATTTTGCTTTTTTGCATTTTTTTGGTCTTGCTCCCTGTCTCTTGTACAATGTCAGGAACCTCCATCCATAGTTCATCAGGCACTCTGTCTATCAGATGTAGTCCCTTAAATCTATTTCTCACTTCCACTGTATAATCACAAGGGATTTGATTTAGGTCATACCTGAATGCCAACAAAGGTCCGTCTAGTCAGAGTTATGGTTTTTCCAGTGGTTATGTATGGATGTGAGAGTTGGACTGTGAAGAAAGCTGAGTGCTGAAGAATAGATGCTTTTGAACTGTGGTGTTGGAGAAGACTCCTGAGGTTCCCTTGGACTGCAAGAAGATCAAACCCATCCATTCTAATGGAGATCAGTCCTGGGTGTTCTTTGGAAGGAATGATGCTGAAGCTGAAACTCCAGTACTTTGGCCACCTGATGCAAAGAGTTGACTCATTGTAAAACACTCTGATGCTGGGAGGGATTAGGGACAGGAGGAAAAGGGACGACAGAGGATGAGATGGCTGGATGGCATCACCAACTTGATGGATGTGAGTTTGAGTGAACTCTGGGAGCTGGTGATGGACAGGGAGGCCTGGTGTGCTGCGATTCATGTAGTCCCAGAGTTGGACACGACTGAGCGACTGAACTGAACTGAACTGAATGGTCTAGTGGTTTTCCCTACTTTCTTCAATTTAAGTCCGAATTTGGCAATAAGGAATTCATGATCTGAGCCACAGTCAGCTCCTGGTCTTGCTTTTGCTGACTGTATAGAGCTTCTCCATTTTTGGCTGCAAAGAATATAATCAATTTGATTTTGATATTGGCCATCTGGTGATGTCCATGTGTAGAGTTATTGTTGGAAGAAGGTGTTTGCTATGACCAGCGCACTCTCTTGGCAAAACTCTATTAGCCTTTGTGCTGCTTCATTCTGTACTTCAAGGCCAAATTTTTCTGTTACTCCAGGTGTTTCTTGACTTCCTACGTTTGCATTTAATCTGTATAAAATGCATATAAATCATCTTCCCTCTGGTGTCTATATGGACAGGAGCATAGCTTGAGTAACCATCTACAATGTTGTCTATATTTGAAATAAGAAAGTCAGGGAGAGTTCCCCCAAAGCAATCTCATCTGTTATTACTTGTATGTAGACAGACTGAAGAATTAAGAAGCCCCTTTTGTGCAGGGAAATGCACCGAGTCATCATGAATATGCTACCTGCTCTGTGGACTTCCTGTTGCTGTTCTGCTTGTCTTCAGTTGTGTTTGAATCTTAGTGACCCCCTGGACTGTAGCCTGCTTCCTATTTGGCCCTGATTTCTTTCATTTTTTATATTCTTCAAATGTGTGTGTGTGTTAGTTTCTCAGTCATGTCAGGCTGTTTGTGATCCCATGGACTGTAACCCTCTAGATGACTCTGTCCATGGGATTCTCCAGGCAAGAATACTGGAATGGATTACCATTCCCTTTTCCAAGCTATCTACTCAACTCAGGGTTCAAACCTAGGTCTCCCGAATTGCAGACAGATTCCTTACCATCTAAGCCATAGATGGGTCATAGTTGAAAATGTTTAGAAGCTGGGTTTGGAGAAGGCAATGGCAACCCACTCCCGTACTCTTGCCTGGAGGATCCCAGGGACAGAGGAGCCTGGTGGGCTGCTGTCTATGGGGTCACACAGAGTCGGACATGACTGAAGCGACTTAGCAGCAGCAGCAGCAGCAGAAGCTGGGTAGACTGTATTTTTTTTGCAGCTTATTCCCATGAGGGAGGGTGGAAATTGCATGCCTTTAAGACTATCTAAGGAATTTCACTGGAGATGGGAATATCCAAAGTTGAGAAAGATTGTTCTGGAGCTAAGATGCCTGCTGTTCCTCTGGAGTTACATTCTGGAGGACTGGAAATTTGTCTTGTTATACCTAGAGCTTTGTGAGACTATGGATTCTTGCTTTTTTTTCTTTCAGCAACAAAGACTATGATCAATATTCTGTGATTAACATTCCATCAACCTGAGAGTGAGAGGGAGAGACTTCAGTTCCATTTCTGCTTCCAACTAATTTTGTAGCTTTAGCTCCTCATTGAAAACTGGGTACCGGTTTTTAAAATTACAATCCAGTACAACTTGACTGGATGGCTTTGATGGCTGCCTGACTTTGAAAGAATGATTCCAAAGCATGATTCTTTTATTTTAACCTAGATTTTTATTTATGTTACATATTTGTGATCTATCTGAAATTTGGTGGAATTCCTTTTGCTTTTAAGATAATTAAACTATTGTGATGAAAAGATGTAAATAAAATATTGCAGTGAAATATTTTCCACTTCATTTAAAAGCAAGCCATCAAGATTAGGCATTAGTTAATTATTATATGAAAGTACAAAAATGCTGGGCCTTCCTTGGCAGTCCAGTGGTTAAGATTCCATGCTTCCAGTGCAGGAGATGAGGGTTGGATCCCTGGTTGGGAAACTGAGATCCCACATGACACATGGAGCAGCCAAAAAAAAAAAAACAAAACAAAACAAACAAAAAACTAATAAAATAAGTTATATAAGATAACTAATTCTCGCTATAGAAGATGAGAACATTCTGATGGTGAGGATGTGAAAGAGTAGAAAAAAGTCTCTGAGCATTTTTTAAAAAACAAAACCCCAAACAATCTTCCTCCATCCATCTTAAACACACACACACACACACACACACACACACACACACAATTTCCCAACTCCCATCTTCCATGTCAGCTTATTTCAGGGTCAAATTGGTTTTGGGTATTTTATGACTATTAAAGACACAGCAATTGTCAACTCAACCTTCTTCATACTTGGTCAGTAATAAAAAAGGGAGAAGGATGAAAATAGAAGAGATTGAAAGCATCTAAGATGAGAGAGGAATGAAGGAGGAAAATGTGTACACATTTCAAGTGGATGACAACATTCCAAGACCAGCTGCAAACTTTTATTTTATTGTTTAGAAAACAATCTTTGAGCTCAAGAAATGCCTAGTGAATCTATTTTGTTCTTCCTGACTCAACCCAGGAACAGAAAAATGAATTTGACAGTGACCACAAATACCTGATATATGAGAACTGAATTTGAGGTTTACAGAGACAGAACACACTTCATCTTGAAGGCATATTTTGATGGTAAGTTTAGATAGCCCATTCTTTCAAATAATTTCCTGGTGAACAGACAGGTATTTGAAGATAATATCTGTTTCCTATAGCTTGAAGATGGAATCAGAAAAAGTGGCACAATATCTTAGCTTTGAAAGTAAATGTTTTAAACCAGATCACTTGGAGAATATCTGTTATGTAATAACCAGATTATTTATAATGTCTTCTTACTCCTCTTTCTTCAGGTAAATACTTACTCCAGACAAGAAGCACTTTGGCATGTCACATTTATAAGATTTCTCCCCTACCCCAATTAGGCTTCTCCTTTTTGATGAAAAACTTGTGATTTTATGAATATTCAATAAGTCACTTGGATAGTGGCTGTCTGGACCGGAAATATTCTTAGTGTTCTCTCACTTGCCAGTCGAGACAATTTTCAGTGCATAGAATCAGCATCTTTTTTGGAAAAAAGTCTGATTCATGAACTAATACTACATAGAACCAATAATAAATAGAACCATTCACCAATCTGTCTCAGTGCCCTAATCTAAATTGAGGGCAGTGGATGCAGTTTAGCATGTTCAGCCCTACCATTCTATGAAAGTGAAAGACTAGTCTCTCAGTTGTGTCTGACTCTCTGCAACCTCATAGACTGTGGCCTGCCAGGATCCATGGAATTCTCCAGGCAAAACTGGAGTGGGTAGCCATTCCCTTCTCCAGGGGATCTTCCCAACCCAGGGGTTGAACCTGAGTCTCCTGAATTGCAGGCAGACTCCTTACCATCTGAACCACTATGATTAGAGTAAAAATCAGAGAGAAATTAGGTGATGCTTGAGAAAAATTATTACACTAGAATCCTCTGGAACAGATTCTCAAGACACATAAGAGTGGAACTATTCATGATTGTCAGCTGATTGATGGCACACTGTTGCCACATGAGATAAGCAAAAGGCTACCAACTTATTTGACTTCTGTGAACCCGGATATGCATCAGTTGTTAAGGATATGAAAACAAATCACATCCCTGTTTCTTAACACGTGTGGCCATGTTTTTAGATGAATACATAACATGAGTTCAACAGTTATGTAGCAGCAAATGAAACTTGTATTAAAAGAAAGGGATTTGGGGATTTAAAATATTTGCTGATTTTATTAGTTTCTTACTATTGTTTTAACAAATGTCCACCAACTTTTGGATTAAAACATCACAAATAAACATTTGACAATTCCAAAATTGATGTGTTGGAAGGGCTATGGTCCTTTCTGGAGGTTAGGAGAGAATATTTTCTTGCCTTTTCCAGTGTTGTGAGCTTCCTGCATTACCTGGCTCATGAGTGCTTCCATCCTCAAAGCCAGAAATGGCCGGACAAGCCACATCACATTGTCACGTCACATTGCACGGACACTCACTCTTCTCACTCCCTCCTGCACTTGGAAGGACCCTTATTATTACCTTGGGCTAACCCAGATAATCTAGGATGGCCCCTCATCTCCAAGTCAACTGCAACCTTAATTCCATCTGCAACCTTAATCCCCCCCTTGCCCTGTAATATAACATAGTCATGGGATCCAATATTTAGGATATGGACATCTTTGGGAAGCCATTGTTCTGCATACAGCATTGATGGAATTGTGAATATCGACTTTCCATTTACTTTTCCTGAGCAATTCCAGTCACTCTTACTCATGCTGCAATCACTGAAGAGCATGCATAACTTTGAAATCCTCCACAAGCCTGACATGAGTCTTTGAAAATTAATCCAGACACAAGGAGAACTGAGTTAGAACATCTCTGTCATTGCTTTTTCTGGGAGCTGTGAACCCATATTCTTATTGCTCATTTTTAATTCCAGCTCATTCTGACCATGTGTTGCTTCAGGGTGTACAACTCCTAGGAAACGATGTTTTATTAGTATCATTTGTTTATTACAGAGCATGAGTCACAGATTTGCTCCCAGGGCCACAAGGCTTTAGATAGTGTAATGCTAATTCATAGGTCTTTAATAGTATCCTACAAAGAAGGCTGAATTTCTTTTTTTTTAACCAAGACAGCACTGCAGTTAAAACTGATTCATGTTCTCATTTATGCATTTAAAACTCATTCATGTGCTCATTCATAATACTATTGTAATATTAAATATAATTCTCTCCTCCAAATAGGAGGACACTAAGAAATGACAGCAGCTGCTTATTTCACATTGTTCTGGGATGTGGGCCCTGATCAGAAAATTCCTAAATTATTCTCCTAGATTCTTTCTTTCAAAATAAAATCCAATATTTTAGAACTAATTGGAACTGAGGGCAAAGAATATAGTCACAGCATGCATTGTGGGCCTCACCAAATCATTTTAAAGAAAGACAATAAGACTGAATTGGATATGGGTGCTGGATACGAAATTACTCAATTCTTGTCAAATAAGAAAGAATCATGGCCCCAGATGTTGACTTCAGTCATAGGAATGCTGAGACTAGATGCCGAGAATCCTGACTCCTCAATTCTTTATTTGTTTTCAACTAGATCTGCAGAGTAGATTCTGCCCTAAAGGCTTATTATGATTGAACACATAGTAAAAACCCATCTAAAACTTCTTTCTTTTGAAAATAACACGTGCTGTCTTTTTGATGATAAAGGGAATACTTGTTAAATTATAGTCTGTCAAAACAATCATAAAACACTCTCTGACGTAAATTACAGCAGGATCCTCTATGACCCACTTCCCAGAATATTGGAAATAAAAGCAAAAATAAACAAATGGAACCTAATTAAAATCAAAAGCTTCTGCACAACAAAGGAAACTATAAGAAAGGTGAAAAGACAGCCTTCAGAATGGCAGAAAATAATAGCACATGAAGCAACTGACAAACAACTAATCTCAAAAATATACAAGCAACTCCTGCAGCTCAATTCCAGAAAAATAAATGACCCAATCAAAAAGTGGGTCAAAGAACTAAACAGACATTTCTCCAAAGACACACAGATGGCTAACAAACACATGAAAAGATGCTCAACATCACTCATTATTAGAGAAATGCAAATCAAAACCACAATGAGATACCATTTCATGCCAGTCAGAATGGCTGCTATCCAAAAATCTACGAGCAATAAATGCTGGAGAGGGTGTGGAGAAAAGGGAATCCTCTTACACTGTTGGTGGGAATGCAAACTAGTACAGCCACTATGGAGAACAGTGTGGAGATTCCTTTAAAAATTGCAAATAGAACTGCCTTATGACCCAGCAATCCCACTGCTGGGCATACACACCAAAGGAAACCAGAATTGAAAGAGATACGTGTACCCCAGCGTTCATCACAGCACTGTTTATAATAGCCAGGACATGGAAACAACCTAGATGTCTATCAGCAGACGAATGGATAAGAAAGCTGTGGTACATATACACAATGGAGTATTACTCAGCCATTAAAAAAATACATTTGAATCAGTTCTAATGAGGTGGGTGAAACTGGAGCCTATTATAAAGAGTGAAGTAAGCCAGAAAGAAAAACACCAATACAGTATACTAACGCATATATATGGAATTTAGAAAGATGGTGGCAATAACCCTGTATGCGAGACAGTAAAAGAGGCACAGATATATAGAACAGTCTTTTGGACTCTGTGGGAGAGGGAGAGAGTGGGATGTTTGGGAGAATGGCATTGAAACATGTATATTAGGATATGTGAAGTGAATCACCAGTCCAGGTTCGATGCATGATACTGGATGCTTGGGGCTGGTGCACTGGGATGACCTAGAGGGATGGTATGGGAAGGGAGGTGGTGGGGAGTTCAGGGTGGGGAACACATGTACACCTGTGGCAGATTCATGTTAATGTATGGCAAAATCAATACAATATTTTAAAGTAATTAGCCTCTGATTAAAATAAATAAATTTATTTTAAAAATTTAATGAAGAATTAAAATAATCCATGATTCTTTGCTCATAGTTAAGTTTTTCTTATATTTCTCTCTAGTTGCTAATAATCACTTCTTGGATGATATGAAAGGAATTGGCATTTCTTAGCATCCTGCTTTCCCCTCACCCCATCCTTTCTTATTCCACCAGCCTTATTTTACCAAACTGCTTACAAATCTTCCATGTGGTTCTGCACAGCCTGAGAAGAAGTAGCCAAAATTACCTTGCTTATAGAAGTTCAGAAATGAAATCTGTGTCAGCATCAGCTTTCCACTATTCTAAAGTTCCAGGGCCACTATACTGGCATTGTTTTTAAAAGAAAGAAGGAACAAAGAAAGGAAAAGGGAGCAAGGCATTTGAGTATTTACTTTGTGCAAACGTTGTATTAATTATGAGTAACCAAAGAGATATAAAACATGGATTTGCCTTCACAGAACTTGTTGTATGGTTGTATAGGCCAAATATATTCCCCTAGAAATTATTTCAAATACAAGGAAGCAAATTGGCAAGGGCCAATAAGGGTAGCACACAGACCTTGCAGAGAACTTTCAGTTCAGTTCAGTTCAGTTGCTCAGTCGTGTCCGACTCTTTGCGACCCCATGAATTGCAGCACACCAGGCTGAACTTGAGCAGAGCTCATTTTGGTCTACAGTAAAAAGGGGAATGCTTTTGTGAAGGAGGTAGGATTTAAGCTGTTCTTTTAGAGAAGATGTGTGTGTTTGTTAATCACTTAGAGGTGTCCAACTCTTTGTGAGCCCATGAACGGCGCCCACTGGGATCCTCTGTTCATGGGATTCTCCAGGCAAGAATAATGGAGTGGGTAGCCATTTCCTTTTCCAGGGGATCTTCCCAACCCAGGGATTGAACCTGATCTCTTGCACTGCAGGCAGATTCTTTATTATCTGGACCATCGGGGAAGACCTTTAGAAAAGATAGGGGCTCATTCACTCACTTTGCCTCTCTTCATTTTTGTTTCAAATATTTATTAGTTATTTATTGGACATAATGCAGACCACATAGTTTGCTCTGGGTTTGAAGACAGGTGATAATGACTACTTAGACATAGTTTAGTTGCCTTTACTTCAAACTTCTCCATATTAGCGAAGAAGCAAGGTAAGGATTGGGCGTGAGGCTAAGAATAAATATGAGCAGACATGAGTGGTTGAGGCTCCCTTATGCCTTCTTAGTTCCTCCAGAGAGGTTGCTGATTTTCAGCTCACAAAAAATGAGAAATCCACCAAGTCAGATGAGCACTTTTTGCAGCGTTACAGGTTATAACGATCCACATTGGCATTCCAGGGTCCACTCCATCCTGGAGTAAGGAAATCAGTGCTGTGCCAGGTTATATTTTCCCATGGTTTGGGTCCACACAAGATTTTAAGCCAGAGGGTAATTATCAAACTAAGGATATTTAGTGCTGTGTAAAGGGGCACAGGATAGATGCAGCCTCTGTCCTTAAGGAGTTTACATTCTGTGTGAGGTTAAACAAAACAGACAGTGGGACAGAACATCCAGGAGAAAGACTGATGTGTACAATGATGTATAAGGGTAGATGGTTTATGAGCTAAAAATGAATATTCAGTGAGTATCTCTAGAGAGAAATCAAACAGAAATGATGGCGGGGATGTTGTTTAGTCACTCAGTTGTGTCTGACTCTTTGTGACCCCATGGACTGCAGCACACCAGGCTTCCCTGTCCTTCACTATCTCCCGGAGCTTGCTCAAACTCATGCCCGTTGAGTTGATGATGCCATCCAACCATCTCATCTTCTGTTGTCCCCTTCTCCTCTTGCTTCCAACTTTTCCCAGCATCAGGGTCTTTTCTAATGAGCTGGCTCTTCACATCAGGTCGCCAAAGTATTGGAGTTTCAGCTTCAGCATCACTGCTTCCAATGAATATTCAGTGTTGATTTTGAAAGGTTGCTGCTGAGAGCCATGTGTTATGCCTGGATTGTGACCTCTGGAGGACAGGGTTTCAATCCGGGGTTAGAGATGAGGTTTGACTACTTGGAGCTTTTTGTGTAGCAAAGTTTTATTAAAGTATAACAGAGATAGGGAAATCTTCTGACATAGACATCAGAAGGGGACAGAAAGAGTGTCCCTTTGCTAGTTTTTTTAGCAAGGTGTTTCATGTCTGTTAGCTATTAATCAGATAAGAGAGACACCTCAAGGCTGGGGAAGTTTCACCAGGCCCCTCTCCCACAATATGCATTTTTGAAATAGGATGGCATGAGGTGTGTCATCCCCTGGCCATGAAACAGTTGACAGGAATACTGGTTTGTTGAGCCATAATCATCCCAAGGTTTGAGAAAAGAAAAAAGTTAGTTTTAGGTACAACCATTTTGAAGAAAGGCAAATTCCAAAGCAAATACATAGCTTCATTAATATAGCTTAAGAAAAACACATTGGTTAGCTCAAGGCAGAACTAGGTGTTCTCAACACAGAATTAAAAGCCTCTTTTAATTTTGCGTAGAGGAGGGGAAACAACAACAACAACACATCTGCCACTTGCAGTTTATTTCCTCCTGCCGCTTGGGGACCTCTAGCCTTCCTACCTGTTCAGTTCAGCTCAGTTCAGTTCAGTCACTCAGTCATATCCGACTCTTTGCGACCCCATGAATCGCAGCATACCAGGCCTCCCTGTCCATCACCAACTCCCGGAGTTCACTCAGACTCACGTCCATCGAGTCCGTGATGCCATCCAGCCATCTCATCCTGGGTTGTCCCCTTCTCTCCTGCCCCCAATCCCTCCCAGCATCAGAGTCTTTTCCAGTGAGTCAACTCTTCGCAATGAGGTGTCCAAAGTACTGGAGCTTCAGCTTTAGCATCATCTCTTCCAAAGAAATCCCAGGGCTGATCTCCTTCAGAATGGACTGGTTGGATCTCCTTGCAGTCCAAGGGACTCTCAAGAGTCTTCTCCAACACCACAGTTCAAAAGCATCAATTTTCAGTGTTCAGCTTTCTTTATGGTCCAACTCTCACATCCATACATGATTACTGGAAAAAACCCATAGCTTGGACTATACGTATCTTTGTTGGCAAAATGATGTCTTGCTTTTTAATAAGCTGTCTAGGTTGGTCATAGCTTTTCTTCCAAGGAGCAAGCGTCTTTTAATTTCATGGCTGCAGTCACCATCTGCAGTGGTTTTGGAGCCCAAGAAAATAAAGTCTGTCACTGTTTTCATTGTTCCCCCATCTACTTGCCATGAAGTGATGGGACTGGATGCCATGATCTTAGTTTTTTGAATATTGAGGTTTTAAGCCAGCTTTTTCACTCTCTTTCACTTTCATCAAGAGGCTCTTTAGTTCCTCTTCACTCTCTGCCATTAGAGTGGTGTCATCTGCATATTTGAGGTTATTGATGTTTCTCCCGGCAGTCTTGATTCCAACTTGTGCTTCATCCAGCCTGGCATTTCCCATAATGTACTCTGTATATAAATTAAATAAGCAGGGTGACAATATGTAGTGTAAAATGAATAATGTTGTATCCTAAGTAAAGGTATTTCAGCATTATACTAAAAATAAAGAGGAGTTGCTAAAGTATTGGAAAGATGGAGATAGGGTCTTTAAGAAGATTAAATTAGCTATAGTGTGGACAGAATTTGGGGAATCAGAGACCAGAGGGGAAATACAAGTGTGATGGCTAATTTTATGTGTGAATAATTGACTGACTGGCTCAGAGCTGAGATAGGGATGGAGACTTATCCAGTACCTGTCTCAACTTGGTTTTCCTAGAAAGTAGAAGCCTGAGGTAGAACTTCTACGGTGACTGTTTTTGGGGGGCATGATTTCTCAGAAAAGGAAAAATGAGGAAAAATAGGAAGGAAGAAAGGAGAAAGAAAATCCAGGTGACCACAGCTTTAAGGAAGCACAAATGGTTGCTCAGACACACAGGATGTTTCTGGGAAGGCTATGTGGCATCGCTTTGACTTCAGGGGTCTGATGGAGCGATGGAGGAAGCAAGTCGATTTTATCTGCCAATCACATGCTTTCTCCCTTTCCTTACTGGTCCAAGTTCATTCCCTACAAGGCGTTCATTCCCCTGCCCTCTGCAGCTTTTGGGGAAGCCTGATCTTAGGACCCTGAGATGGGTTTCAGTGGCTCAGGGTTAGAGAGCACCTCCTGCCTGCCTCAGGGTCTGGAAGGATGAAAAAGTGTGATCCCTAAGATCAACGCTTCAACGTCCCCTGACTGAGGAGCAACAAAAGAGCACAGGTGGGAGGTTACGGATGTGCAGCAACAGATACAGGACGAAGTGCACCTAGAGTACCTCTCGAGAGACCTGGGGACTAGAAACGGGTGATGCTCTGTGGACTGGCCTCTGTTATGAAGGAAGTAGTGCTCAACGATCCCCTTTCATGGATCCATGGAGAGGCTCCTTTGTAGTAACAGGAACATGCTGATGCTAGATTCTTATCCTTGGGGGGACATATGGAAATAATGGGCCAGTGAACCCAAAGAAAAGCAAAATTTGGTCTGGAAGAGTCAGTTCCTGGGAGAATGATGATGCCCTTGACCAGGACAAGAAAATCCTAAAGAGATACTGACATTCCCCTGAAAAGGAAAATGAATCATTTGCCCTTACACACTTGGCTGTTATCCCAAGGTGACATCCTGCAGCAGCTATCAAAGACACATAAATCAATGAAAAATTTAAATTTGAAGGGACATTAGAGGCTACTGTATTAAAAATTTCTTATCTGAGGGATAGTGGAAAGTAAGATTTAGAGAAGTTTAATGATTTTACAAATGTCACAATGTAAGTTATAGAAATGGAATAAGAAAATAAATTCCTTTCATCAAGGTATTACTTTAAAAAAATTTTTTTTTAATTTATTTGGCTGCATCAGGTCTCAGTTGTGGCATGTGGGATCTTTAGTTTTCATTGTGGTATGTGGGATCTTTTTAGTTGTGGCATGCAGGATCTAGTTCCCTGACAAGGGATTGAACCCAGGCCCCTGAATTGGGAGAGCATAGTCGTAGCCACTGGACCATCAGGGTAGTCCCCCAAAGGCTACTACTTGTGACTTATCTACACTGGAGGTACTAGCAATCCCAAGTTCTCACCCCTTGGTGTCAGTGAGCTTTAATTTCCCACCTCTCTAATGGGAATGTAGGACAAGGTAATCCCCAGCATCCCTCCAGCTCTGATACTCTGTTTCTCTCATGTTAGCTCAGGAGAACATCATGGCTAAAGGGATAGATTTTTTAGCTTAAGGATGTTTAAGATCCCTAAGATCAATGCTTCCTCTCCATGATTAGAACATTCTTGTGCCTGGTATTTATCTTGAAGGGCCTTCTGAAAACCAAAGGCCAGTTAATCTGAAAGATTCTGGAATCACCAATTCCAATCCCAAGAAGAGCCAATTCCTGGGAGAATAATGATACCACTGACCAGAACAACAACAACAAAAAATCCCAAGGAGAAATCCCAGCAGAACAGGAAAGCTGGCAGAAAACTAGAGGCCAATAATTAAGCTTCATGGTGCATCTTGATATTTATTGGGGGAGAAAAAGGAGAAACAATGAAGGAAACCCACAGAAAATAAATGGGTTGTGAAGAAGGAGAGGAATAGGAAAGGGCTTGGGGCAGAAGCTGAAAGAGGAGACGAAGCAGGCTGGACTAAAATGGCAAAGGCCAAAAACAGACATAGAGACACATACGTTTGTAAAGAACAAATGTATGGACACCAAAGGGGGAAAGTGGGAAGTGGGATGAATTGGGAGATTCGTATTGGCATATACAAACTTTTAATACTGTGTATAAAATTTATAACTAGTTGGAACATACTGTATAACACAGAGAACTCTATTCAGTGCTTTGTGGTACCTAGACGGGTAGGAAACCCCCTAAAAGAGGGGATATATATATATATATATGTATAGCTGATTCAAATTGCTGTACAATAGAAACTAGCACAACATTGTTAAGCAACTATTCTACAATAAATTTAATTTAAAAATGTAATTTTGTTAGAATTTTAAAAATTTTAAAAAATGGAAAATGCCATAGACATCAAGGTGGGCACTGAGATATGACCATGAGACTTAACAATAAATTTTATAAAGATTTAAAGGAAGTACAGAGGAAAAGGGGTTGAGGAGTAGATTATTTACAAGAAAATAGACATTCAAAGGGGGAAACAGTGAGAGCAGTAGTTCAAAAATTGTTAGAATGAGAATAAAGGTTTGTGGGATTAGGGCCTTGTAAGCATGTTTGTAGGCAGAGAAGGATGCAAGATTGGATATTTGGGAAGAGGATATGTCTGAAGTAATGAAGTTCTAGAAAAGGCAAGTAACTCTACTATGGATAAAGTGTATGCTTTTGACAAAAAGAAGGGCACATTTTCCTCTGAAAAAAATGAGTATAAAAAGAAGTAGGAAACTGAAAACACAGAGAAACGTGGAGGTGGAGGTTACAGACACAGAGATGGAGTGAGGTGAGAAAAGGATAGATGAAAGGACTTATCTTCTGAGTCAATATAGACTCAAGACAAAGACTGAGTGGCTGAGGACAGAGGGAGAGTGAGAGGGAATTCAGAGAGAAAGAAGAGGAGTGAGAGTGAATTCTGGGAAAAAGAAGATTTCTGATGGAATACTCAGAAGAGGTTAAGAGGATTTCTGAGAGAAGGTGGGTGAGTTGAAATCTGCATGAAGGAGGGTATAAAAAATTTCTGAGAAAATGAGATTGAGAGGACATTATGAAAGAAGGAGACTCTGAGAGAATTTGAGAGAAAGAATGAGAGTCTGAGAGAATTCTGAGAGAAAGGAGAGTCTGAGGGAACTCTGAGTAAGGGTAGTATGGGGGAATTCTGAGACAAGGAAAGTGACAGAGATTTCTGAGAGAACTTGGGTGAGAGGAATTTTGAGTGATGAGGGTATGGGAAAATTCTGAGAAAATGAGATTGAGAGGGAATTCTTAGAGAAAGAGGGAGTGACAGGAAATTTGGAAAGAAAGAAGGAGAGTGAATTCTGAGACACAGAAGGAGAGTGACAAGGCATGCTGAGAGAAGAAGGGAAGACTGGGGGGATTTTGAGAGAACGAAGGAGGTTCCGAGGGAAAATATGAAAAGAAGAAAGTTCTAAGATAAAATCAGACAAAGAAGGAGGCTCTGAGGTATAATTTGAGATACCAAGGTAAAAATAGGATAGAAACCATGGGGTCTTAAGGTAAAATCAGACAGGAACTGTGTGGTCCTGAGGTTAAAAATGGACAGGAAGGTTGTGATGTAAAATACAATAGGAACTGGGAGATCCTGCGGTAAAATCTGACTGTAACCAGGAGGTTCTGAGGTAAAGTTTGACAGAAACTAGAAGGTTCTGAGGTAAAAATCTGACAGAAACTAGAGTGTTCTGACGTAAAATCTAACAGAATCTAGAGGGTTCTGAGGTAAAATCTGACAGAAACTACAGAGTTCGCAGGTAAAATCTGACAGAACCTAGGACATTCTGAAGTAAAATCTGAAAGAAACTAGAGGGATCTAAGGTAAAATCTGATAGAAATCAAGATGTTCTGAGGTAAAATCTGCAGAAACTAAGAGGTTCTGAGCTAAAATATGACAGAAACCAGAAGGTTTGAAGTAAAATCTGACAGAAAGCAGGAGGTGCTGAGGTAATATCTGACAGAAACCGGGAGGATCTGAGGTAACATTGACAGAAACCAGGAGGTTCTGAGGTTATATCTGAGATAGAATCTGACAGAAATCAGCAGGTTCTGAGGTAACATCTGAGGTAAAATCTGACAGAAATCAGGAGGTCCTGAGGTAAAATCTGACAGAAACTTAGAGATTCTGAGGTAAGTCTTAGGTCTGAGGTAAAATCTGACAGAAACTCAGAGGTTCTTAGGTAAAATCTGATGAAAACTTGGAGGTTCTAAGGTAAAATCTTAGGGAAGCTAGGACGTTCTATGGTAAAATCTGAAACAAATTAGGAGTTTCTGAAGTAAAATCTGAAAGAAACTTGCAGTTTTTAGTGTAAAAATCTGACCGAAACTTGGAACTTCTGTTGTAAAATTTCACTGAAGGAAGGTGATTTTGATGCAAAATATTACAGAATCTAGTAGCTTCTGAATTAAAATCTGACAGAAAGTAGAAGCTTTTGAAGTAAAATCTCACTGAAAATAGGAGGTGAAATCTTATAGAAAGAAGGAGGTTCTGAGAAGAACACACAGATTCTCAAGTGAACTCTGACGAAAAAATGAAGTGTTAGCTGAATCTGACATAAAGAATGGCATTCTGAGATAAACTGTGACAGAAAGATGGACGTTCTCATGGAAAATCTGACATAAGAAGTTTCTCAGGGAAAATGTCAGAGATGGTAGAAAGTTTCTGAGGGAATTCTAACATAAAATAGGAGGTTTCTGCAGTCCTTTGTGACAGAAGAGGGCTGTTTCTGAGAGAGTTCACACAGAATGAAGGAAATTTCTGATGGAGTTCTGCTTGAAAGAAGATGGTTTATGTTCATAAGTGGCTAAGAGGGTGTAGTTAACAGCTCAGAAATGAGCCCTGGATGTGAAAATTCTTATGGGTCCTTAACACGCAGGATTCCAGTTTAATGTTTGGAAGTGATCAATATGATTGCAGAAACTAGGTTTCTCAGGTCTGTGGATGGGTAGATCTGGATATTCAGTGACAAAAGATTCCCAGAACCCTTATTAAAGCAGTTTAAGTTTGCTGATTGGAGTTTCAGGTTGAGCGGGTAACAGTGACATCATAAAAGCCCTGATGAGCTAGATAAAGTGGAGGGATTAAGGTGTTGGCTGTTGTTCCAGGGGTACAAGAAGACCAGGAAAATGAAGGGATGGAAAATGCCATGTCAGAATGTCGTGATTAGAGTGGGAAACGGTTGTGTTTAAAGGAGAAGCAGAAAACAATTTATGTAGACAACAGATCCTGCCTTGTGTAGCTCACAACCTAGCAAAGAGAGGTCCTCAGAACTCATGACCTCTATGAATGAATAAATTACTTAGGAGTGTGAAAAGAGGGGAAAGCATAAGAAGGGAAGTTGGGATGCAATGGCGGATTAAATGGGTTTTAAATGTTCACAGGAAGCTAATGTGGGTCTGGTTGAAAAGGTGTAATTTGAGTGAGCCGTGAAGAGATCTGGGGGTAACTGTTCTCGGAGGAGGGATTCAGGGAAGCAAAGTCTCTCCATGGGAGCAGTGAAGTTGACAAGGAATGGCTTTCCCTCCATCGTGATTCTTCCGCACCTAGGACTCTTTTGTGTTGTAGAACTATGAGGCCAGTTTTAGAGATGACACACACTTTGCCCTAGAATTGTTCCCTCTGTGTCATAGCAGTACTCAATCTGTCATTTTTGTGTGTTATTTTAAAAATACAAGAGTCTTTTTTTAAAAAATCTGTTTGTAGGACATATATTAATTTAACCTTTAAAATGCATTCCAATATACACTGTTGATGCTGCTGCTGTCACTTCAGTCATGTCCAACTCTGTGCAACCCTAAGACAGCAGCCCATCGGGCTCCTCTGTTCCTGGGATTCTCCAGGCAAGAATACTGGAATGGGTTGCCATTTCCTTCTCCACTAGTATACACTCAGTTCAGTTCAGTCGCTCAGTCATGTCCGACTCTTTGCGACCCCATGAGTCGCAGCACGCCAGGCCTCTCTGTCCATCACCAACTCCCGGAGTTCACTCAGACTTGCACCCATCGAGTCAGTGATGCCATCCAGCCATCTCATCCTCTATCGTCCCCTTCTCCTCCTGCCCCCAATCCCTCCCTGCATCAGAGTCTTTTCCAACGAGTCAACTCTTCTCATGAGGTGGCCAAAGTACTGGAGTTTCAGCTTCAGCATCATTCCTTCCAAAGAAATCCCAGGGCTGATCTCCTTCAGAATGGATTGGTTGGATGTCCTTGCAGTCCAAGGGGCTCTCAAGAGTCTTCTACAGCACCACAGTTCAAAAGCATCAGTTTGTCGGCGCTCAGCCTTCTTCACAGTCCAACTCTCACATCCATACATGACCGCAGGAAAAACCATAGCCTTGACTAGATGGACCTTAGTCAGCAAAGTAATGTTTCTGCTTTTGAATATGCTATCTAGGTTGGTCATAACTTTTCTTCCAAGGAGTAAGCGTCTTTTAATTTCATGGCTGCAGTCATCATCTGCAGTGATTTTGGAGCCCAGAAAAATAAAGTCTGACACTGTTTCCACTGTTTCTCCATCTATTCCCATGGAGTAATGGGACAAGATGCCATGATCTTCGTTTTCTGAATGTTGAGCTGTAAGCCAACTTTTTCACTCTCCTCTTTCACTTTCATCAAGAGGCTTTTTAGTTCCTCTTTACTTTCTGCCATAAGGGTTGCGTCATCTGCATATCTGAGGTTATTGATATTTCTCCCAGCAATCTCGATTCCAGCTTGTGCTTCTTCCAGCCCAGCGTTTCTCATGATGTACTCTGCATAGAAGTTAAATAAGCAGGGTGACAATATACAGCCTTGACGTACTCCTTTTCCTATTTGGAACCAGTCTGTTGTTCCATGTCCAGTTCTAACTGCTGCTTCCTGACCTGCATACAGATTTCTCAAGAGGCAGGTCAGGTGCTCTGCTATTCCCATCTCTTTCAGAATTTTCCAGTTTATTGTGATCCATACAGTCAAAGGCTTTGGAATAGTCAATAAAGCAGAAATAGATATTTTTCTGGAACTCTTTTGCTTTTTGGATGATTCAGCAGATGTTGGCAATTTGATCTCTGGTTCCTCTGCCTTTTCTAAAACCAGGTTGAACATCGGGAAGTTCACAGTTCACGTATTGCTGAAGCCTGGCTAGGTACAGACAAATAGTTAGATTTCACTTATTCAGGGTACCTAGAATAGTCAAATTCATAGAGTCAGAAAATATATGGGTAGATACAAGGAGCTGGGAGGTGGAAGCAGATGGGAAGGTGAATAGGGAGTTAGTATTTAAGGGGAACAGAGTTTCAGTTTAGGAAGGTGAAGAATTCAGGAGATGGATGATTGTGACAGTTGCACAAAAATGTGAATGCACTTAGTGTCACTGAACTATACAGTTAAATATGGTTACAACGGCATGTTTTATATTATGTGACTTTTACTACAAAAAAACCATTAAAAATGCAAGAGTCTGTATTACAAGCATTAGCTGTGTGAGTTCTTGGCTGTGGAAAGATTAGCTTTTAACTCTATCTGATAATAAACTGGAGGAATGCACTCAGAAACGGAGCAAATGAAACTTTCCTTCCTCCCAGATTTGGATATTCAGGAGGATGGATTTCTATTGCTATGAAATATTTCATCAGGATTGCCAGATTCCAGCTCCAGCAGCCAGGGAATCGGCCTGAAAGGATGGGCGGTGTCAGCGAGAAATGATGCAGCCTCTCAGTTTTCTTGGACTGCATATTTATTTCAGGAGGAAATGGCAACCCACTCCAGTATTCTTGCCTGGAGAATCCCATGAACGGAGGAGCCTGAGGGTCTACAGTCCATGGAGTCGCAAAGAGTCGGACACGACTGAGCGACTTCACTCACTCACTAAGATTCTCTTTTATATTTTTACAAAAGCATTAGGTCAGAGGTTTGACATTTTCAGTTCCCCCGACCCAGATTTTTTGTCTCCATAAATCATTGTTGCCCCTCAAAAGGAGTTCCTGCCTCAGCGATTCTCTTATCTACTTCTTCTCATGTGTCCTTGTGAATACATTGTAACTCATGCTAATGTCTAGGCTGTGTACCACATTCCTCAGTTTATTTCTTATATTTTAAAATCCTGTTTGCCCCTAGTATCTTGAGCTCACGTTCTTTAAAAAAGCTTCTAACTACTAATATCTCTAAAATTCCTATCTCTATAAGCTATAGTAAAATATGTGAACATTACAACATTCCTTAAATCTTTAACTTCTAACTATTTTAATTATTCCTAAGCCCTAAATTCAGCAAACTCCTTTGCCATAAACATTTCCCTCACAAATAGGTTTCAGATAGAAATCCCTCCCATGGCCTCAAGCTGCAGCCTACGTGCTCAACCTGAAACACTCTTTTGTAAAGGTCCTTGAATGAATGTCAATGATTAACTTTATGAAATATTCTCTGAGCACAGTTGCAGAAGGCTTTGTGCCTTCTCATGCTCCTCTCAAGAACAATAAGCACCTTAATATTCTTTTCAGTCAACTCAGCTGAGGAGAGGAAAAAACAAGTCAGAATCACAAGGCCTAACTCCTTCATCCCAGGTCCGTGCCTGTGGGACAAGGAGAGGGAATTGGGGCCGTGCCTCCATTTTGTTAGTAATGCCTAACGTGGCTCCTGACACAGGATCCTGTCTTTATTGGAGAGTCAAAGTGGCATATAAGGACTTATGATTAATAGAGTTATCTAAAAGATTCCAGTAACAAAATGTATTCTTAATAGTTGATATGAAAATTCTTCTAAGGGAGAAATCCTACTTTTTCACTAAAATACCCGACTGAACAAGCCCTTGAGAATTCATAGGTTTTGATGAAAATTATGGACTGTGAGACTATAAAATTGGAGTTTTAAGTCTAGATTGTTTATTTCTGCAGAAGTCTTGTATGTGGATTGTACAGGAATTATGGGTGGAGTTTAGGGTGGATGGATATTGTCAACACTGGTCATTTGTTAGTTATAAGATTATGTGCTTTTTATTAAGCCATTATTGATATTATGATCATTCTTGATGTGGAATGATTCCTAAAGCAAAATAACTTTTTGATAAATGTTTCCTGATTTTCTTTAATAAGGAAATAAAAAAGAACATACAAAGATCATAGCAAGCGTTTTAATCAATGATTAATCCCAAAAAGAAATTGTTAAAATTAAATTCATTACAGGAAAGTTTCACTTACTTTACCATTCCAATGGATGAACAATTTTCAGGAAAGTTTGAAGACATTTATAATCAAAGGCAAGAATGGAGCTCAGATGTCAAGTGGTGAGTGACAGTGTTATGTGATAAAATTCCTCTCAGCTAAGAAGGTTTAATTTATCAAACAAACCCTTTCAAGATATTCTTATAAACAACATAAAGACCATATCATCTAAGATGAGCTCCTTCCCAAACATAATTAGGAATTGACATTATCATTTTTCAAGTTATGTTGCTAGTGAAATTAGAATCTGATCACTTCTACTAGCTGTTGAAAGTTATCAAGAATGGTCAGTTTGACATTGGGTGTTATAAGAGTTCTCAGCTGCTGCAGGAAAGTCTTCGATTTTCACTCATCTGCCATATGTTAGGCTGACAGTTTTAGAAGTCTAATGTGTTTGCTGCTTCCCTGTGAATTAGAAGAGAAGAGGAAAGGAGAGAAAAGAAAAGAGGATAGATTTTTCAGACCAAGTGACCTCAACAGAGGGAAAATTCAAAAACCAAACCAACTGCCACATGAAGGCTGGATATTCAGGAGGGGAAACTTTCCAACATAGACCGTATAGTTGGGAAAGAGACATCACCTGCCATTAAGTTGGGACAGAAGTAATTCATTGACAGCTTCACCTTATCTGGAAATTGGATTGTGGAGGTGGTGCTGATGAGTCGGTGGATGGTATAGAGGTTGGGAGAGGATTAGTCCATTAATTTATCTAAAGAGAATCTCAATATTTCCAGCCTGAACATGAAACCAAAGCTCATGGGAAAATGCTGAAGGAGAGCAACAAGCCTGTGTTCCAGAAATTGGGATCCAGTATGACAAAGAGAGAGGATGAGTGTCTGGACAAAATGGGAGAGCAGACCAGAGAGGAAAGAAACTTTCTCGTGTGGGTCCTCTGGACTCCATCACCCACACATCTAATAACAATAGCAACCATCTCCAGACCAAACAGCGCAATAACAGCAACCTTTATCCAACCCTTTCTGCAGGTTTAGGAACTGTTCTCAGTGTATTATACTATTGTATTCTTGCAATAAATTTATAAGGCTGGAAAAAAGTAATGAGACTCTCAGGGGAGAAATATCATTTGAAAAGACCCTGATATTTGGAAATATTGAGGGTAGGAGAAGTGGACAATAGAGGATGAGATGGTTGGATGGCACCATTGAGTTGATGGACATGAATTTGAGCAAACTCCAGGAGAAAGTGAAGGACAGAGAAGCCTAGCATGCAGCAGTCTGTGGGGTCACAAAGAGGCATATACCACTGAGCGACTGAACAACAAACAGGGGAGCAATGGGAAGGACTCTTATCCAAGTGAACTTAAACTTCCAAGGAGGTATGTGGAGGGGGATATGTCTACAATATTTTAATTAGAAATGGGCTCTGATGTTGGGAATTAATTTCCTGAAAAATACCATCTTTCAAAGATCTGGTCAGTTATTGGCTGCTACACTCGTGTAATGACTATGAGCCCCCTTGCTGGTGAAGAGTTATTCAATCCTAGGATTGCCTTAAGTAAATACTGAAGATGTACACAGTGAAGTCTTCAAATTCTCAAGTATTTTCACCCACTCCATAACTCCCGATCATGGCAGTTCATTTAGTCATCCCACATAGCCAGGAAGAAATGTGCATCAGGAAAATGCTCTTTGGAATTCAGTGGCCTCAATATTGGGCAAGTTAATTAGAAGTTGCTATTCATAAATTGGGCTTCCCCAGTTGTTAAGCAGTAGATGGAGAAATATACCTTGTTCATGGATTGGAAGAATCAATATAGTGAAAATGACTATACTACCCAAAGCAATCTATTGATTCATTGCAATCCTTATCAAGCTACCAATGGTATTTTTCACAGAACTAAAACAGAAACTTTCACAGTTTGTATGGAAACAAAAGAAACCTTGAATAGCCAAAGCAATCTAGAGAAAGAAGAATGGAACTGGAGGATCAGCCTGCCTGACTTCAGACTTCACTACAAAGCTACAGTCATCAAAGCAGTATGACACTGGCACAAAGACAGAAATATAGATCAATGGAATAAAATAGAAAGCAAAGAGATGAATATATGCACCTATGGACACCTTATCTTTGACAAAAGAGACAAAAATATACAGTGGAGAAAAGGCAATCTCTATAACAAGTGGTGCTGAGAAAACTGGTCAACCACCTGTAAAAGAATGAAACTAGAACACTTTCTAACACTATACACAAAAATAAACTCAAAATGGATTAAAGATCTAAATGTAAGCCCAGAAACTATAAAACTCCTAGAGGAAAACATAGGCAGAACACTCTCTGACATAAATCACAGCAAGATCCTATATGACTCCCCTCCCAGAGTAATGGACATAAAAGCAAAAATATATAAATGGGACCTAATTAAACTTAACAGGTTTTGAACAATGAAGGAAACTATAAGCGAGGTAAAAAGTCAGCCTTCAGAATGGGAGAAAATAATAGCAAACGAAACGAGGGACAAAGAATTAATCTCCAAAATATACAACAGATCATACAGCTCAATTCCAGAAAAATAAACAACCCAATAAAAAAATGGCCAAAGAACTAGACAGACATTTCTCAAAAAAAGTCATACAGATAGCTAACAAATATATGAAAAGATGCTCAACATCACTCATTATCAGAGAAATACGAATTAAAACCACAATGAGGTACTATCTCACACTGGTCACAATGGCTGCCATCAAAAAGTCTAGAAACAATAAATGCTGGAGAGGGTGTGGAGAAAAGGGAATTTTTTTACACTGTTGGTGGGAATGCAAACTAGTACAGCCACTATGGAGAACAGTGTGGAGATTCCTTAAAAACCTGGAAATAGAACCACCATACGACCCAGCAATCACACTGCTGGTCATACACACCAAGAAAATCAGAATTGAAAGAGACGCATATACCTCAGTGTTCACTGCGGCACTGTTTACAATAGCCAGGACATGGAAGCAACCTAGATGTCCATCAGCAGATGAATGAATAAGAAAGCTGTGGTACATATACACAATGGAATACTACTCAGCTATAAAAAAGAGCACATTTGAGTCAATTCCAATAAGGTGGATGAAACTGGAGTCTATCATACACAGTGAAGTAAGTCAGAGAGAAAAACACCAATACAGTATTTTAATGCATGCATATGGAATTTAGAAAGATGGTAATGATGGCCCTATATATAAGACAGCAAGAGAGACACAGGTGTAAAGAACAGCCTTTTGGACTCTGTTGGGGAAGGCGAGGGTGGAGTGATTTGAGAGAATAGCATTGAAACATGTATATTACCATATGTGAAATAGATGACTAGTCCAAGTTTGATGCATGAAGCAGAGCACTGAAAGCCAGTGCACTGAGACGACGCAGAGGGATGGGATAGGGAGGGACGTTGGAGGGAGGTTCAGGACAGGGGGACACATGTGCACCATACTTGATTCATGTCAATGTATGACAAAAACCACCACAATATTGTAAAGAAATTAATCTCCAATTAAAATAAATAAATTAAAAACCTGTGATGCAGGAGGTGCAGGAGACACAGGTTTGATCCCTGGGTCACGAAGAGCTCCTGGAAGAAGAAATGGGAACTCACTCCAGTATTCTTGCCTGGGAAATCCCATGGACAGAGGAGTGTGGCAGGCTACAGTCCACGGGGTCACAAAAGAGTCAGACATAACTGAACAACCGAACACACAACAACAGCATGCATATATTACATAATTAAAGTGGTAAAGGTGTCAGTTCATGTAGTAACAGACAAGATGTTCTGTAGTATAGCTTCTTCTGTGTACAGAACTAGCCTTTGTTTTATTCTATTCCTTAGAAGACACTGAAAAATGCAGATATAGCAGCCTAATATTGCAATGCCTGATGTGAAAGCTGTAGGTGCCCATCCTCCCCAAGCATCTTGTATTTCACTACCTAATCTGTCATTCATCCTTTTGGTGGCAAGCAGACAGTACCAATAAAATTATTTACTTACCATTTTTCTATCTTCTTTTCTGCTGTTCATTCCTCTTTTATTTCCAAGTATTTACTTTAATGATCACAGACTTTCTCAGGTCTCTTTCCCTTCCAATTCTTAAGTAAATATTGGTAACAGGGGTTTCACAGAAAACAATTGTTTCCCTATTGCAATACATGTTGTCAGGGGATTATCATACTCAGTCACTAGGCTACTGTGACTTTGAAGTCCACTTGGTCAACTAGAGAGGGCTAGTCCTTCCTTGGGGCTTTTCCAGACTCATAACAAGCACCAAAATATGTGGTCCTAGGTGAGAGAAAATGGGAAATAAGCAGAAATAAATTGTAGCTTGGTTTCTGGTTTTAAGACAGAAGTTTTGAACTCTAGGAATAAGGAAACTTGAAATGGAACTAACTCCTAAAATGAACATTGTCAGGTATTCCAAGATTTCCCAAGAATTACACATATCTTTTTACTTTAAGCCAAAAATCAATATCCTTACCTTGTTTTTACCTCACCCTTTAAGATGAAATGTTAGGCACATGTCTATTTCCATTGCTATCAACTGCGGTAAGGCAACCTTTTATTTCATGACCTTATTTCCACTGTTCTTTTCTTTTTTTAAATGTCGTTGAAAGAATGACTTAGAAATTTTCCAATGATGCCATTTCATACCATTCCCCTAATTAAATACTTCAGTGGTTCCAGGACTCTGTGCTTCAAAGTACACATTACTTGACAGAACTTTTTTCAGTCATTGGTTTCTTCACTTGATATCTGTTTTTTCTGTTGAACTATTAGTTTTATGAAGACAGAGACCATATCCATTTATCCATCCATTATCTTTTATTCATACAGCATGAACAAGGTAAAAATATTTCTTGCATACTTGGACCTTATGGGTGAGTAGGAAATTTTTTAAAAAAATCAAACAAGTAATAGCATAAAGTACGGTCTGCCATTTTAGAGAAAATAATACCATGGAGGTGCAAGGCAGGAAGAGCTTGCCAGTCTGAGGGATTGCATTAGGTAGAAAAGAATTTCTAGTGTAAGAGTGGTATGTAAGCTGAAACTTAAGAGACGAACCAAAGCTAACAAGGAAGTAAAGATAGCTAAGAACTTTTTTGGAAGAGGGGAGAGATGGTAAAAGGAATTATGTTGTGGATGCTGGTGATATGGTTCAAGGTGGATGGTGCTTGGTGAGTGAGGTGAATGGCAAAAAAGAGACTAGCTAGGAAGAGTATTTTGATCCATCTATGAACTCTTAAGAATGTCAGAAAAGCCACTGAAATGCTATAAATGAGGACTGAAAGGATCACAGAAACCCAACCAGGTTCTTGGGCTTCTTTGTTGAGAAAGACCTGGGAGAAAGGATGAAGGTAAGTACGTTAGAAGACAGTTTCAGTAACCCACGTCAGTAGCTAGGGTGACTTGGAATCAGACAAGGGTGGGGCCTTTGGGAAAGAGAAAAATCTAAAAATGATTAGAAAGTAGGTTAAATGAGCCTTGATTTTGGACCAAATGTAGGAACAAAGGACAGAAAAGAGTCAAAGGAGACCTTGAGTTTCTGGCATGGGAGAAGCTTGTTGGAGGGGATGTGAAGATGATGAAATTTGGTTTTGGATGTGTGTGTGTGAGTGTGTGTGCACTCTGTTATGTCCTACTCATTGTGACCCCATGGACTGTAGCCCATTAGACTCCTCTGTCCATGAGATTTTCCAGAATACTGGAGTGGGTTACCATACCCTCCTCCAGGAAATCTTCCTGACCAAGGGATGGAATCCATGTCTCCTGCATTGGCAGGCATATTCTTTGCCACTACACCACCTGGGTAGCCCTGGTTTGTATGCACTGAGTTTAAAATGCCCAGAAGCCAGCCAAGTAGCTTTGTCCAGTAGACAAGCATGCGTGCAGGTCAGAAGCCTCACAGAGGAAGCAGGCACCAAGATTTGAGATTTTAGCCATGGAGTTAAAAATCACCAGTAGCACATGTGCAGAGTAAGAAGATGGTCTCAGTATGACTAAACTGTGAGGAAATATTACATATTTATAGGGCAAGCAGAAGAGGGGAACTTGAAAAAATATCTGAGAAGAAGAGAGGTTAGAATTATGGAACTCAATGGAAGAAAGTGTTTCAAGAAAGGATGGTCCACAAGTGGTGAAAAGTCCCCAGCAGATCTGTCAAAGAGAAATTCACCAGTAACCTTGACAGTAGTGGTTTTGGTAGGAAGAAGCCTGGCTTGCAGTGGGATACCAGGGAATGGGGATCAAAATACTCACTTTTTCCCTTCTAATCAGAGATTGAACTCATGTCCCATGCATCGGAAGAGTGCAGTCTTAACCACTAGACCACCAGGAAAGTACCTAAAGATGCTTCATTAAAGAGGTGCTTCTCTCAACAGAAGGGTAGCTAGAAGACAAAGTGCAGTTTGAAGTTTTTTTTTTTTTAACTTGTTAATGTAGGAGATGCTCAAACATGCTTCATACTTACACAAAACAATCATTAGAAAGTGAGTGGTTAAAGGCACCAGCATAATTGAAGAAAATGTTCAAATCATTATATTTTGAAATAGATGTGACATTCTGATATGTGGGTAAAATCAAATATCAGGAAATTTTGCTAAGTATGACAGTAGTATTATATTTCCGTGCTGTTTCCATGATCTGTCAAACACTCTAGAACATTTCAGTTCAGTTCAGTTCAGTCGCTCAGTTGTGTCTGACTCTTTGCGACCCTATGAATCGCAGCACGCCAGGCCTCCCTGTCCATCACCAACTCCCAGAGTTCACTCAGACTCGCGTCCATCGAGTCAGTGATGCCATCCAGCCATCTCATCCAGGGTTGTCCCCTTCTCCTCCTGCCCCCAATCCCTCACAGCATCAAAGTCTTTTCCAATGAGTAAACTCTTCACATGAGGTGGCCAAAGTATTGGAGTTTCAGCTTTAGCATCATTCCTTCCAAAGAAATTCCAGGGCTGATCTCCTTCAGAATGGACTGGTTGGATCTCCTTGCAGTCCAAGGGGCTCTCAAGAGTCTTCTCCAACACCACAGTTCAAAAGCATCAATTCTTCGGCGCTCAGCCTTCTTCACAGTCCAACTCTCACATCCATACATGACTACTGGAAAAACCATAGCCTTGTCTAGACGGACTTTAGTCGGCAAAGTAATGTCTCTTCTTTTGAATATGCTATCTAAGTTGGTCATAATTTTTCTTCCAAGCTATGAAATTTATTTTGGCTCATAATATCCTTAATATAAGCTTAGTTTGGATTTAATTGTTGACAAGATGTTTGAAATAGGACATTTTGAAGCCTAGCCATCCATTTGTTACCCATTTCACAGTGAGTCTTCAACTTTCTGAGTAACAGTGTTCAGCATTATATTAAACAGCCAAAGGGTGCCAAGCTATGCAAACTCCTTGTTTTAGGTAAAGTGAAAAAGTTTGTGGTATAAAATACTTATTTAGGTTGCACTCAGTCAGTTCAGTTGCTCAGTCATGTTTGACTCTCTGCGACTGCATTGACTGCAGCACACCAGGTTTCCCAGTCCATCACCAACTCCCGGAGGTTGCTCAAACTCATGTCCATCGAGTCAGTGATGCCATCCAACCATCTCGTCCTCTGTTGTCCCCTTCTTCTCCTGCCTTCAATCTTTCCCAGCATCAGAATCTTTTCCAATGAGTTGGTTCTTCACATCAGGTAGCCAAAGTATTGGAGCTTCAGCTCAGAATCAGTCCTTCCAGTAAATGTTCAGGACTGATTTCCCTTAGAATTGACTGGTTTGATCTCCTTGCAGTCCAGGAAATTTCAAGAGTCTTCTCTAATACCACAGTTCAAAAGCATCAATTCTTCGGCTGTGGTGTTGGAGAAGCTTACACTACTGAGAGAAAAAATGTTTTTTAAATTAATTTTTATTGGAGTATAGATGGTTTACAATGTTATGTTAGTTTCTGCTGTACAGCAAAATGAATCAACTATACATATACAAATATCCCCTCTTTTTTGGATTTCCTTCCCATTTAGGTTACCACAGAGCATGGAGTGGAGCTCCATGTGCTATACAGTAGGCTCTCATTAGTGCACAATTAGCCTTGACACATTTCTGGTAGGTCTAGAAAAATATGAGATGTAATTTCTACCACACACGAAATGTTGCATCAGAGTAGCAAAGAATAGCTGAATGTTACTTTCTCCTTGTCCACATTTTCTTTCCTATTTTTATAGATAAAGTTATGGAAATTATTCCAGAAAATAAAATGAAAAATGAAAATGATTATTGGTCCAATAATGGAAACTGCTGTGAGTAAGTTTTTGGAAAGTTTGAAATGGAGAGTTCAGTGCAAATAGGTTAAACAAATCAGCCCACCACTAGTTTTTGCTAATAAAACTTTATTAGAACAAAGCTTCACCTTTTTTTTTTTTAATGTCTTGGGTATGGCTAGGGTGAAGTTTTGTAATTGTAGCAGAGATCTTTAGGACTTTAAGGTTCAAAATAGTTGTTATTTGGCTTTTTAGAGAAAAAACATTTCCAACCTTCTAGTTCAATGAATCAGTTTAATTTTTAAAAGCTTTATTTCTATAAGTTCTTTTTTCCCTGCTTACGAAGATATGCTGAAGCAAATAGCAAATGCAAAGGGCTTAATTTATAATTGTGCATATGCGACTAAAGACATAACTTTAGTTAAAGTTATGTCATAACTTTACTAAAGACATAACTTATCAATCAGCCTTCTCTGACTGCAGTGAAACCTATGAAGAGCAATAGTTGAAAGGTGAGTGTGTAAAGATAAAGAGAGACAGGAAAGAGCTAATGAAGCATTGATTCATAAAGTCAAATCCACTTCCAAAGAAAATATTTTCAATTTTAATATCGTTTAATCCCTTGTCAGATAATTCATACAGACTTGACATTTAAGGGGCTTAAAAACAATAAAAAAAAATTGAGTTTCATTCTTCTTGGTTGTCTTTCATTAAGTGGTAATTTCTTTACAAGAAAAGGAACAAATTTAGAGGAAGAAAAAAATGGTGTGTCCTAAAGTGGCTTTTCTCTACCTGGTAGGAGTGAAATAAATCAAAACTCTCTAAATAAAAACTAGAATGCTATTTCAAATTATTTCCTCTGTCAGACTGATGTCAAACTATCTACATTTCTCAGAAATTTCTTCTCTGGTAGATTAACATAGAATTTGGTAAATGAAGTTCAAATAATTTCTATTACCTGTGCTTAGGCAAAATTAGATATCAAATGGTTAAAAATATACTTTGCCCTATCAATTCCTTTATTTCAAAATCATTCTAAATAACCTTAAATTATTAAGGTTATAGCTGATGATTTAAATATAAAGCACACAACACAAGAAATTGTTATACTAAATAAGCATGAAAAATCTCTAAAACACCAATAATAAAGAATCTGGTTAAATAAACTATGGGATATATATTAAATGGTCTATTTAGAGCCATAGAGGATATTGTAAGTAAATTTTTTTTTTTTATAGTTTTTCAGAGTGCCTGAAGAACTACAGATGGGATTCATGACACTGTACAGGAGGCAGTGATCAAGACCATCCCCAAGAAAAAAGAAATGCAAATGGCAAAATGATTGAGGAGGCTTTACAAATAGCTGTGAAAAGAAGAGAAGTGAAAGGCAAAGAAGAAAAGGAAAGATATACCCATTTCAATGCAGAGTTCCAAAGAATAGCAAGGAGAGATAAGAAAGCCTTCTTCAGTGATCAGTGCAGAGAAATAGAGGAAAACAATAGAATGGGAAAGACTAGAGATCATTTCAAGAAAATTAGGGATACCAAGAGAATATTTCATGCAAAGATGGGCTCAATAAAGGACAGCAATGGTATGGACCTAACAGAAGCAGAAGATATTAAGAAGAGGTGGCAAGAATACACAGAAGAACTATACAAAAAAGATCTTCACAACCCAGATAATGATGATGGTGTGATCACTCACCTAGAGCCAGACATCCTGGAATGCGAAGTCAAGTGGGCCTTAGGAATCATCACTATGAACAAAGCTAGTGGAGGTGATGGGATTCCAGTTGAGCTAATTCAAACCCTGAAAGATGATGCTGTGAAAGTGTTGCACTCAATAGGTCAGCAAATTTGAAAAACTCAGCAGTGGCCGCAGGACCGGAAAGGGTCAGTTTTCATTCCAGTCCCCAAAAAAGGCAATGCCAAAGAATATTCAAACTACTGCACAAATGCACTCATCTCACATGCTAGCAAAGTAATGCTCAAAATTCTCCAAGCCAGGCTTCAGCAATATGGGAACCATGAAATTCCAGATGTTCAAGATGGATTTAGAAAAGGCAGAGGAACTAGAGATCAAATTGCCACCATCTGTTGGATCATCAAAAAAGCAAGAGAGTTCCAGGAAAAAAAATCTACTTCTACTCCATTGACTACGCTAAAGCCTTTGATTGTGTGGATCACAACAAACTGTGGAAAGTTCTTCAAGAGGTGGGAATACCAGACCACCTGATATGCCTCTTGAGAAACCTGTACGAGATCAGGAATCAACAGCTAGAACTGGACATGGAACAACAGACTGGTTTCAAATCGGGAATGGAGTATGTCAAGGCTGTATTGTCACCCTGCTTATTTAACTTATATGCGGAGTACATCATGCAAAATGCCAGGATGGATGAAGCACAAACTGGAATCCAGATTGCTGGGAGAAGTATCAATAACCCCAGATATGCCACCCTTATGGCAGAAAGTGAAGAAAAACTATCAAGCCTCTTGATGAAAATGAAAGAAGAGAGTCAAAAAGTTGGCTTATAACTCAACATTCAGAAAAGTAAGATCATGGCATCTGGTCCCATCACTTCATGGCAAATAGATGGGGAAACAGTGGAAACAATAGCTGACTTTATTTTTTGGGGTTCCAAAATCATTGCAGATAGTGACCGCAGCCATGAGAGACATTTGCTCCTTGGAAGAAAAGCTATGACCAACCTAGACAGCGTATTAAAAAGCAGAGACATTACTTTGTCGACAAAGGTCCGTCTAGTCAAAGCTATGGTTTTTCCGGTAGTCATGTATGAGTGTGAGAGTTGGAGTATAAAGAAAGCTGAGCACCAAAGAACTGATGCTTTTGAACTGTGGTGTTGGAAAAGACTCTTGAAAGTCCCTTGCACTGCAAGGAGATCCAACCAGTCCATCCTAATGGAAATCAGTCCTGAATATTCATTGAAGAACTGATGGTGAAGCTATAACTCCAATACTTTGGCCACCTGATGTGAAGAACTGACTCATTTGAAAAGACTCTGATGCTGGGAAAAATTGAAGGTGGGAGGAGAAGGGGAAGACAGATGGGATGGTTGGACAGCACCACTGACTCAATGGACATGAATTTGAATAATGAGTTAGTGATGGACAGGGAGGCCTGGCGTGCTGCAGTCCATGGTGTTGAAAAGAGTCAAACATGACTGAGGGACTGAACTGAACTGAACTGAACTGAACTGACTTTTTAACAGGGAAAATGTTCATAATGTCATCTAAGTGAAGGAAACAGGATACAACACAGTATGTCGATTTTGGTCCAATTTCTATTTAAAGGTATGCCTTTACTCTGCTGCCAATGGTCTGTCTAGTCAAAGCAGTGGTTCTTCCAGCAGTCATGTAAGGATGTGACAGTTGGACCATAAAGAAGGCTGAGCAGCGAAGAATTGATGCTTTTGAACTCTGGTGTTGGAGTAGACTCTTGAGAGTCCCTTGGATTGCAAAGAGGTCAAACCAGCCAATCCTAAAAGAAACCAACCCAGAATATTCTTTGGAAGGACTGATGCTGAAGCTGAAGTTTTAACACTTTGGCCACTTGATGTGAAGATCTGACTCACTGGAAAAGACCCTGCTGGTGGGAAAGATTGAAGGCAGGAGGAGAAGGGGATGACAGAGGAGGCGAAGAGGATGAGATGGTTGGATGGTATCACCAACTCAATGGACATGAGTTTGAGCAAACTCTGGGAGACAGTGAAGTACAAGGAAGCCTGGTGTGCTGCAGTAAATGGGATGGCAAAGAATTGGGCACAACTGAGTGACTTAATGACAACGAATACCTCTACACTTATACTCCAGTTTTTAATACTTTATATATGGTGTAATTTAGAAATATATACATTATGTTTTTAATTGTGATTATTTTAACAATAAAAATATAGATATTTAAAATATTTAAACACTATATACTTACTTTTCTTAAATTAATTTTTAATATAAGAATATTATTTTCCATTCTATAAAGGCTAGTTTTGTCCAATAATTAAATGTAGATATAAAATTACAGCATGTTTTACCTTCAATAGCCTAGTTTTTGTTGATTATTTAAATTTTAAATAATTCTTGAAGTTACTTTGAAAGTTTCTGAAATGAAGTTGATACTCTGTTTAAGTTACTTACTAGAGTTAAAAAGCTGAGAAATAGACCTCTTTTTATCTTAACAGTCATCACTGAGACACAACCAAGGGCACAGAACTAGATGAACTTTGAAGTGTACTTCTGTCTCATAATTCACTAACGTGCCTGAAGATGTGGGCCTCAGGTCCTAATTTATTGTACATCAGAGACTCTGCTTTCAGAAGTCTACAGATTCTGGTATGAGTAAAATGCAGTGGTTAAAAAATTCAATCCCACAAATCAAGCGTCAGAATTAGAGGTGATCATTTGTCAAAAAAATACCTTAAATTGCCTTAATAAGACTGTTCTCTGGTTCTTGAGTTAATAGTATTTTAAATAAAGAGATGGGGTCTCATGTCAAACCACAGCTGGGTCTGGTCGTGAATCTCAGGCTTCCCTTTGAAAGGATCAAATCCGTGGTGATGTAACTATGATTTTTCTATTATTTGATATCTGGTAACTTGTTTATTAGTATAAATAGTCAAGATTTAAATTTTAATGCACTTGGAACTAAGTAGCTTGTAAAGCAACTGGAACTTGTTTTTTAATCAGGTTTTCTAATTTTGGAGTCTTCCGGGTTTACTGAACATTGAATGAACGACTTGGGTTCCCCTGTCTTCAGTGAATGTGCTGCTAAGTCACTTCAGTCGTGTCCGACTCTGTGCGACCCCAGAAACGGCAGCCCACCAGGCTCCCCCACCCCTGGGATTCTCCAGGCAAGAACTCTGGAGTGGGTTGCCATTTCCTTCTCTAATGCATGGAAGTGAAAAGTGAAAGTGAAGTCGCTCAGTAGTGTCTGACCCTCAGCGACCCCATGGACTGCAGCCTTCCAGGCTCCTCCATCCATGGGATTTTCCAGGCAAGAGTACTGGAGTGGGGTGCCATTGCCTTTTCCATCGGTGAATGTGAGGGATGCGGTATTTGTGAAACGTGGTGGGGGAATGATCTCAGTTTCATCCTTTCCACCTAAACCTAAACTTAAAAACATTTTATTTTCCCTAAAAGTATATGCATTTCAATTTACTTTTGAAAGTCTTGTAATATTTTCATTTCTCTAGAAATATAACAAACTAGTGAGTTTTCACATTTTGTAAGAAATTAATATTTCCCAAAGGATAGAGGGTAAGCCCAGCTGCCATTTTGAGTCTTTGACGCAGGGGAACATGTTTACTTTCTGCTACTTCTTGGCGCCCCAGGTGGCTCAGTAATAAAACATTCACTTGCGAAGATCTCCTGGAGGAGGAAATGGCAATCCACTCCAATATTCTTGTCTGGGAAATGCCATGGACAGAGGAGCTTGATGGGCTACAGTCCATGGGGTCACAAAGAGTCAGACATGACTGAGCACGGGTGCATGCTGCTGCTTTGGATAGAGCTGATTTGACTCCAGATAAATTGTCAATAAAAGGAACATTGACTTATATGGGTTTGATTTTACATATTTTCATATGTGAAGCAAGCTTTTTTTTAAGCAAGTCAAATGTCTGACTTGCTGGTTATATTTGAAAAACTTGAGAAGAATAAAATAAAGTAAAACATTAATGTAGTAGAAAGTAAGTCAAACCAAACTATCACTTATTGATCCAAAAATTTGATGGTTCAATTCCTTCCATCAGATTGGTTCCTCAGAATATACTGGTATTCACTCATTAGATTACCAAATTTAATCAACATCAAAATTCCAGATCACTATTAAAAATCTTTTTTTGGTTTATTACTAGCCTTAGAACCTAGGCAAAGATGCATATGCCTAGGTATTTTGCTTGATGCTCTGGTCTTTTGGTACACACTTACATGATAGAAATTGTTTTCCTGAGTAGGCTGCCAGATTTTTCTGTTGCTTTATCAAAATCACTTATTTACTGTTGGGACTGAATTTTAAAGCTACATTTCTGACTTATTTTCCTCTGGCATTTGGGTGCTAAAGTGAGGCTATATATATATTTAAATGTAAAAACCATATTGTGGAAGAGTGCCTTTTTTCACTGTTATTTAAAAGCATTAAATGATCTATAAACAAGAGCAAACATCTCTTTTTCCTGAACTCTTGAAATATCACAAAAGTGAGAAGGTGGTGAGCTGATCAGAAAGTGAAACATAAAATCAAAGAATATTCATCTGGGAATCCTTCCCAGTGTGTGTGTGTGAATTCAAAGCCTAGGACAGGAGAGGACCTGGCACAGTGGCTAACAGGATGAGAAGGCTACACCAGGTCTTTATTTCCAGCAGTCACTCTGGAGACAGATGGCTGCCTGTCTTACTGCTCACAAGCTGGGAAAGCCAGAGACTGCTGAACCAGGGAACCCTGCAGGCAGTCAGTGGGACCCCAAGCAGGTCCTTATCCTTCCTTCTCACAACTGCCATTCTCCACAGATGAGATTACAATTAAAGAATAAGACTGTGAAACAGAACAATGACAACAACAAAAGGAAATAGAGAAAAAAAAATGAGGAATCTTTAGAAAAGAGCGGGAACTGGGATAGCGGGGTGGATTTGCATTCACAGGAATTCATGATGGGGAAAATTAGTTCCAGGAACTCTCCCAGAAGGCATCTTGCATGGGCAAAGTTGTGGGAAATACAAAAGGAAACGTAAATAATAAGGAGGATGAACACAGACCTAGGCCCTTGAAGAGTCTCAGAGCCTGAAAAATCAATGGAGAGACAGTAGCTTCTGCTTATGATGTAGAAAGAACACCATGCTTGTGCTTAGTCGCTCAGTTGTGTCTGACTCTTTGCGACCCCATGGACTCTAGCTTGCCGGGCTCCTCTGTCCATGGGATTTTCCAGGCAAGAACTCGGGACTGGGTCGCCATTCCTTCTCCAGGGGATTACCCTGACACAGGGATCGAACCTGCACCTCCTCTGTCTTCTGCGTTGACAAGCAGGTTCTTTGCCTGCTGAGCCTTTGGGGAAGCCATGGCAAGAGCATGACTTCTACCCCAAAGAACAGGAAATTTAAAAATTTACAATTGGTAAATGCTAAGCTGCATTATAAAACTGAGACAGCAGGGTGGCAGACTGACCTGAAATCTAAGGAAAGGCAGGCACTTCCAAAGGAAGTGGAGTTGGAGGTAGAAATTTCTTTCAATACCCAGGCACTTACATTAGCAAAGTAGGCCTCATTTCAGAAGCCAGTGTGGTCCAGTGTGGTGTGGGGAGATATCGTCCACATGAGCGTGGGTTTTAGTCACCAATGGGATCCTCACAAAGAAACTTCCTAAATGTATACTTTAACCTATTTTACAAATCAAAACAATCAGAATAATAAAACTGATTTCCTAAGTTTGTTGTGAGATTTACACACGCCCAAGTATGTCACGTGTCTTATAGACAACGGCCGCTTTCAAAATGATTTTTCATCTCTCCCTTCGCAACATGTTCTTGGTTACAATGCTTGTACTTTCTTATTATCTCTCAAATCTGTTTCCTTATCTCATTTTCTTCTTGTCACTTCCTTGGTTAATTTCTCTTATAGATTACTGCACTAACTTCCTTGTCTTCCTGACTACAACAGCACCACACCCCTGCACCCCGTATCTGTCCCCGACACTGCAGGAAAAGCGATAGGAATAAAAGGCAGTCCTGATAGCATCACTCTTTGAAATTCTTCAACTGCTTGCAAAGATTAAAGATGACACGTAGAGTTAGTAGGAAAGCCAGATAATAGCATTCATCCAGTACCAATGGAACTGAATATTGCTATTTCTCCAGAAAGCGGTTTGCCTTGTGGACAAGACAACTTAATCAGTACTTGTTAGCCCAGTAGTGCCACTAATATCTGCTTATTATGAACGGAAACCAGACAGTATGATCTGGATTCCCAGCACAGCTCTGTCTGTGAGCAAACTTCTAAAAACCCCTCTCAGCTACTGATCAATCTATACAAGAAAAACAAGAGGAGGAAACATTGATAACAGAAAAAAAAAAAAACCCACCCTATATTTATTAGTGTACCAAGATAAGAAAATGGCAACTTCATATCACAAGATTCAAGAAATGTCTGCAGAGTGTAGGGAAATCGAATCAACCCAAAGGAACCAAAACTGAGAGAAGAAATGATTGATGTGGAAAATAAGTGGAGAAGATTCTGGTGAGAAATGTGGGATATATGATTGATATCAGGAGAATTGATTTCAGGAGATTTCAGGCAGTATTTACCATCCCCTTTCTCTGATCAGTAGCCTGGAAAGGCTATTAGAAGCAGAGCTACGGTATAAAAAATATAAGTCACATGATTATTTAGTGATAAAATGTAAAGTAGGCTTAATTTTCTTCTTTATGTTTTCTCCATTTAAAAACATTTATTGATGAACATGAATTAATTTGACAGCAAAAAAATCAATAAAAATAGTTCAGTGATTCCTAAATACTGTTAATATAATGGTATGTTATTAACTTTTCTCTTTCATACTCTAGCACCACTGAAACATTTAGCTTTTCAAAATATAGTATGTGCTTTCTCTTCTACACCTTTGCAAGGGTTTTTTGGGCAACTGCACAGGGAGTTCCTTGTGCTTGCTTGTTACTCAGCTAAAGTGTATCTGCTTCATTAAATGTTCTGTGGCTTCTCCAGGCAAGACAAGATTTCCACTTTGGTGATCCTATAGCCCCTGACAATACCTCAGTCGTCTACTCACATACTTATACTGGTGTATTGTGAGTGTGCATGCCTCTCTCTTGAACTGTGCAAGCTCTAGGAATGCAGGGACTGTGTCACTTTAAGCTTTATGTGGACGCACACGTTCACAGACATCATGGAATACTATTCAGCCATAAAAGAGGAAATCTTTCCATTTGCAGTAACACACATGGATCTTAAGGATATTCAGTTCAGTTCAGTTCAGTCGCTCAGTCGTGTCTGACTCTTTGCTTAAGGATATTACACAAAGTGAAATAAGTTGGGTGAGAAAGACAAATACTGTATGATTTCACTCATATGTACAGTATAAAAAATAAACATACAACAAAATAATTGAACGATCTAAACAAAACAAGGGTCAAAGTAGACTTGTGAAAAGATGGTGGAGTAGAAAGACTATGTGAGTCCTCTCCTGCAAGAATTCCAAAATTGCAGCTCACTGCTGAACAACCATCTAGAGGATGTTGGATCCCACCAGAAAATGATAACCTACATCCAAGGGGAAAGGAGGAGCCCCAACAAGACAGTAGGAGGGGTGAAATCACATTTAGAATCAAACTCCATACCCGCCAGAGATGCTCAGAGGGCTCGGAGAAAACACTGTCCACAACAGGACCCAGAGACCCCACAAGAGACTGAGCCAGACCTGCCTTTGAGTTTGAGTGTCTCCTGCTGAGGCACAGGTCAACAGTGACCTGTCTCAGGGACAGGGGCTCTGGCTGCTGCAGACTGAGGAGGTGCTGCGTGTGGCATAAGTCCTCTTGGAGGAGGCTACCATTAGCCCCATCATGGAGCCACCAAGCAGACAACCCACAAACTGGAGAACAATTATACCAAAGAAGTTCTCACACTGTTGCAAAAGTTCTAAGGCCCACAAGAGACTGAGACAGACTTTTATGTGTGTGTCCAGTGAAGCTGTGGGGCACTGAATATAACTGTCCTGGGAGCTGTGGGGCATCACCCTTACCATAGTTTGGCCTCAGGTCAAACTACAGGGAGGGAACATAGCCCTAGCCATCAACAGAAAGTGAAAGTGAAATTTGCTCAGTTGTGTCAGATTTTTTTCGACCCCATGGATTGCAGCCTACCCGGCTCCTCTGCCCATGGAATTCTCCAGGCAAGGACACTGGAGTGGGTTACTATTTCCTTCTCCAGGGGATTAACCCAGCCCAGGGATTGAACCTGGGTCTCCTGCATTGCAGGCAGATTCTTTAGCAACTGAGCCACCAGGAAAGCCCTTCCCATCAGCAGAAAATTGGATTAAAGATTTACTGAACATGGCTCCACCCATCAGAGCAAGACCCAGATTCCCCCACAGCCAGTCCTTCCCATCAGGAAGTTTCAACAAGCCTCTTATCCTTATCCATTAGAGGGCAGACAGAATGAAAACCACAATCACAGAAAACTAACCAAACTGATCACATGGATCACAGCCTTGCCTAACTCAGTGAAACTATGAACCACATCATGTAGGGCCACCTAAGACAGACAGGTCATGGTGGAGCATTCTGACAGAACCTGGTCCACTGGAGACGGGAACCCCATCAACAGTGTGAAAAGGCAAAAAGATAGGACACCGAAAGACAAACTCCCCAGATTGGTAGGTGCCCAATATGCTACTGGAGAAGAGGGGCGAAATAGATCCAGAAAGAATGAAGAGGCCAAGCCAAAGCAAAAACAACACCCAGCTGTGGATATAACTGGTGATGAAAGTAAAGTCTGATGCTGTAAAGAAAAATATTGCATAGGAACCTGGAATGTTAGGTTCATGAATCAAGGCAAATTGGAAGTGGTCAAACAGGAGATGGCAAGAGTGAATGTCTACATTTTAGGAATCAGTGAACTAAAATGGACTAGAAAGGGTGAATTTAACTCAGATGACCATTATATCTACTACTGTGGGCAAAAATCCCTTGGAAGAAATAGAGTTGTCCTCATAATCAACAGACAGAGAAGGCAATGGCACCCCACTCGAATACTCTTGCCTGGAAAATCCCATGGATGGAGGAGCCTGGTGAGCTGCAGTCCATGGGGTCGCTAAGAGTCGGACACAACTGAGCGACTTCACTTTCACTTTTCACTTTCCTGCATTGGAGAAGGAAATGGCAACCCACTCCAGTGTTCTTGCCTGGAGAATCCCAGGGACAGTGGAGCCTGGTGGGCTACCGTCCATGCAGTAGCACAGAGTCGGACACGACTGAAGGGACTTAGCAGCAGCATCAGCATAGTTAACAGAAGTCTGAAATGCAGTACTTGGGTGCAATTTCAAAAAAAACAGAATGATCTTTCTTTGTTTCCAAGGCAAACCATTCAATATCACAGCAATTCAAGTCTACGCTTCAACCACTAATACCAAAGAAGCTGAAGATGAATGGCTCTATGAAGACCTACAAGACCCTCTAGAACTAACACCAAAAAAAGATGTCCTTTTCACCATAGGGGACTGCAATGCAAAAGTAGGAAGTTAAGAGATATCTGGAGTAATAGACAAGTTTGGCCTTGGAGTACAAAATGAAACAGGGCAAAAACTAACAGAGTTTTGCCAAGAGAATGCACTGGTCATAGCAACATGGTACAGGAGGCTATGATTAAAACTATCTCCAAGAAAAAGAAATGCAAAAAGGCAAAATGGTTGTCTGAGGATGCCTTACAAATAGCTGAGTAAAGAGAATTGAAAGGCAAAGGAGAAAAGGAAAGATATACTCATCTGAATGCATAGTTCCAAAGAACAGCAAGGAGAGATATGAAAGCCTTCCTTAGTGATCAATGGAAAGAAGTAGAGGAAAGAAATAGAATAGAAAAGACTAGAGATCTCTTCAGGAAAATTAGAGAAATCAAGGGAATATTTCATGCAAAGATGGGCACAATAAAGGACAGAAACCGTATGGGCCTAACAGAAGCAGAAGATAATAAGAAGAGGTGGCCAGAATGCACAGAAGAACTATACAGAAAAGATCTTCACTACCCAGATAACCACGATGGTGTGATCACTCACCTACAGTCAGATATCCTGAAGTGTGAAGTCAAGTGGGCCTTAGGAATCATCAGTATGAACAGAGCTAGTGGAGCTGATGGAATTCCAGTTAAGCTATTTCACATCCTAAAAGATGATGCTGTGGAAGTGCTGCACTCAATATGTCAGCAAATTTGGAAAAACTCAGCAGTGTCCACAGGATTGGAAAAGTCAGTCTTCACTTCAATCCCAAAGAAACACAATGCCAAAGAACTTTCAAACCACACAAGTGCACTCATCTCACAAGTGAAGTCTCTCAGTCGTGTCCGACTCTTTGCGACCCCATGGACTGTAGCCTACCAGGCTCCTCCCTCCATGGGATTCTCCAGGCAAGAGTACTGGAGTGGGTTGCCATTTCCTTCTCCAGGGGATCTTCCTGACCCAGGGATCGAACCCAGGTCTCCCGCATTGCAGGCAGACACTTTAACCTCTGAGTCACCAGGGAAGCCTCACATTAGCATAGTAATGCTCAAAATTCTATAAGGTAGGCTTCAACAGGATGTGAAGTGATAACTTCTGGATATTCAAGATGGTTTAGAAAAAGCAGAGGAACTAGAGATGAAATCTGTTGGATCACAGAAAAAGCAAGAGAATTCCAGAAAAATGTCTACTTCTGCTTTGTTGACTATGCTAAAGCCTTGACTGCGTGGATCACAACAAACTGTGGAAAATTCTTAAATAGATGGGAATACCAGACCAATTTACCTGCCTCCTGAGAAATCTATATGCAGGTCAAGAAGCAACAGTTAGAACCAGGCATGGAACAACAGACTGGTTCCAAATTGGGAAAGGAGTACGTCAAGGCTGTATATCGTCACTATGCTTATTTAACTTGCATGCAGAGTACATCATGGGAAATGCTAGGCTAGATGAAGCACATGCTGGAAGCAAGATTGTCGAGAGAAACTTCAAGTATGCAGAGGACACCACCCTAACGGCAGAAAGCAAAGAGGAACTAAAGAGCCTCTTGATGAAAGTGAAAGATGAGAGTGAAAAAGCTGGCTTAAAACTCAACATTCAGAAAACAAAGATAATGGCATCCAGTTCCATCACTTCATGGCAAATAGATGGGGAAACAATGGAAACAGTGACAGGTTTTATATTCTTGGGCTCCAGAATCACTGCAGATGGTGACTGCAGCGATGAAATGAAAAAGACACTTGTTCCTTGGAAGAAAAGCTATGACCAACATAGGCAGCTTATTATATAGCAGAGACATTACTTTGCAACAAAGGTCTGTCTAGTCAAAACTGTGGTTTTTTCAGCAGTCATATATGGATGTGAGAGTTGGACCAAAAAGAAAGTTGAGCACCAAAGAATTTATGTTTTTGAACTGTGGTGTTGGAGAAGAATCTTGAGAGTCCCTTAGACTGCAAGGAGATCAAATCAGTCAATCTTAAAGGAAATCAGTCCTGAGTATTTATTGGAAGGAATGATGCTGAAGCTGAAGCTCCAATACTTTGGCCATGTGATGTGAAGAACTGACTCATTGGAAAAGACCCTGCATCAGGGAAAGATTGAAGGTAGGAGGAAAAGGGGATGACAGAGGATGAGATGGTTGGATTGCATCACCAACTCAATGGACATGAGTTTGAGCAAGTTCTGGGAGTTGGTAATGGACAGGGAAGCCTGGCATGCTGCGGTCCATGGGGCTGCAAAGAGTTGGATATGACTGAGTGACTGAACTGAAACAAAACAAAAATATAGACACAGAGAACACAGTGGTGGCTGACAGATAGGAAGGGGCACAAGGGAAGGTAACTGGGAAAGGGGATCACTGTATGGACAGAAAGAGTCTGACTGCCAATGCAGGAGACACAGGAGGCTGGGTTCCATCCCTGAGCTGAGAGGATCCCCTGGAGAAGGAAATGTCATCCCACTCCAGCATTCTTGCCTGTAGAATCCAATGTACAAAAGAGCCTGGCAGGCTACGGTCTCTGGGGCCAAAAGAGTCAGACACAACTGAGCAATGGAGCACATTGAATCAGTGCACAGGAAATGGCCATTAATACTTCATTTTCTGCAGTCTCTTCCTTGTGTTTAGTGAGGAAATTTTTCACAATATTGCCCAGAGGATGTGGTTAAGTAAAGAAGTATTTTCCTTGCATAGTGTTTCCTTTTATATTTATCATTATATATTCATTTCAAATGAGAAAATATTTATTTTTTAATTTTTATCTTTACTTTATTTTGCTTTATGATACTATATTGGTTTTGCCATATATTGACATGAATCAGCCATGGGTGTACATGAGTTCGCAATCCTGAACCCCCCTCCCAGCTTCCACCCCATATCATCTCTCTAGATCATCTCCGTGCTTTTTATTCGTTCTATGTTTATTTATATTCTATTTATTCTTCCAGAGAAAGGAAATCATGTTCCTTGTGTTTGACTTGGTTCACATATACAATAAGCAGTGTGCAAATAAATTCTCTAAGTTATTTTGTGATAAATTATTTGATGATCATATTTTCATTCATCAAACATAAATATAATTATAATTACCAATTGTTTTTCCTTCTCAGATGTGAATGTAACAGACTTCATGGTGTACTGTGCAAAAGTGGTACATTTATAGATGTGCAAGGAAATAAGCTCATTGCTTTTATTTTTCTCTGCACTAATCTGTCAAAAAAAAAATCTCTGAGCTGAATTTTAGACTTTAGTAGATTAAATTTATGGAATTTAAAAATATGCTCCTATACAAACTAGTTTTTAATAGATTTAATGCTGATATTTAGTGAATTTTCAGCTTATTTAGTCTAAAGTAAACTACTAAGTCATTTCCAGGACCTCAACTAAACTCAGTTTATGAAGAAGAAAAGAAAACAAATAAATTTTACTTTTAGGAGAGAAGCCAATTTCAAAAAATGAATGATTAAATATTTTGACTTTATTATGACATAGTTACTTTCATTTCTTTTTTACAAAACTGCTAAATTGGTCCTTTCCATAATTTAGACACTTTTAGTAGTCCTCTATCTCTTTGACAAGTTAGAAGAATCTAGATTTTCATCAAGTGGGGAGCCCAGTCAAACCACTTCTAGGTTTGCATTTTTTCCAGATAAATGCTACAGTACCCATTTATTGTTGTTGCTTAGTTGCTATGTTATGTCTGACTCTTTTGCAAGCCCATAACTGTAGCCTGCCAGGCTCATCTGTGCATGGGATTTCCCAGGCAAGAATATTGGAATGGTTTGTGATTACAATACCCATAGATCACAGTTAATTTTGGATTGTTATCTAAAATTCCATTGAAATAACTGATAGCAAAAACATGTTACAGCCTTGCATAGAATCACTGAAGTTGCTAGTCAGACTGCTTAAGAAATGCAGCTGTGTCTGTTGTATGCAATTCGGTACTGATGCTAAAATGACTGGCTGGTAGAGAGTGTACTTTTCTCCATATGTGTGTTTTCTTAAGTGATGGGTTAAATAATAAGACAAGCTGTAGGCATGTTGCAGTCTGATTCCATGACTCATTTGTTGGCAGTGGCCAGGTAAACAGAGCTACTCTGTCTGAAGGTGATGGATAGCCAGCTACCTTCCTGACAGTTCAATATAAAAGCCAGCTTTAGGGACTTCCTTGGTGGTCCAGTTGTTAAGAATATACCTGCTAAAGCAGGGAACACAGGTTCGATCCTTGGTCTGCACAAGCTGCAGGGTAACTAAGCCCATGCACCACCACTACTGAGCCTGCGTGCAGCAACCACTGATGCTTGAGTGCCCTACAGCCCGTGATTCACAACAAGAAGAAGCTACTGCAATGAGAAGCCCAAGCTCCACAACTAGAGAGTAGCCCCTTCTTGCCATGGCTAGAGAAAGCCTACACACAGCCAGGAAGAACTATCACAGCACACCCTCCCCCCACCCCCCGCACACATTAATTAATTAACTAAAAAGGAAAGAAAACCAACTTCAAAGACTTTCAAAACGAAGACTGTTTATAAGGATTTGATTTCTCGATCTTTGAATTTTGTTATGAGATCTTTTTCATTGACGTAGAATAAAAGCCTAAACTTCAAAATCAAATATGTAGTATTTGGAGGTTTCATTCCTCTGCTCTAGTCCATCCTTTTAATTCTTTAGAGTTAATTACTCTTAGCTATTTCTGGATTTCCTACACTGTGCATTCTGCTAGGATATTAAAAGTCTATTTTAAAATTCTTTTTAAATCTCAGTTGCCTTATTGCCAGGATACACAGAGAGCTCATTTGTCCAGAGTTCCTATTTGAATTTTATCTACTATCTCAATAATGCCCTGTACAGCTAATTCATTTTTCTTGGCTTGAGATATCCAGGGTTATATAACGAGGACGTACTGTACAGCACAGGGAACTCTGCTCAATGTTACTTGGCAGCCTGGGTGGGAGGGGTGTTTGGGAGAGATGGATACATGTATGTGTATGGCTGAGACCCTGTGGTGTCCATCTAAAACTATCACAACTTTGTTGTCCATCTAGACTATCACATTTTTGTTAATCGGTTATTGCTGCTGCTCAGTTGTATTCCACTTTTTATGACCCCAGGGGACTGCAGCACTCTAGGCTTCCCTGTCCTTCACTATCTCCCGGAGTTTGCTCCAACTCATGTCCATTGAGTCAGTGATGCCATCCAACCATTTCCTCCTCTGTCATCCCCTTCTCCTCCAACCTTCAATTTTCCCTAGCATCAAGGTCTTTTCCAATAAGTCAGTTTTTCACATCAGGTGGCCAAAGTATTGTAGCTTTGTTTTCAGCATCAGACCTCCTAATAAATATTCAGGGTAATCAGCTATTCAGTTCAGCTCAGTCACTTAGTCCTGTCTGATTCTTTGTGACCCCATGGACTGCAGCACACCAGCCTCCCTGTCCATCACCAACTCCCAGAGCTTGCTCAAACCCATGTCCATTGAGTCAGTGATGCCATTCAACCATCTCATCCTCTGTTGTCCCCTTCTCCTCCTGCCCTCAATCTTTCCCAGCATCAGGGTCTTTTCCAATAAGTCAGTACTTCCCAAAGTATTGGCGCTTCAGCTTCAGCATCTGTCCTTCCAATGAATATTCAGGAATGATTTCCTTTAGGATTGACTGGTTGCAGTGATTGATCTCCTTGAGTCCAAGGGACTCTCAAGAGTCTTCTCTAATACCACAGTTCAAACGCATCAATTCTTGGTGCTCAGCCGTCTTTATATTCCAACTTTCATGTCCATGCATGACTACTGGAAAAACCATGGCTTTGACTAGATGGACCTTTATTGGCAAAGTAATGGCTCTACTTTTTAATATGCTCTCTAAATCAGCTATACTCCAACATAAAATAAAAAGTTAAAAAAATATATCCATGGTTATGAATTATACTTTGTTGTCTTGTGTCTTGAGTGCCCTTGGATCTGGAATAATGCTGATCATTCTTTCCTTTTCTCTCATAATGTTGGCAGTTTCAAAGAGCACCTATTATTTGTAGAATATCCATCAATTTGAACTTTCCTGAGGTTTCTTCTGATTAAATTCAGGTTATGGATGTTGTACAGGGAAACAGATGTGACATTGTGTCCTCCTCAGGCCATCACATCAGGAGGCAATCTATGTTGTTTGTCACATTTTTGGTGTTTTTTACTATAATCATATGGCTATGATGATTCTGCCAGGTTTCTCTACTGTCAAGTCACTATCTCCCCTTGGTAATTAATACTTGGTTTGAAAATAAGTATTTTTAGGCAAAGTAAAAACTTTCACCTATGCTAAGCATTCATCAATAATTTTGCTTAAATAAATTTTTATTATAATGGTGATTATAATAAAATGATGATTTTTCTGGCTCTATAATTCCACCCATATTTATCAGTTGATACTCTAGCTAAAGGAGTAAGATTCTTCCCTCCCACCTCTTATTCATTTAGCTTTAATTTATTGATTGGTATTTGTATGGATTCAAGGATTTTTACTGTATTCATGGATTCTTATTGAATTCAGTGTATTCATTGAATCTGTTACCACCATCAGAATTCTTTTTTCAAGATTTTCACACTGAAGGATACAATTTCTGAAGGTGGCTTTATCTCTATCCTTTCTTATCTTTCTTGTGTATTTTTTTCAGAAACTCTTTGCACTCTGAAGTTGGCTCTGCTGGAAATCGGTACTTGTTTTTCACTTATAGGTAATTTGCAGTATAAAATTTTCTGTCTTCTAATTATGCCAATGGCATGAGTTTTGTGTGGTTTTATTTGTTCTTCTTGTCATTTGGAGGTTGTTGGAAAAGATTTTGGTTAGGTAGCGGTCATTGTCCAATTGCCCAGGGCTCTTGGAAGCAAAGAATTTTAAAAGTTGACATTGAATATCCTTTGATGAGGAGGAATTGCCTTTTGTGTAAAATGATAAAACTTGAGAAGTTATTTCTTAGTATAATGTGAAAATTTAGTAGCATGGAACATAAAATAAAAGAGAAGAGGCAATATTCTCTGTAAAAAATGATGAACAGATATTAGGAAAAGAAATGGTGAAAAGAGAGAGAGAATTGAGGAGAAATGATCAAGCAACTTGACAGACGTCTATGGAGAAAAATGTATAGTAAGACAGTGTTAAAGACATGTCAAAGCAGTGTAAAGATTAAGGATGTGTAATATGAAATTTTAACTTTTTGAAGCCATGTAAATACACTTCTGTAATTGCAAATTATAAGTTAAATATACTATATATACAGACACAATGGACCAGAGTTGGTAGAAGTATTGGAAGGAAAGATGCTGATTTCTGTGTCTTGGTTTGTCACAGAGCAGGATACAGAGAATAGTTATAGGGGTCTAAATGCCAATGACATCAACAGTCCAGGGAGGCAGGTAGGCAATCCAGAGTAATCATGAAAACATTAGCACCAGGGAATTCTTGGAAATCTTGGTTGAGGGCACTAGACTCCCCATAGAAGATGGGATAAAGGGCTTAACGCAATTTTGCCTGACTTTCAAAGGTTGAGATGTCCTCAGTAAATATACTTTCCACACTGTGAGGTTTGATTCTGTAACTGACATTGTGGAGTATCCTTTTATGAATTCAACAACTAGGACATGCCAACTCCATGCCAGGTACTGCTCTCAGAAATGGAAATGTGATAAGAAAGAATGATTACAAATCTCCATCCTCATGGAAATTTCATTAGAGTGGAAGAGACATATAATACCCATGAGAAACAAATAAAATATATATCATATTATATCTGATGGCTCTAAGAGCTAAGGAGTAGATCTCCCAGGTGGCGCAATGGCAAAGAATCTGCCTGCCAGAGACACGAGTGTGATCCCTGTGTCAGGAAGATCCTCCGGAACAGGAAATGGCACCTCGCTCCAGTATTTTCGCCTGGAAAATCTCATGGACAAAGGGGCCTGGCTGGCTACAGTCCATGGGGTTGCAGAGCTGAACACAGCTGAGTGAGGATGCACACACCACCATTGCTTGGTATTTGATCTACAACCATTTACTTAACTTTTCTGTGTCTTCTTTTCTTAATCTGTGAAATAAAGACAGTTATACTTAAAAGGATTCCTCTGAGTATTAAATGTGATGATACAAATATAGTACTCAGCACAGTGCTTTGAACATAGGCTTTTCTAAGTGCCAGCCATGACTATCATTATGAGACTTGGCTAAGAGAATTCAACAGATGTATTACGATCTGACAACCCACAGGGTAAACCTTTGGCCGCTGCTGCCCTGCAGCTGCCTGAGCTAGAGAATCATTTTGAATGGTTTAAGAAAGTCCCCGGGTTTCTGAATATTTGAGATGAACCAAGATTTTAGGTTTTTAGACTTTTGGATGAGTCAATTTTTTTTTTCTGTTTAAATTCTATTTCCAAATGAAATAAGGTTATGATTTTTTCATTACAAGAGTAATATAGTTTACTATTAAAAAATTACCACTATAGATACACATAAGCAGAAAGTAAAAATAAAACAAAAACCCTTTCCCTAGCACTAACACTGACATATGGTGAATATTCTTTCATGCATCTCTGTGTACATCCCTGAAGCTCTGTGGGCCTGCCTTTCACCAGGAGCCCAGAGAATTCCATGCCCAGTTCTCTCATCTTCAAGTCTCAGCTTCTCCTCTGGAAAAAGGGAATGCAAGTCCTGTTTCTTTTTAAAATTTATTTATTTTTAGTTAACATTTATTTAATTTTAAAATAATATTTATTTATTTGGCTGCGCCAGGTCTTAGTTGCGGCACTCAGGATCTTTGATCTTCATTGCGGTTATGTGAGATCTTTTAGTTGCAGCATTTGAATTCTTAGTTTCGGCATGTGGAATCCAGTTCCCTGACCAGGGATTGAACCTGGGCTCCCTGCAGTAACAGCTTGGAATCAGCCACTGGACCACCAGAGAAGTCCTGAAGTTCTGTTTCAGAACCCTTCTTCTCTTCAACAAACTGCCTAGCGACAACAGATCAATCCTTCTTACCCCCAATCTTTGTATTCATGCACTTCACTCATTCTACAGGCTGGGAACAAAGCCTTACACCCTAGGAGACAAAAAGATTACAGAGCTTCCTCCTTACAGTTGTTGATTTATAACTTTCTGTCAGACATTGCTTAAAAATTTATCTCTTTGTGAGTAAGTCCTTTGTTTTTTAGTACGATTTTCCCCTCCAGTGTGGTAAAGACGTATACTACGAAAAGGAATATTCTCACATTATGTTTTCAGGCAAAGACATACTCATCAAGAGACGACACAACAGTGCAGAGTCTGAGAATATTATATAGAATATTAGATAGAACAATGTTTAGGTGAATTCAGAATTGCTCTTTGTTTACCTACACTGAGGGGCAGGGGGTGACTTGTGAGTATGTTCTATGCATGCACCATTTCTGTCCTTTAAATACAAAATTTTGTTGCTGTCAAAGTGGTTTCTATGGTAAAACATAATTTTGCAGTGCAGTTTGAAGTTGAAAACTAGTGAATAAAATGGCACAAAAAAGAGGTTACCTTCCAAAGAGTGGCTGCTTTGTCCCCTTCTCCACCATTCACCATCCACTTCCTAGGCTCCTCTTTTTATGGTCAGGATATTTGAATTTCCCTGGTGGCTCAGTGGAAGAGAATCTGCCTACCAATGCAGGATATATAGGTTCAATCTCTGGGTCAGGAAAATTCCCCTGGAGATGAAAATGGCAACCCACTCCAGTATTCTTGCCTGGAGAATACCATGGACAGAGGAGCCTGGCGGGCTACAGTCCATGGGGTCACAAAAGAGTGGAATATGACTTAAACAACAGCAATGGCAACAACAACAAACTGTATATTTCTTTTTCCCATGTGACTTCAAATTCCCTGCAAGTGTGGTTTGCATTTTTTGCCTTTCTAGCACTGTCTTTTTTTGTGTACAGCAGTATCTAATACATATTTCTGTTTATATTTTTTCCATAAATGGGTAAAACATTTAATAATACCCTGGAGAAATAAATTGGAGTAGTAAAAAGCTTTCTAGATTTTTCCCCGGCTTAAGTCAGATCACCTCAATTAAGAAACTTGAAAGGAACTTCTAAATGTGAATATTATCTTTAAATCCCTTTGCAAATGACTTTCCCTTTGTCTTTCTTAAGTTTATTCAATGACTTTCATTGTGAAATATCCACTGTTTTTCCAGTTTGTCCAAAAGGTCCACAATACAGAGTAAAAATATCTATTACTGTATTTATTAGCATGAAGCCAAGTTCACAATTTAAATAATTATATGTATTCATCACAGTTTCTGAAGGAAATTTCTCAGAAATTGAAATTTAAGAGATGAACAAATATTTTTATAAGCAGACGCATTTAAATGTCATTTTCAGTTCAGTTCAATTCAGTTCAGTCACTCAGTCATGTCCAACTCTTTGTGACCCCATGAATTGCAGCATGCCAGGCCTCCCTGTCCATCACCAACTCCTGGAGTTCACTCAGACTCACGTCCATCGAGTCGGTGATGCCATCCAGCCATCTCATCCTCTGTCATCCCCTTTTCCTCCTGCCCCCAATCCCCCCCTGCATCAGAGTTTTTTCCAATGAGTCAACTCTTCGCATGAGGTGGCCAAAGTACTGGAGTTTCAGCTTTAGCAGAATTCCTTCCAAAGAAATCCCAGGGCTGATCTCCTTCAGAATGGACTGGTTGGATCTCCTTGAAGTCCAAGGGACTCTCAAGAGTCTTCTCCAACATCACAGTTCAAAAGTATCAATTCTTCGGTGCTCAGCTTTCTTCACAGTCCAACTCTCACATCCATACATGACTACTGGAAAAACCATAGCCTTGACTAGACGGACCTTTGTTGGCAAAGCAATGTCTCTGCTTTTGAATATGCTATCTAGGTTGGTCACAACTTTCCTTCCAAGGAGTATGTGTCTTTTAATTTCATGGCTGCAGTCACCATCTGCAGTGATTTTGGAGCCCCCCAAAATAAAATCTGACATTGTTTCCACTGTTTCCCCATCTATTAGATAAATCTATTTTGAGGTCTGGCATTTTTGTATTATTTCACCAGTAAGATCGAGACTCAATGTGTTAACTGGCAACATAGTTCAGGGACTACACTCTCAGACTGAAATAATAATAATATTGCAGAGTCAGAGTTCTTCAAAATGCATTTCCATCAGCATTTATTTGAGACCGAGTATGCACTAGTTACCAGAAATATAAAAATCTCTGTGGGGCATTAGGAATGCTAAGTATTATTGCTTGAGATAAATTATATAGGTGTGGTCTGCTCTTCAATGGGGTGAATCCAGAGTGGGGTAAGTGACAGTGGGCCACGTTGTTGGGATCTCAGTAAAAATAGTGCCAATCCCACCCCATTGTGGAACGGTGTTGAACAATTTGGTGGGAGGTGTTGTAAGTAGGAAGCAGCAGCAACAGGTTTAAAGCATCTGGGTTTCAGATGCTTACCTCTAAGATTCTAGACCCTAAGGAGGAGGGTGGGGGTCCAATAGCAGAGACAACTTTCATATGAGGACCAGGACACAGCTGAGACTTCAAGGAGCAACCGGTTTAATGTGCCACTCATCTTTCCAGTGAACATAAGAATCAGGGTAAACTTCTTTGTACCAAACTTGTTACTTCCCAGTTGAAATGCTATGTTGTAAGACTCTGGAAAACACAGATGATTATACTGGTTGTTGTTTGTTTTTTTTTTTTTCCAGGACATTTCCCCCTGAAGTTATATGCTTTTGATTATATGTTATTGATATTTTTTAATTATATGATTTTTAGGACATATATTAAGTTAACTATAAAAATACATTCTAATATACAGTTGTGACTGTTCAGTCACTAAGTTGTGTCCAACTCTTCCAGATCCCATGAACTGTGGCACACCAGGCTTCCCTTTCCTTCCCTATCTCCTGGAGTTTGTTCAAGTTCGCATCCACTGAGTCAGTGAAATCATTGAACCAGCTCATCCTCTGTTGCCCATTTCTTCTTTTGCCATTGATCTTTCCCAGAATCAGAGTTTATTTCAATAAGTCTGCTGTTTACATCAGGTGGTCATAGCATATGCAGTAGATACTGAAAAATATTGTTTAGTTCCACGTATATGAAGTATCCAGATTCATCAAATTCATGGAGTCAGAAAGTACACTGATAGATGACAGGGGCTGAGGGCGGGATGGGGTGATGGGGAGACGGAATAAGGAGTTGGTGTTTAATAGGGACAGAGTTTCAGTTTAGGACGGTGAAAAATTCGGGAGATGGATGATGGTGAGAGCTGCACAACAGTATCACTGAAATAAACATAAATATGGTCAAAATAGTATGTTTTACATCATGCAACTTTTACCACCATAGAAAACATTCAAAAATCATTTATATTTATTTTTACTGTTTATTTATTTTATTGACGTATACTGGATTTACAGTGTTGCGTTAGTTTCTGGGGTACAACAATATGCTATAGATATTATCCCGCTGATTCTTGCATTAGTCCAGAGTGGTTGAATTGGCCAGAAGTAATTGTTTTTACTTTGCAGATAAATTGATGTGGACAAAACATTTGCGACCAGTCATGCAATAATCAGCTCATCCATCAGGAGCAAAACCAAGTCTCTCCAACCTCTGACCTCACTCTCTCTTGACGGTGACACTCCAGTCTTGGAGAGGAGAGGCAGAGATAGACGTCCCAAACTGTGATTGTTTGTGGTAATTTAAATTCCCAGTAGGTAGGAATGTGTGGGGGTAAGAATTAGTAAGGAAGTTCCACTTCCACTTGGGATGGTTCCCCCATGCATTCGTTGTATGAGTTTTGTCACTGAGCTTCTCTGGGTTTCATTCTTCCTTGGTAGGTACGGTGCTTGGGCCAAATCACATATGTCTCACCTGGGATCCAGGAAGCCCTCCCTTCCCACCCTGGAAGTTGCATCATTCATGGAGAGTTTTTGGGTTCTTTACAAGTCTGAACTTCTGCAGGACACGTGGAACACATGCAGTTTTCTAAGCAGAGAGTTCAGAGATAACGTCAGATTTCCAAAGAAGCCTGTATTCAAAAATCACTGATAACACACAAATCAACAAAATTAGAATACATAATTTCAAAGGCCCTAATTGAGTTAAATATCTATGTATTGGGTTGGCTAAAAAGTTCATTTTGGTTTTTCCATACATATGAAAAACTTGAATACATTTTTTGGCCAATCAAATATTTAATGCTAGTATACTAGGATTAGGGCCTCTCTGGTGGCTCAGTGGTAGAGAATCAGCCTGGAATGAAGGAGTTTGATCCCTGGATCAGGAAGATCCCTTGGAGGAGGAAATGGCCACCCACTCCAGTATTCTTGCCTGGGAAATCCCATGGACAGAGGAGCCTGGTGGGCCACAGTCCATGGAGTAACCAAGATTTGGACATGACTTAGCAACTAAAACAACAACAAAGTTCTAGGATTAAATGTGATATGGAATAAGAAAAGACTTTTCCCAGTATAATTTCAGAGCACTAATGTTTATAGGATTTCAAAACAAATAGCCTCAAAGCCAATCTTGGAATAAATATGAAAGGGTAGCCCATGATATCACTATACCTGAATGTGTCTGGAATTCTAACACATTGAAGTCTCTTCATGTGTTCTTATTTAATGTGATAAGCCTGCATTTCCTTTGTGAGAATGCTTGAGGAATGGTTGAATCATTTATTTTGCAGACAAAATAAATGGGTGGGTGCTCTCACTTCTCACAATATGTTAATATTTTTCAAAAAATGTTCCTGAGAAGACAAATTTGCTTGGAATGCCAATATGTTAGAGTTCATGCTTTTCGGTTGTAGATTCAATGCATCATGTTGAAATCATTTCAGGAGCTGTATGTGTTTTGTTTTGTTTTTGCGGGGAGGAGGAGAGAGTTTGGCAGCAAAGAAGGGAGTTTCCTCAAAATTTCTGAATACTTTTATTATTCTCAGTGGGAGTTTGCCAACAGGACACTTGAAATTTGTTTGGTTTTGGAAAGCTAGGGAATTCTTGTCCTTAGACACATGGGAAAATAGAACAAGTTGTTATTTGGAGGTTAAAAGGAAATGAATGGTGGTCGAGCTGGTTGGTATTCATGGACAGTTGAGTGATTCCCATGTTAGCTTTTCCTTTCAGCCCCAGAATGTCTTACACACACATTCCAATGCAAATGCCATCAAACCTATCTTTCTAGTAGACAACAACAGTGCTAGAGACTGTATCATTGTAAGCCTGAAGCCTTTTCTCCAAGGGCATGATTTTCTAGACTGTTAGTGGCAGCAGCTCCATCTCTTACATCTTTATTCTTGCCTTTCACCCCATCATCATGTCTGACTCATTCTTTCTGCAGATATCCTCAAGATCTATCTTTTTCTTTCCACAGTCACAATCTAGTTTTAATTCCATGTCAACTGTACTACTGTGACTTTTCTAAATGCTCTACCATTTCCCTCCCCCCTGCCCCACCATAATCTTTTCTCCTGTGAGCTAAGTTACACTGAGCAGTAAGTTATCCACCTCACACATTTTTGATCTATTATCTATCTGTCCATTTCAGGATCCTTTAATATTTATCAGCAAATACAAGAAACCTCCTAGTAAGTCATTTTTTTTTTCTATCACAGTAAATATATACAACACATATGTTCTATGGAGGTGCTTGATTGTAAAAAGAGGAAGATGATAGGCAAGAGTCTTTAACATTGCAGGGAATCACAGTTTTGTAGATTACATCAGTTCAGTTCAGTCGCTCAGTCGTGTCTGACTCTGTGACCCCATGGACTGTAGCACACCAGGCCTCCTTGTCCAAAACCAATTCCCATATTTACTCAAACTCATGTCCATCAAGTCAGTGATGCCATCCAACCATCTTATCCTTTGTCATCCCCTTCTCCTCCAGCCTTCAATCTTTCTCAGCATCAGTGTCTTTTACAATGAGTCAGTTCTTTGCATCATGTGGCCAGAGTACTGGAGCATCAGCTTCAGCATTGGTCCTTCCAATGAATATTCAGGAATGATTTCCCTTAGGATTGACTATTTGGATCTCCTTTCAGTCCAAGGGAATCTCAAGAGTCTTCTCCAACACCACAGTTCAAAAACATCATTTCTTCGGTGCTCAGCTTTCTTTATAGTCCAACTCTCACATCCATACATGACTGCTGGAAAAACCATAGCTTTGACTAGACAGACCTTTGTTGGCAAAGTAATGTCTCTCTCTCTCTCTTTTTTTTTTAATATGCTGTCTAGGTTGGTCATAGCTTTTCTTCCAAGGAGCGAGTGTCTTTTAATTTCATGGCTGAAGTCACCATCTGCAGTGATTTTGGAGCCCCCCAAAATAAAGTCTGTCACTGCTTCCATTGTTTCCCCATCTATTTGCCTTGAAGTGATAGAACAGAATGCCATGATCTTTGTTTTCTGAATGTTGAGTTTTAAGCCAACTTTTTCACTCTCCTCTTTCACTTTCATCAAGAGGCTGTTTAGTTCTTCTTCACTTTCTTCCATAAGTGTGGTGTCATATGCATATCTGAGGTTATTGATATTTCTCCCGGCAATCTTGATTCCAGCTTGTGCATCCTCTAGCCCAGCATTTCTCATGATGTACTTTGCTGCTGCTGCTACTGCTGCTAAGTCGCTTTAGTCGTGTCCGACTCTGTGCAACCCCATAGACGGCCTCCTACAAAGCTCCTCTGTCCCTGGGATTCTCCAGGCAAGAACACTGGAGTAGATTGCCATTTCCTTCTCCAATGCATGAAAGTGATAAGTGAAAGTGAAGTCGCTCAGTCGTCTCCAACTCTTAGCGACCTCATGGACTGCAGCCTACCAGGCTCCTCCATCCATGGGATTTTCCAGGCAAGAGTACTGGAGCAGAATGCCATTGCCTTCTCCAGATGTACTCTGAATATAAGTTTAAAAAGCAGGGTGACAGTATACAGCATTGATGTACTTCTTTCCCAATTTGGAACCAGTCTGTTGTTCCATGTCCAATTCTAACTGTTGTTTCTTGACCTGCATACAGATTTCTTAGGAGGCAGGTCAGTTGGTCTTGTATTCCCGTCTCTTTAAGAATTTTCCATAGATTACACAGACATTAGAAAATTATGTTTTTCTTCTAAGCACTTGTCAAAATAAGAAGTCATTGATTTAGTGTTTAATTTTTATCTCTGTCTCCAGGGAATGGACCACAGCTGTCAGTTCAATCTTATACTCACCACCTAGTCCATAGAATGGACACTATGCCTTCTCTATTTGTATAATTCTAACAGTGTTTGGTGCAGAATTCCATCAAGTGTTTGACCATAAAAATGCTCTATTTCTATCCTAAGAAACAAGTGATTATAGGGAAGAGGTAACAGACACCTTCAGAATGCTCAAGTTTTGTTTCCAATATACACAAGCTTGTTGATTAGAACTAGAAGCCAAGATTTTGGCAACACCTGGATAATGATTCTGAGTCTATATAATGGTTAGCTAGAGCATAGAGTTGACTGTTGCTCTCTTATTTGTCCTCTGAACTTACCTTTGGAAGCATGCCAAAAAAAAACAAACAAAAGAACCTTTACTTTCTATCTACTTTTTAATCTCTTCCTTCTCCTCCTCCTTCCCCTTATTTTTCCTCCTCCTCCCCTACATTGTCTTTTTTTCCCTTCCCCCTCTTTTTCCTACTTCTACTATTATTACCACCCCTTTCTTTTTCTTCATCAATTTCAGAGTTGTTATTTCATTGCTAAATCATATCTGACACATTTTGCAAACCCAAAGACTCTAGCCCACCAGGGTTTTCTGTCCATGGGATTTCCCAGGTAAGAATATTGGAGTGGATGCCATTTCCTTCTCCAGGGTATCTTTCTGATCCAGGGATTGAACCCATGTCTCCTGCTTGGCAGACAGATTCTTTACTATTAAGCTACCTGGGAAGCCAATTCCAGGGTTGCAGTAGATAATTTTGCAATTCCTGTCATACCCTGGGAATTATAGAAATAGTTCTTTTAACTTTAGAAATGTACAGTGGAAAGACTTAAAAAATAAAACTGAATTATTATATTTTTTGCTTTGGCCACTTTTCTTTCTTTTTATTTCCCTAGAAATTTGAGAAACATGGCAGGTAGTTCTATAGCTCCCAGTCTTGCCTAAACTCTTAGAAAAGCAGACAATCTTCTTTCTGTAATGTTCTTGCGCTTAATAATGCTACAGAAGATTGAGATTGATGTATGTGCACTACCATGTGAAATAGATAGTGGGAACCTACTATATAAGGTAGGGAGCACAGCTTGGTGCTCTGTGATGATCTAGATGGGTGAGGTGGGGGAGTGGGAGGGAGGTCCAAGAGGGAGGGGATGTATGTATACACACAGCTGATTCACATTGTTACACAGCAGAAACTAACCCAACATTTTAAAGCAACAATACTCCTCTATAAAAAATGTTATGGAGAAATAATCTAGCTTGTTGAGATTTGTATGCTTCCATGTTGTTGATGTCTATTATTTGTGGCTGTGAGGGAAACTGAGAAATACCATCCAGAGAGTATAAAAGTAAGGCAGTGCAATGGCTTGAAACCAAAATGGGGTTGTTAGGACTGGTGAAAGGGTTAGTTGTGAAAATGGGAGCAGGATATTTGTGACAAAACTGGAAAAGTGAATAAGAGGAAATAAGGTAATATTTTAGATTAGAAAAGAAAGTCAACAAAGCTTACTATTAATGACTTAAATCTTTTCAATGAAATAGCCTCTGTGCTTGGGTGTAGAAGACACATTAAGAGCTTGAGGAATATGAAAATGATTTAAACTAGCCTTTAGAGGAAATAATGAAGAAAAGGTTGCTAACTAGTTCAAGCTTTGTTGAATTCAGTCAACATGGTTTTGGATGACTACAATCAACAGTACTGGGTACAAGAACAGAGAACATGGAAACCATAGGATTAACCCAAAAGAGGGGATTATCATTGCTGGTATAACAAAATGCCAGGGAAATGAATAAGTCTATCTATATTTGTTTATGAACATCACTGAATTGACTTACTCTAAAAGCTGCTGCTGCTGCTGCTAAGTCACGTCAGTTGTGTCCATCTCTGTGTGACCCCATAGACGGCAGCCCACCAGGCTCCCCTGTCCCTAGGATTCTCCAGGCAAGAACACTGAAGTGGGTTGCCATTTCCTTCTCCAATGCATGAAAGTGAAAAGTGAAAGTGAAGTCGTGTCCGACTCCTAGCGATCCCGTGAACTGCAGCCTACCAGGCTCCTCTGTCCATGGGATTTTCCAGGCAAGGGTACTGGAGTGGGGTGCCATTGCCTTCTCCACTCTAAAAGCTAGGCTGAGACAATAGGAAAATAATGGGCCTGAGATACAAAAAAACTGTGGAAGCAAAATAAAAATGGAGTTGATACTGCAAAAAGACTCTCTAAAATGGAGCCAAGTGGCCATTTATGACATGGTGCTTTTAAATATCTTGTAATCTAAAATAATTTGCAACAGCCTATCTACTTAACAGACCTCTATCCTAAAGTAACTTGTGATTCCTTAGACAAATATTTCCTGACTCACATCAGAGTCAATCACAAGTCTCACTGGCAACTTTTTTTTTTTTTTGGATGTGGACCATTATTAAAGTCTTTAATGAATTTGTTACAATATTGCTTATGTTTTATGTTTTTTGTTTTTTTTCCACCCTGAGGTGCGTGGGATCTTAGTTCCCTGACCAGGGATTAAACCCATACCATTTGTGTTGGAAGGCAAAGTCACTAAAGTATTATTCTGTTCGTCAACTAGCCACTTGCATTTCTTGACACATGACCTATTCATCTTCAAGCCAGAAAGGAAGCATTGGAATCTTTTCCCTGCTTCTTACCTCTGACTTGTTCTGCCCATAACATTCTTTCATAAATATAAAGTGTGATGGGGATTGTGAACCAGCTTAAAATCCTATAATACATTCTAAAGTCCAGAATAAGTCATTTGAAATTACATATACTTTTTTTTTGAAAAAGAGGTTTATAACTTTTTAAAAAAATGTTTCTATTGAAGGATAATTGCTTTACAGAATTTTGTTGTTTTCTGTCGAACCTCAAGATGAATCAGCCATAGTGTACATATATCCCCTCCATTTTGAACCTCCCTCCCATCTCCCTCCCAATCTCACCCCTCTAGGTTGATACAGAGGCCCTGTTTGAGTTTCCTGAGCCATACAGCAAATTCCCACTGCTTATCTATTTTACATTTAGTAATGTAATTTCCATACTACTCTTTCCATACATCTCACCCTCTCCTCCCCTCTCCCCATGTCCATAAGTCTATTCTCTATGTCTGTTTCTCTATTGCTGCCCTGCAAATAAATTCTTCAGTACCATTTTTCTAGATTCCGTATATGTGTGTTAGAATATGATATTTATCTTACTTTTCTGACTCAGTTCACTCTGTATAATAGGTTCTAGGTTCATCCACCTCATCAGAACTGACTCAAGTGCATTCCTTTTTTATGGCTGAGTAATATTCCATTGTGTATATGTACCACAACTTCTTTATCCATTTATCTATTGATGAACATCTAGGTTGCTTCCATGTTCTAGATATTGTAAATGGTGCTGCAATGAACAATGGGATACTTTTTCAACATTGGTTTCCTCAGGGTATACGCCTAGGAATGCGATTGCTGGGTCATATGGTGGTTTTATTTCTAGCTTTTAAAGGAATCTCCATACTGTCTTTCATATTGGCTGTATCAATTTACATTCCCATCAACAGTGTAAGAGCGTTCCCTTTTCTCCACACCCTCTACATCATTTATTGTTTGTAGACTTTTTAATGAGGGTCATTCTGACCAGTGTGAGGTGATATCTCATTGTGGTTTTGATTTGCATTTCTCTAATAATGAGCGATGTTGAGCATCTCTTCATGTGTTTGTTAGCCATCTGTATGTCTTCTCTGGAGAAATGTCTGTTTAGGTCTTTTCCCCACTTTTTGATTGGGCTGTTTGTTTTTCTGGCATTGAGTTTTGTGAGCTGCTTGTATGTTTTGGAAATTAATCTTTTGTCAGTTATTTCATTTGCTATTATTTTCTCCCATTCTGAGGGTTGTCTTTTCACCTTGCTTATAGTTTCCTTTGCTGTGCAAAACCTTTTAACTTTAATCAGGTCCCACTTGTTTACTTTTGTTTTCATTTCCATTACTCTAGGAGGTGGGTCATAGAGGATCTTGCTTTGATTTATGTCATTGAGTGTTCTGCTGATGTTTTCCTCCAAGAGTTTTATACTTCCTGTTCCTACATTTAGGTCTTTAATCCATTTTGAATTTATCTTTGTGTATGGTGTTAGGAAGTGTTCTAATTTCATTCTTTTACAGGTAGCTGTCCATTCTTCCCAGCACCATATATTGAAGAGGCTGTCTTTGCCCCATTGTATATTCTTGCCTCCTTTGTCAAAAATATGGTACCCATAGTTGCATGGGTTTATTTCTGGGCTTTCTATCTTGTTCCATTGGTCTATATTTCTGTTTTTGTGCCAGTACAGTACTGTCTTGATGACTGTAGGTTTGTAGTAAAATCTGAAGTCAAGAAGGTTGATTCCTCCAGCTCCATTCTTCTTTCTCAAGACTGCTTTTGCTATCTGGGGTCTTTTGTGTTTCCATATGAATTGTGAAATTTTTTGTTCTAGTTCTGTGAAAAATGCCATTGGTAATTTGATAGGGATCACATTGAATCTGTAGATTGCATTTGGTAGTATAGTTATTTTCACAATATTGATTCTTCCTACTGGGGAACATGGAATATCTCTCCATCTGTTCTTGTCATCTTTGATTTCTTTCATCAGTGTCTTTTAATTTTGTGTGTATAGTTCTTTTGTCTCCTTAGGTAAGCTTATTCCTAGATATTTAATTCTTTTTCTTGCAATGGTGAATGGGATTGATTCCTTAATTTCTCTTTCTGATTTTTCATTGTTAGTATATAGAAATGCAAGTGATTTCTGTGTATTGATTTTGTATCCTGCGACTTTGCTAAATTCACTGATTAGCTCTAGTAATTTTCTGATACTATCTTTAGGGTTTTCTATGTACAGTATCATGTCATCTGCAAACAGTGAGAGCTTTACTTCTCCTTTTCTGATGTGGGTACCTTTTATTTCTTTTTCTTCTTTGATTTCTGTAGCTAGGACTTGCTGAACTATGTTGAATAATAGTGGTGAAATTGGGCACCTTTGTCTTGTTCTTAATTAGGGCAAATGCTTTCAGATTTTCTCCATTGAGAATAATGTTTGCTGTAAGCTTATTGTATATGGCCTTTACTATAGATTCCTTCTATGCCCCCTTTTTCGAGAGTTTTTATGATAAATGGGTGCTGAATTTTGTCAAAGGCTTTTTCTGCTTCTATTGAGATTATCATATGGTTTTTATCTTTCAATTTGTTAATATGGTGTATCACATTGATTTATTTGAATATATTGAAGAATCCTTGCATTCCTGGAATAAACCCAACTTGACCATGGATTATGAGCATTTTTGATATGTTGCTGAATTTTGTTTGCTAAAATTTTGTTGAGGATTTTTGCATCTATGTTCATCAGTGATATTGACCTGTAGTTTTCATTTTTTGTTTTGTCATTGTCTGGCTTTGGAATCAGGATGATGGTGGCCTCGTAGAATGAGTTTGGAAGTGTTCCTTCCACTGCAATTTTTTGAAAGAGTTTTAGGGGGATAGGCATTAGCTCATCTCTAAATTTTGATAGAATTCTCCTGTGAAGCTATCTGGTCCTGGGCTTTTGTTTTCTAGGAGATTTTTTATCACAGCTTCAATTTCAGTGCTTGTAATTGGATTGTTCATAATTTCTATTTCTTCCTGGTTCAGTCTTGGAAGATTGAACTTTTCTAAGAATCTGTCCATTTCTTCCAGGTTATCCATTTTACTGCCATATAGCTGTTCATAATAGTCTCTTATAATCCTTTGTGTTTCTGCATTGTCTGTTGTAACCTCTCCTTTTTCATTTCTAATTTTGTTGATTTGATTCTTCTCTCTTTTTTCTTGATGAGTCTGGCCAAAGTCTTGTCAATTTTGTTTATCTTCTGAAAGAACCAACTTTTAGTTTTATTAATCTTTACTATTGTTTCTTTCATTTCTTTTTCAATTATTTCTGCTCAGATCTTTATGATTTCTTTCCTTCTACTAATATTGGGAATTTTTTGTTTTTCTTTTTCCAGTTGCTTTAGGTGTAAAGTTAGGTTGTCCATTCAATGTCTTTCTTGTTTCTTGAGGTAGGATTTTATTGCTATAAACTCTTTGGATTTCTTTTGCTGCATCTCATAGATTTTGAGTTGTCGTGTTTTCATTGGCATTTGTTTCTAGAAATTTTTTTATTTCCCTTTTGATTTCTTCAGTAACCTGTTGCTTATTTACAAACTTGTTGTTCAATCTCCATGTGTTTGTGTTTTTTACTGTTTTTTTACTTGTAATTGATATCTACTCTGGTAGCGTTGTGGTCGGAGAAGATGCTTGATATGATCTCAATTTTCTTAAATTTACTGAGGTTTGATTTGTGACTCAAGATGTGGTCTATCCTGGAGAATGTTCCATGTGCACTTGAGAAGAAGGTGTATAGTCCTGCATTTGGATGGAATGTCCTGAAGATTTGAATGAGATCCATCTCATCTAATATATCATTTAAGACTTGTGTTTCCTTATTAATTTTCTGTTTGGATGATCTGTCCATTGGTGTTAGTAGGGTGTTAAATTCACCTTCTATTATTGTGTTACTGTCAATTTCTTCTTTTATGTCTGTTAGTGCTTGTCTTATGTATTGAGGTGCTCCTATGTTGGGTGCATACATATTTATAGTTGTTATGCCTTCCTCTTGGATTGATCACGTGATCGTTATGTAGTGCCCTTCCTTATCTCTTGTAATCTTCTTTATTTTAAGGTCTATTTTGTCTGATAAGAAGAATGCTACTCCAGCTTTCTTTTGCTTCCCATTTGCAGGGAATATTTTTTTCCATCCTCTCACTTTCTGTCTATATGTGTCTTTAGGTCTGAAGTGGGTTTCTTGTAGACAGCATATATGTGGGTCTTGTTTTTGTATCCATTCAGCCAGTCTGTGTCTTTTCATTGGAGTATTTAATCCATTTTCATTTAAAGTAATTATTAATATATATGTTCCTATTGCCATTTTCTTAATTTTGGGGGATGCTTTTGTAGATCTTTTTTCTTCTCTTGTGTTTTTTGACTATATAAGTCCCTTTAACATTTGTTATAAAGCTGGTTTGGTGGTACTGAATTCTCTTAACCTTTACTTGGGTGAAAGCTTTTTATTTCTCCATCAATTTTGAATGAGAGCCTTTCTAGGTACAGTAATCTTGGTTGTAGATTTTCCCCTTTCAGTACTTTAAATATATCCTGCCATTCCCTTCTGGCCTGCAGAGTTTCTGCTGAAAGATCAGCTGTTAAGCATATGGGGTTTCCCTTGTATGTTACTTGTTGCTTTTCCCTTGCTGCTTTTAATATTCTTTCTTTGTGTTTAGTCTTTTTTAGTTTGACTAGTATGTGTCTTCACATGTTTCACCTTGAGTTTATCCTGTGTGGGACTCTTTGTGCCTTTTGGACTTGATTGACTATTTCCTTTTCCATGTTGGGGAAAGGAAACTATAATCTCTTCAACAATTTTCTCATACCCTTTCTTTTTCTCTTTTTCTGTTGGGACCCCTATAATTCAAATGTTGGAGTGTTTGATATTGTCGCAGAGGTCTCTGAGACTGTCCTCAGTTCTTTTCATTCTTTTACTTTATTTTGCTCTTCAGAAGTTATTTCCACCATTTTATCTTCCAGCTGACTGATGCGTTCTTCTGCTTCAGATATTCTGCTATTGATTCCTTCTAGAGTAGTTTTAATTTCAGCAATTGTGTTTGTCTCTGCATCATTACTCTTTAATTCTTCTAGGTCTTTGTTAATTGATTCTTACATTTTCTCCATTTTGTTTTCAAGGTTTTGATCATCTTTACTATCATTATTCAGGTAGTTTGCCTATTTCCTCTTCATTTATTTGGATGTCTGTGTTTCTAGTTTGTCCCTTCATTTGTGTAGTATTTCTCTGCCTTTTCATTATTTATTTATTTTTAAAACTTATTGTGTTTGAGGTCTTTTTTTCCCAGGCTTCAAGGCTGAATTCTTTTTTCCCTCTGGTTTCTTCCCTCCAAAGGTTGGTCCAGTGGTTTGTGTAAGCTTTGTATAGGGTGAGATTTGTACTGAGTTTTGTTTGTTTGTTTTTTCTCTGAAGGGAAATGCTGAGTGAGGTGGTAATCCTGTCTACTGATTGGATTTGTGTTTTTGTTTTGTTTCTTGTTTAGATGAGGTATCCTGCACAGGGTGCTACTGGTGGTTGGGTGTTGCTGGGTCTTATATTCCAGTGGTTTCCTTTGTATGAGTTCTCACTATGTGATACCTCCTAGGGTTATTTCTCTGGTAGTCTAGGGTCTTGGAGTCAGTGTTTCCACTCCAAAGGCTCAGGGGTTGATCTCTGATCAGGAATGAAGATTCCACAAGTGGCTTGTAATGGCATTAAGTGAGATTAAAACACATATCCAAAAATGAGAAACCAAAGAGGACCCCAGACAAATGGCAGTTACAAAATCAGGCAAATAATAATTAAAATAATGGAATATACACATATACATATACACCCATAAGCAAAATCAAAACAGTCCAACAAAAATAAAGTACAATAGATTGACCTGGGGAACAAATGAAACCAAGAAATTTTCTACCAGAATAGAACTAAGTAAAGCACAAACTCAAAAACAAAATTAAAGCATAAACTGGGGAATAAAACAGTGAAAATAAAACTAACAAATATGTTGAGAGGAAAGGAGAGAAAAAAAAAAGAAAGAAAGAACAAGTAGATATGCAAAGTTAAATAGAGGTAGATAAAGAAGATTTATATATATGAAAGATTTAACTGCAAGGGGGAAAAGAACAGTAGGAAAAGCAAACAAAGGAATAAATGTAGAAAAAGTACTAATAGGTTTAAAATTTTTAAATTAAAAAAAGAGAGAGAGGAAAAAAAAAAAGGAAAACTCCTAGAACTGCAAAAGCCCAATGTAGAGGCAGAGATTAATAACAACAATAAAAAATCTGACTGAGGAAAAAGAGAAAAAGCTCAAAAGCTTAATTAGATTTCATAGTGCCAATAAAATCAACAACTACAATGGGGGGTCGGGGGAGGGGGTAGGAAAAGAAAAAGAAAAAAATCCAAAAGAATCTACAGAACAAGTCAAAACATGAGAATAATAACTGTTTCTCTTGAGTCACTGCTGTCAGTGTCCTTTCCCTTGCTGGGAGTCTCAGTCCCCCTCACCTTCCTAGGATGCCCTCTAACACTGTGCTGGTCTCTGGACCTGCTGTGGGGGCAGCTCAGTTTCTAATCTGGTCTTACTCATCTGTGTTCTTGCCTCCAGTATCCACAGCTATCGGGACTAGTGTTTCCTTTTGTGGGAGTTCTCAATGACCTTTAATATATTCCATAGACGCGGAGTCTGCCTAGTTGATCACATGGATTTAATCTGCAGCTTGTACAGCTGGTGGGAAGGCTTTGGGTCTTCTTCCTTAGCCACACTGCCCTTGAGTTTCAACTGTGGTTTTATTTCCAGCTCTGCACTTGGGTCGTCCACTGGGGTTTGCTCCTTCGGCTGCCCTGGAGGACTTGGGTTTGCCCCTGTGAGGGACAGGTGTGGAGGTGGTGCAGCTGCTTGGGTGGCAGGGGTTCTGGCAGCACCAGGTATTCAGGGGAGTTGATGGCTAGGGCAGCAGGAAATATAGTGCTTTAGAAGAGTATGGTAACAAATATTGGCCAATATGCTCCAGTATTCTTGCCTGGAGAACCAGCCCTTCCTGACAGAGAAGCCTGGCAGGCCACAGTCTACAAGTTCGCAAAGAGCTGAACACTACCAAAGTGACACTGCACGTATAGAAAGAAAGTGAGAGTGAAGTCGCTCAGTCGTGTCCGACTCTTTTTGGACCCTGTGGACTGCAGCCCACCAGGCTCCTCCTTCCCTGGGATTCTCCAGGCAAGAATACTGGAGTGGGTTGCCATTTCCTTCTCCAGGGGATCTTCCCGACCCAGGGATCGAACCCAGGTCTCCCGCATTGCAGGCAGACACTTTAACCTCTGAGCCACCAGGGAAGCAGACTTTATTTGCCTGTGGCAGCTCTTGCCCCAGTGAGAGTTGAATGTGAAGATGGCACGGCTGCCTGGCTTGTGGGGACCTTGGTGGCCCCAAGTGTGCAGAGACATGGACTGCCTCCACCGCGTGGGAGTTATTGTCTTATCCATCTTTTTTCGAGCATCTTGTAGCTTGTGATCAGAAGACCTCTTTGGCCAGTCTTTCTCCATAGCTCTGCCCATTCAGGCACTCAGAGGGCTTCTTTGCCTGGGGTCCTTCTCTGTTGTTCGGCATGTCAGGCACATAGAGGGGGCCCCCCTGGCTGGGGTCCTACTCTGTAGATAGGCGGGTCAGGAACTTAAAGGGGCACCCTGGGTGGATTCCTACTCTGCAGTTCAGTGAGTCAGGCATTTGATGGGCCAGCCTCTCTACTGTTCAGCTGCCAATGATGGTGTGTGGTGGAAGAGTGGCTATGGTGATGGCTCCACCCCCTATGCATGACTTAGCAGTATCGCCTTGCTTCCAGGGCTGCTCAGCTTTCCTCCACAGGCATTTCCTACCACAGTCTCCTCTCTCGAACATCCCCTCGATCTGTCTCTTTTCAGTCAACAGCAGTCCTCACCTAGGGATTGCTCTATGACCCCTAAACTCCAGCTCCCAGCTGCTGCATTTTCTAGGGGATCTGTGTCCCTCTCTAAGGTATGTATGGCTATGGCAAGGACTGCCTGATTCTCATTCCATTTAGGCTGCCAGAGATCAGCTGTTTCACTCTCAGCCTTAAATGTTTCTCCCTGACTCAGACAATTGCCCCTATGTGGGGACTGGACCCCTGCTTCAGTTCCCCCACCTGCCGAGGGAATGTCCAGTCCTACTAATACTCCTATTTTCCCCCCTAGTTCCTTCATCCTACAGAGTTTTTCATGGGTCTATATATTTTTTTCCACTCATCAGGTACACCAGTCCGCTATCAGCTGGTGCTCTGCGCGCACTTTCTTGTCTGAAGTTGTATTCCTGATGTATCTGTGGAGAGAGATGTACCCCACATCCACCTACTCCTCCGCCATCTTATTCTCCCCTGAAATTACATATAGTTTTGGTTGCCCTATTACTGTGTAAATTTGTAGCTTAAGTGCAGCTATTCCAGTGTAATGAGACTGAAGGATATAAGAATCATCCAAACTGGCATTTTTGTTAAAAAAATAGATGGAATATTAATATAATCTATAGTTTGTGCCACAACCTTTGGATGGCTAAATGCAAATCCCGTGAAAAATAATGACCATCTGTTTCTTTTTTGTTATGTAACATGTTTCTCTAATGTCTATCACAATAAGTTCTAGAAGCATAATAGAAGAAATATCCTTCCTTTTTGTACACACTAGTTCATCTATTTTGACTTTGTATTTACAACTCATAATTTCAGTCATTATTTATGCCAACTATGTCAAACGGCACTCATGTTTCTTTTCTATTTTTTTCTGCTTGGTGTGGCTTATGAATATGCAATGATATTTCCCCATTTCTGTTGTTTTTCTTAACCTGTTTTTCCAGAACAAATTTTCTTCATTGAGTAAAAATGCCACATTGAGTTAAGCTAGATCTTACTGATGACCTTGTGAGTGCTGCACTAATATATGCTGTCACTTTCTACAACAAAGATGTTAGTTAAAAGCATCAATTGTGGGATTTAACAATTTAATAACATTTTATTTTATTTGCTTTTGCATGGATTGATAAAACAAGAAGTGATGTTAACTTTTTGCTTTCATTTTAGAAAAGGGATGAATCTCTAATTTTTAACTTAGAATGTCCCATCATTGGATACTTTCAAGAATTTGATTTGTGTAACTAATATTTGTCACTTTGCCATGTATATAATCCAATCACCTAGACACTGTGCAAACATCTCTGGAACTTGGCGACAGAGCACGACTTTCCATAACCAGTGTATCAGCCAAGTCCCCAAATTCTCACTGTTTACAGATATCTGTCCTTATGAGACAACTCTGAGAAAAATGAAACATTTTGTGGTAAACAACTTTTCAAGCTTGAAGAATCTGTGCACTCTGTTTCTTTCATCTCAATCAGTAATTCAAAGGAATTAGAATTAGGAAAATTATTGTAAAACAGCAAAATCATATATTAAAATGTTTTTTAAGCTGCCACAAAATGGCACTATCTGTGCAAGTGAACATATGGTTTAATCTACCTGCCAAATACCTAAATGTTTACCTCTTGGAAAATAGAATGTATAGGTTAAATAAATTTTCAAATATTTTTGTCTTGTAATGTCATTGACCCAGTATTGGGGGGCTGGGGGGGCCGTTGTTTCTCTTACAGGTGAAAGATATTCTTGAGTAGTCTCTACCTGTTTCGTTGCTAGACAACGCATCTCCCACTGGTCTTCCCTGGATTTTTATTCTTCTGGATCACTACCTAGATGTTTGTCCCTGTCTCAGTCTCAGAGATGAGGGATGTGTATGTGATGTGACTGTGGGTGTGTGTGTGTGTGGGGGGGGGTGTAGGTAAAATTTCCAGAAGCAGTCTTGTTTTGCAAAATGGATGCAATTGTCAAATGCAATAGGCTAAATATCTCTGAAAATGGGTGACAAGTTACAATTTCTCAAGAATCAGATTGATTTTATTCTACTGATTTTCTAAGGAAACAATCACATCTCCACTGCTCAAGTTTTACATCATCATTCCCTGCAAAACTGTGCTTTCACTTTCCAGCTGAGAAACAAAAAATACAACACTTCACTTAATTAAGATAATAACTGAAGAAGTGGATGTGTTGCTACCCCCAGAAGGGAATGTGGTAACCAGAAGTTGAGCAGATGAAGAGCTAAAGTGACTCTCCAGCTTTTCTGAGTTAGGTTCTATGGTCTTTTTATTACTTTGTCTGAAATGCAAATTCCCAGAATGCCAGACACACCCATATTCCAATGCAAGGACAAAAACAAAATCAAAAGCCAACCCCTGTTGAGTATATTGCTAGTCACTTTGATTGGACTTACTCCCTCCCTGCTGCTTCTCACCTCTACTAATTTGGATTATCAAAACTGTCTCTGTTTATTGGGGATAATGCATATATTTAAGAAAGTAACACACAAAGGGCATTCCTCTGTAGAGATACTCAACTGATAAGAGTCCCCTCTTCTTGCTAACGACTGTGAACAATACCAGATATTACTGATGTGTTTTTTTCTTTTTGGGGGGTTGGGGGGAGCAGCTGACTTTTGTTGAGAAAAGTAATAGAAACGAACCCTTATATCCAGCCCTTGTTGCTCTTGGGCTTGTTTTCTTTTCTCACACAAGATTAAAGGATACGTTTACTTGAGATTCTACGTTCTGGCAAGCTTGTTGCTGAATTTGGCAGGAGCATTAAAATATCTTTATTAGAAGCCATGAATCAAGTTCCATCTCAGAATTCATAATCTTCCAAACCTGGCTGCCTTCTTTTGTCAAACTTCACAGAAAGATGTGGCTTAAACTGAAGCTAATTTTCATATGCAGACATCCAATGAAAATGGTAAGTCTTCCATAGCATATGTGGGAAGTCATTGTTTAAGTGAAAACACATCTACCTGTGGTTTAAATATCTGTCTATGGAAGTTCTGAATATAAGCCAGATAACTTTGCCTATGAAAAGAGTTGGGTTGTAAAGGAACTCTGATGGATTTTGAAAAGCGCCAATATTTTCTTTGAGTCTAATGAAAATCCATTGGCTTTGGTTCTTTAAAGATGCATGTTGGAATTGTTATAATGGGAAATTCTGTCAGTTCTTGCTTAGAGCAAAGGTTTGAAATTGCTTTCTCAAAATTGTTTCCAAGTTCTAGAAATCTAGCCTGAGGGAGCCTAAAATCTCAGAGATCTACAAGACTTAACCTGCCACTCAGGCATGAGTCCAGCTATCAAGGGAAGCTACAACAATGAGGGGATTTTTAAAATATTGGCAAGAGATTTTAGCATGTGTTGAGGCTCCTCTAAACTTGAGTCTTTTTTTTTTTCAACACCAGAACTGCAGCCACAAGGCTTTTCACAAGTGAAAGGTGACATAAAACATATAAATCTGCAGAATGGGCCCAGAGAATCCCAAAGCCTTCTTTGATGCTAGAAATGGTAGTGAGAGAAGAGCAGAGCAGAAACCAGTCTCTTGATCAAGGTTAAAAGTGGGAAAATATAATCTGTCCAAGAGGTCAAGAGAAGCATCTTCAAGGTGAGTTTTGTGTGCACTTATTCTATATGAGTGACAGTAGGTAGACTAGAGTAATAATTATGGCTCGACTCTAAGAATCATAGAATTGTCCATATAATAGAGTTGAATGACATTTTTAGAAGACCATTAGGTAGCAGAAGGCAATGGCACCCCACTCCAGTACTCTTGCCTGGAAAATCCCATGGACGGAGGAGTCTGGTAGGCTGCAGTCCGTGAGGTCGCTAAGAGTCAGACACGACTGAGTGACTTCGCTTTGACTTTTCACTTTCATGCACTGGAGAAGGAAATGGCAACCCACTCCAGTGTTCTTGCCTGGAGAATCCCAGGGACAGGGGAGCCTGGTGGGCTGCCGTCTATGGGGTCACACAGAGTCGGAGACGACTGAAGTGACTTAGCAGCAGCAGCAGCAGCAGCAGGTGGCAGACCACTGTTCATGTATGCTACAGTCGTGGACATC